>NC_081569.1:18719187-18859950 GCF_022355385.1 Mustela nigripes
TACCTGTTCCCTGCCCCTAGTTTCTAAGTTAAAAAAAAAAAAAAAAAAAAAAAAAAAGGCCATATTTAATGTCCAAGCTCCTAACAGTGCTAGCATTTAATGGATGTTGGAGAAATGGTAGGTGATGTTAATCCTGTGGATGGTAAACACTACTTTTATTTACATTCTTTGTGGGCAGATAGTCGGTTAGCACCCCAAACCTACCTGAATCTTTGTCAATATTTTTACACAGTTCATCCATAAAAATGCCGTGGATTTCTAAGACAGGTTTTGAATAACGGATTCTCTAGGATGGAGTTTAAATTTTATACATTTCCTCTTTAGGGGGGACAAAAAAACTCAGCTAAAGCTACAAAAGCTGAGAAAGTGTCCATATAACAAATGTTTGTATAGAGCAAATATTAGTCTTGTTACCTAGTCGCCAATACTTTGGGGTTTTCTAATGAAACTCCTGGAGAGCAAAGTGTTTTCCTGGGCCTGAGAGGTCCCCTTCATTTCCCCCAAATGAATCCAGGAATTAGGGACAGAAAGTAAGCATGCTTGGGGGTAATCCTTTGGATCTTTCCTTGTGGTTAATATGACCAAATGTTTGAAATAATACACAGCTGAACGTGGTAAATTGTGGGAGATACAGACACAATCTCTGCAACTGAATGGCGGTCACTGTTGTTTTATTCCTTGGATATTACCACATTCTTTGGCACTTATTATTTATTTCAAAAATAGTTCATTACCCACCTTCCCCACAGACTCCCTCCCTAAGAGGTGATCCACATCTAAAAATAAAATACTCATTATACAGTGAACACAGGACTCCAGCAGTAGTCTCGGGAAAAATACAGAACATATAACCATGAATTATAGGCTCGAAAACCATCCAAAGGGGTTTCCAGTAAGACCATAAGCCACAAATGCCAAGTAGTCACCAGATGCCCCAAATTCAGCAACAGCCCCATAATTCACAATGATTTCCATAAAGCAGGAATCTGGCAAGACACAGATGTTCAATCTGGTGACATACTGAATGAGTTCAATATTTTCTAACCTGCTTTAAACGTCTCTATATGTCCTCTTCTAGACTGAAATCTGATGAAAAGTACATAAACATGTGATGAAACTTAACGTTGTAATGATGTGGAATGTTTTGTCCTCCTCGATTCCTTGGTTCCTACTTGTCCCTGTGCCCCCTAGATCAATAACGTCACCTGCCTCATCTGGGGTCTCAATGGAAGTGTCTCCTTCATGATTTAGAAGACTCCCTGTTCTCCATAAAGCCTGGCCCTTGAAGGTAGAACAGCCTGGACCAGGAAAATAGGACACAGGTGAATTCCTCCAAGGAAAAGCAGAGGAATGCCAGTCCAGGGATGGTGGGAGGGAGGAGCCAAGGACCTATAAGTTAGCCAGGGACCCCAGGAGCCTCCATACTGGGTCAGGGCACACCTCCATACTGGGGACAGAGAGGGGGAACAGCAGCTGAATTGCTGAGGCAATTTTCCTGGGGAAGCTTCTAAAGGTGTCCTACCCATCAAGGCCCCCCTTTTGAGGCAGAGCTATCCTGGCCGGAGGCCAATGCCTGGAACCAAGGACTTCAGTGACAGCCAAAGACCCAAAGGGCCAAAGAGGTTCGGTAAGTCCAGTATGGAAGCCTGCCTGTTAGATACCAGCCCTGTCAGTCCCTGCACCATCATTACCGGCAAGGATCTAGGGAGATGGGGTTTCATAGGCATTTTGCCTCAGTAAACTGAGGGAGGAACGATTTCTCAATTTCACAGTACCAGGAGCCCTCTTAATTTAAGGGACTCATTGACCATTTTTCTCATTTAAAAAGGGGGTAGTGGGGCACCTGGGTGGCTAAGATACTTAAGCGTCTGCCTTTGGCTCAGGTCATGATCCCCAGGCCCTGGAATCGAGCCTCATGTCTGGCTCCCAGCTCAGCGGGGAGACTGCTTCTCCCTCTGCCTCTCCCCCTACTTGTGCTCTCTCTCTCTCTCCCCCTCTGTGTGTGTGTCTGTATATCTTCCGAATGAATAGATAAAACCTTTAAAAAACAAAAAAAGAGGTAGTGGTGGGGCACGCGGGTAGCTAAGACAGTTTAACATCGACCTTCCGCTCAGGTCACCATCTCAGGTTCCTGAGACCAAGCCTTGGGAAGGGGGTTCCCTGCTAAGTGGGGAGTCTGCTTCTCCCTCCGCTCCTCCCCCTACTGGTGCTCGCGCTCGCTCTCTCGCTCTCTCTCAAGTAAATAAATGAAATATTTAAAAAGAAAAAAAGAGGGGGGCAGTGTTAACCACAATCAGAAAAACTTGTAAGGGAAACCCCAAACTAGAGAGTTATTAAAGGATGACGTCTCCCCACTGCATACACCCCACCTGAGATGGGGGCCGGGGCTGGGTCAAGTACAGAGTGGGCGTTCCGGTCTTCCTTCTGTGTGAGGAAGTCCCATCGGGACTCGCTGTGTCCCCCCTCAGGGCCTCAGTGTTCTGGTGTCCCAACGGGTCTTTCCACGGATCTCGTTTTAAAAGTTCCTTCTCAGTGATTCTCAACTGACATTTAGAAATTTGCTCAAAAAACGCCACATGATCTAACTTCCTGTCTGCTTTCATGCAGTGTGATTCTCTATGACATGTAATTAAAATTCATCTCCACCTACGTTCCTGAACACTTTCTCACAAATTGGAACTCTGTCTCCACACGCGTTACATTTTTTTCTGTTGCTAATACATTGAACGCCTGTAACAGGTATAACATTTCATATAATTTGCAGCAATTTCTTGGAAACCCTTGGTAAATACCTCAATTGTCTGTTGGCAGCAAGCCTTGAGCAACTGACAGAGTTCCCTGTAAGGGCTTCTTTAAAGACGCAGCCCCTGGACTCCTGCCGCAGACAGGGGGCCCTGCAAAAAAGGGTGGTAATCATTTTTAAAACCTTTAGAAATACCTCTTTTGAGAAGGAGCAAATGCAGGAGAGGGAGTTGTAATAATCCGTCTTTTCAGAAGTTCTGTTCAGTCCCTGCAAAGAAGAAAATCTATAATGACCATTTTACTAAGATTGCCACTTAACCTCTATTAACCCAATAAAACTTTGCTTTATTATTAATGCCACTATTAAACAGGCATTTAAGGTCCTCATTAGCTAATTACTTTGCTCAATATTTCCTTCTGTTTGCAGCATTTCCAGGCAGACACAGGAAAGGGCAATCGACTGTGGCTTATGTTCTGGCTTCCAGATGGGAGTGGATCCGACACTGGTCATGCTAGAATGTTCTTCATGCTTCTTTGGTCTGCTTATCAGCTTTGTCCATTCCTTCTGTCAGATACTGAGTCATTATGTGTGTGTTTGAGAGACAGAAGAAATTCAGCACGACTCTGTGTGCTGGCCGGATGGGATGTAATCTCACTAACTAGAAAACATTGGCTGACGCCAGCACAGGCTGCTATTGAGAAACTGCCTGAATGTTCTCTGGAAGATAACCTCCCCACAGAGGCTGGGGACAGTTTGCTTCTAGGCTAAGACTTAATCCCTGAATAGCAGAGAAGTTTGCCTTTCCCATCCATTGCCAAGAAATGCCATTTATCTTCAGAGCGGTGCCAGAGTTTCCACAGCTGGAAAGTTTGCACAAAGACAAAGCTTCCATTCCATGGGGGAGAGGGAGTGTCGCGCCCCCACCCACCACCAGAACCCAGTCACTGGTCAGCTAGCCAGCAGCATCACCACCTGAGGACCGCATACAGTGGTCAGGCCTGGGCGCCTCGCGGAAATGTTCCATCAACGTGCAGTTTGGACTCTTCTCTGTTTTACTCATGGCCTAATGAAGCATAAAATTGCTTGGGAAATAAAATATTCAAGCTGCAGGAGAAGGTTTGAGCTCTGAATGGAGGCAGCAGAAATTCAGATCCACAAACACACGAAGGGCAAAGCAAGAATGGGAAAACACCCACCAGCTCAAATGATCCCATGCCGTTGACCTTGCACACACCCTGGGGTCACGCCCACACCAGGGTCATAAACACTCCCATGCCCATCTGATGAGTTAGAAGGGTGATTATCCAGACCTGGTATTAAGGTCTCTACAGGAGTTCGAAATAAAAATGGTACGTGATGCACTCTGTTGGAGAGTCTGGAGGAAGACACTTTCTGACAGTCTGGGAGCGAAGTCATACCCACTTAGAGAGCGCTTTGGTCAAAATGGCAAGTTCTGAGTTCATTGAGTTTTGACCCAGCAATGCCACTTCTGGGAATTTGTTCTCCCGCCATACAAGTACAAAATGACCCTTGTCCATAGTTATTCTCTGCCGCAGTGTTTGTGGCACTAAAAGATGAGACCCAAGTGTCCGTTTCATTTCATGGGGAATAGACAAAGAAACAACAACCCAGAGAATGAAATCATCTGCCGATGTCAAACAGAGCAAGGAAGCACTCCTTCCCCCTGAGAGGGGAGAGGGACAGAACAAAGAGCAAACAGAATAGGGATTTTTGTAGGGTTTTCATAACAAAACACCCGAAGAGAATAAAACCTGCAGGTTTGGGGGTACCTGGATGGCTCAACCCACTGAGTGTCCAACTCTTGATTTTGGCTCAGGTCATGCTCCCTGGGTCTTGAGATCAAGCCCTGCGTTGGCAGGGAATCAGCTTGAGTTTCTCTCCCTCTGTATCCCCCTGCCCCACTCACATGCTTACTCTCTTCCTCCCTTAAATTAATAAATAAATAAATCTTTTTTTTTAACTAAAAAACAAAACAAAACAAAAACACCCTCCAAGTGTGGGGCTTGGTGGTTGAAAGGAAAAAAAGGGAGTGAGATTTCCCAGCGGGGACTTAAATTTTCATCTGGTTTTTTGTTACATGATTGTATGATCTCTCAAACCCTCCAAGGAAAGGTACCAATTTCCCACCAGTTGAAGCCCGAAGATGATGTTAGCAGAGCACTGATGACCAAAGACCTGGGTTCTCTCTGACTCCTGATTTGGTGCGACTGCCCTTGTTTAATGGAAGTGGGACCAGGCACCCAGAGAGATGAAACCAGGTTAGCTCTGTGGGGGCCACCACCAGCCTATTAGCCAATACCCCAGGCCAGAATGTCTCAGATTCTAGGCAAAAATACCCCCAAGTTTCGTCTCTCACCACTTAAGGATCAGTTAAAATGGCAATTTCAGAGAGCTAACCAAAATTTTACTAGGCAGCTTTCCCTAACATCATTGCAAGTGTTCTATCGGCATGGAAAAGGCATGAAGAGCCTACTCAAACCATCAAAATGCCTATATTCTTTCAGAATCTATTTCTCCATTTTTTTTTAAATCCTAGTTCCATCTTGTACTTTATTCCTGGTTCTTCTATAATCTTAGGGCTTCGTGCCTTGTCCTTTGTGTGTGTGTACCTTTAAGCATTCAAAAGAAAGAATCAATCTGTCCAAATTATTTTGGAGTAACACAGTCTTAAACACAATAAAGGGGGGGCGGGGGAGGCGGGTCGGGCATTATCAGAACATTGTGACAATGGCGCCCTCTTGTGGTATATGGCTATTCCTGGTAAGTGCAGATCTGTAATCTTGGATCCAAAGAGAATAGTCAGATTTTTTATTTTATGGTTACTAATAACCTGTTTCTAATGACCTGACTTTACCAGAATCTTCCAAGGCGATACCCCGGTCTTGTATTTATGGCCAACCATTTGGTGAAACTGTGACATGAGAGGAGTTGAGCTAAAGGGCCAGTTAGGATCGACCCCTTGCATCCTGAAGCTGAATGAGAAATAGGAAGTGTGACTGGTGTCTGTTTTAACGAGCTCCCCCATGAGATTTTGTTACTCAGAGAGTTTTGAGAGCCAGGGATCTCTGCTTTCATGTGGGAAATGGGTCGATTTCACCCACCATGATAACGACGAGCCAATGTAAACGGATTGCACGTGGTAGTAGATGCTAAGGGAGGAGCTTTCTCCTGCATCTGCCTGGGATCACAGCTGCAGAGGAGTTCATACTGGAGAAGCTCATCTGCCGGCCCTTGAAGCCGATGTTTGAGGCCCAAACCTCGTCTTCACAATTCTCCTCCAAACACCACCACACATTTGCGCTGGTATGAACTGGGGCTGATGTGGCCATCTGCTCATGTTTGCCTTTGTTGTGTCCCCCCCAAGAAAGGCCCCCCACCCACACCTGAACTCAGAGGGCAGTCTGAAAATGTGCCCTCCCGCCTGGCAAGTGCTGGAGGAGACTCAAAGCTAGTATGCTTTATTATCACAAGCTAGACGTGGTCTTTTTAAATATCATCTGTTTCCATCATGACAAGTTACTCTAGAATCCCCATTTCCTATTTTCCTCACCCTCCTACCCACCTCCCTTCTGGGAACCTCAGGAGACATAGCTAGAAAAATCTTGCTACAGCCAGTGTTGGAGAGATTGCTGCCTGAGCTCTCTTCTAGGATTTTTATGGTTTCAGGTCTCACATCATTTCAGGTCTTGAACCCATTTTGAGCTCATTTTTGTATGTAGTGTGAAAAAGTGGTCCAGTTTCATTCCTTTGCACGTAACTGATCAGTTTTCCCAACACCATTTTTTTTTTAAGATTTTATTTATTTATTTGACAGAGAGAGATCGCAAGCAGGCAGAGAGGCAGGCAGAGAGAGAGAGGGAAGCAGGCTCCCTGCTGAGCAGAGAGCCCCATGCGGGACTCGATCCCAGGACCCTGAGATCACGACCTGAGCCAAAGGCAGCGGCTTAACCCACTGAGCCACCCAGGCGCCCTCCCAACACCATTTTTGAAGAGACTGTCTTTTCCCTGTCTTTTTCCCCGTTAGCTATTCCTCCTTTGTCAAAAATTAACTTATATAATTGCTGCAAAAATTAACTCATATAATCTGGGTTCCATGTTCTATTCTATAGATCCATGTGTCTGTTTTTATGCCAGTACCATACTGTTTTAATTACTACCACTGTGCAATATAACTTGAAATCTGGAGTTGTGATACCTCCACTTTTATTTTTATTTTTCAAGATTGCTTTGACTATTCAAGGTCTTCTGTGGTTCCATACAGATTTTAGGACTGTTCATTCTAGTTCTCTGAAAAATGCTGCTGGCATTTTGATAGGGATTTCATTAAATTTGTAGAGTGCTTTGGGTTGTATGGACATTTTAACAATATTTCTTTTTCCAATCCACGAGCCTGGAATGTCTTCACATTTCTTTATGTCATCTTGAGTTTCTTTTATCAGTGGTCTATAGTTTTCAGAAGACAGGTCTTTCACCTCTTTGGTTAAGTTTATTTCTAGATACTTTATTGGTTCTGGTGCAGCAATAAATGGGATTTTCTTAATTTTCACTTTCTGGTGCTTCATTATTAGTGTATAGGAATGCAACAGATTCCTGCTCATTGAGTCTGTATCCTGCAAATTTACTGAACTCGTTTATTAGTTTTAATAGTGCTTTGGTAGAGTTTTAATAGTGCTTTTTAGTATTTCCTATATATATTATTATATCATCTGCGAATAGTGAGTGTTTTGCTTCTTCTTTACCAATTCAGATGCTTTACATTTCTTTATGTTGTCTGGCTGCTATGGCTAGGACTTCCAGTACTATGCTGAATAGAAGTGGTGAGAGTGGACATCACTGTCTTGTTCCTGGTATTAGGGGAAAGACTCTCAGCTTTTCACCATTGACTATGATGTTAGGTGTGGGTTTGTCATATATGCTCTTTATTATGTTGAAGTATGTTTCCTCTAACCCTACTTTGTTGAGGGTTTTTACCATGAATGGATGTTGTACTTTGTCAAATGCTTTTTCTGTATCTATGAACATGATGGTAGGGTGTTCTCTCTTTTTTTATTTTATTTATTTATCTGACAGAGAGAGACAACGAGAGAGGGAACACAAACAAGAGGAAGCAAGAAAGGGAGAAGCAGACCTCCCACCGAGGAGGGAACCTGACACAGAGCTGGATGCAAGGACTCCAGGACCGTGAGCTGAGCCGAAGGCAGACGCTTAACGACTGAGCCACCGAGCAACCCCGATCGTATGGTTTTTATCTTTTCTCTTCTTGATGTGATGTATCACACTGATCATTTTGTGAATGTTAAGCCACCCTGCTTCTGGGAATAAATCCCACTTGACTATGGTGTGTGATTCTTTTTAATATATTGTTGGATTTGGTTTCCTAGATAGCTTGTTGAGGATTTTTGAATCTTGATTCATGAGAGTTACTGGTCTGTAGTTCTCTTTCTTTGTGTGTCCTTATCTGGTTTTGGACTCAGGGTGATACTGGCCTCATAGAATGAACTTAGGAGTTTTCCTTCCTCTTGTAATCTTCGGAATAGTTTGAGAAAAATGGGTAGTAAGTCTTCTTAAAATGTTCGGTAGAATGTCCCTGTGAAGCCACCTGGTCCTTGACTTTCGTCTGTTGGGAGTTTTTAATTATTGTCTCAATTCCTTTACTGGCGATTGGTCTGTTCAAATTTTCTATTTCTACTTATAGGAATTTTCCCATTTCTTCTAAGTTGTCCAATTTGTTGGCATGTCGGTTTTCCAATATCCCATTACAATTGTTTGTGTTCTGTGGTGTTGGTTGTTTTCTCCTCTTTCATCAGTAATTTTGTTTATTTGTGTCCTCTCACATTTTTTAAAAAATGATTCTTGCTAGAGGTTTATCAATTTTGTTTGTTTTTTTTTTTCCAAAGAACCAGCTCCAGGCTTCATTGATCTATTCTATTGTTGTTGTTGTTGTTGTTGTTTTAATTCCCATATCATTTGTTTCATCTCATCTCATCTCCACTATTTCCTTCCTTTTCCTGGGTTTGGATTTTGTTCTTCTTTTTCTAGCTTCTTTAGCTGTAAGTTCATGTTGTTTCATTGAGATCTTTCTTGCTTTTTTGAGGTAAGCCTGTGTTCCTATAAACTTCCCTCTTAGAACTCCTTTTGCTGCAACCCAAAGATTCTGGAGCATTTCGTTTTCATTTTCATTTGTTTCCATGTAAGTTTTTATTTCTTCTTTGATTCCCTGGCTAACCTGTTCATTCATCATTTAGTGCCATGTTATTTAACCTCCATGTATTTGTGGTCTTTCCAGGTTTTTTTTCTGGTAGTTGATTTCTAGTTTCATTGCGTTGTGGCCAGAAAAGATGCATGGCATGACTTCGATGCTTTTGAATGTGTTGGGGCTTGTTCTGTGGCCTAACATGTGATCTATTCTGGAAAATGTTCAATGTCCACTTGAAAAGAATGTGTGCTCTGTTGTTTTAGGATGGAATGTTGTGAATATGTCTGTTAAATCTCTGGTCCAGTGTGTCATTCAAAGCCACTGTTTCCTTGGTTTCTGTTTGGGTGATCTGTCCATCAATATAAGGGGGGGTGTTGATGTCCCCTACTGTTGTTATATTACTACCAATTATTTCTTTTATGTTTATCATTAATTGTTTTATGTATTTGGGTGTTCCATGTTAGGTGCATAAATATTTACAATTATTAAATCTTCCTGTTGGACTGTCCCCTTTACTATTATATAGTGTCCTTCCTTGTTTCTTGTGACAGTCTTTGTTTCAAAGTCTATTTTGTCCAATATAAGGATTGCTACCCTTTCTTTGGCATCCATTTTCATAGTCAGTGTTTCTCCACCCCTTCACTTTCAATCTGTAGGTATCATTTGGCCTGAAATGAGTCATTTGTAGTCTAGAAACGGTCTTAAGTTTCAACTAGCCCTGCTGCCAGACAGAATAGTTCAATCATTTCTGTGAAGCTGGAAATATTGGGGAGAGGCACCTGGGTGGCTCAGTCAGTTAGACGTCTGCTTTTTGCTCAGGGTTCTGGGATTGGGCCCCACATCGGGCTCTCTGCTCAGCAGGGAGCCTGATTCTCCCTCTCCTTCTGCCTCTCCCCTTGCTTGTGCTCACTTGCTCTCTCTGACAAATAAATAAATAAATAAAATCTTAAAAGAAAAGGAAAATAATGAGGAAACTCTACTGACCTAGTATAATTTGTTTTCTTTTCTACATGTTCGGGTTTCCTGACATTTTCCACTAAATGTTATTTCATTAAATAAGAAAAAAATCTATGCCATTGCAAAATCCGTTCTATTTCTAAATTTTATTCCTTAGTAATAGAGCCAAGTGCTTGGGTTAAAAGAGCAGAAACATCAGAGGCAAGGGTGAGAAGCTGTGACATTTGCCTGGAACATATACCACGCCCAAATCACCTCTGTCTTAATCCTTCGTGAAATTTTGTGATGTCAAGAGAGCAAAGCTGACAGAAACTCAAAGATCCCACAGAGAGCTCTGATCCTGCCCAGGACCACCTGTGCCATCAGGGGCCAGTCAGGGGCCAGAAAACTGGCCTGTTGTTTGAACAAAAAAGAATTTCTGTAAACAGTTTTATTGAGGTCTATTGATATTTGTTCGAAATGAACAATTTGATAAGTTTTGCTGCACATATTATCCAATCATATCATATCAGTGCTATGGTGTGAATGTTTGTGTCCCTGCCAACACCGAATTCCTATGTTGAAATCCTAATCTCCAAGATGAGGTGTTAGGAGGCGGGGCCTTTGGGAGGTGATTCTGTCACGAGGGTGGAGCTCTCTTGAGTAGGATCAATGTCTTTATAATAGGGACCCCCCAGAGCTCCCTCGCATCCAGGGGAGGACATGTTAGGATGTTATCAAGAGGGCTGAGATGTGGATGTGGACCCTCAGCCAGCCTTGTTGGCATCCAGATCATATTTTGTTATAGCAGCTCAAATGGACTAAGACAACTACAGTTAAGGCTGTAAGTCAAGACTTATCCATCCCCTTCAAAAGTTACTCTGTCCCTGCCCCAAGCCTCCATCTCAGGCAAGCCCTGACCTGCCCTCTATCAATGTAGGCCAGTGTATATTCTCCAGAGCTTTATATAAGTGGAATCATACAGTATGTACTTTCCTCATCTGGCTTCTTTCACACATACACACTAGTTATTTTAAAATGTATCCTTGTCGCTGTGCATGCTAATTGTTCATTCCATTTTATTACCGGGTAACATTCCATTCCACAAACATACCACTGCGTATCCATCCAACTGTTGATGGACATTTGCACTCACTGAGATTTGCACTGTTACACATAAAGCTGTTATGAACATTCACATGCAAGTCTTTGTACGGACATATGCTCTCATTATCCTTGGGCAAGTACTTATGAGTGGAATGGCTGGGTCCTATGATAGGTATGAGTTAACTTTTTAAGGACCTTTCAAACCATTTTCCATTTTATACTCCTACCAGCACTGTGTGAGAATTCCAGTTCTTCCATATCCTTGCCAATACTTGGAATATGGTCCAGGGTCTTTCTAGCCTTTCCAATACATGTGCAGTAGAATCTCATGGTGGTTTTAATTTGCATTTTCCTCATGGCTAATGATGGTGAGCATCTTTTCATGTGCTTATTGGCCAACTATAGGTTTTCTTGGTGAACTGTTTAAAGCTTATGCCTATTTAAAATATTAGGGGTTGTTTTTCCTTTTTTCTTTCTTTCTTTTCTTCTTTTTTTTTTAATTTTTTATTTTTTATAAACATATATTTTTATCCCCAGGGGTACAGGTCTGTGAATCACCAGGTTTACACACTTCACAGCACTCACCAAAGCACATACCCTCCCCAATGTCCATAATCCCACCCCCTTCTCCCAATTTCTTCTTTTCTTAATTGGCTTTCAGCTCCCTGGCTAAATTTATTTCTAGGTATCTTATTCTTATTGATGCAACTATAAATGGGATTATTTTCTTAATTGCTCTTTTTGCTCCTTCATTATTAGTCTATGGAATTGCAACTGATTTCTGTATATTAATTTTTGTATCCTGCAACCTTACTGAATCATTTATCAGATCTAGTAGTTTTTTGGTGGAATCTAAGGCTTTCAATATATGGCATCATGTTATCTGCAAATAGTGAAAATTTTATTTCTCTCTTACCAGTTTGGATGCATTTTATTCCTTTTTCTTTTTTTTTTTTTTAAATATTTTATTTATTTATTTGACAGAGAGAGATCACAAGTAGGTAGAGAGGCAGGCAGAGAGAGAGAGAGAGAGAGAGGAGGAAGCAGGCTCCCTGCTGAGCAGAGAGCCCGATATGGGACTCGATCCCAGGACCCTGAGATCATGACCCGAGCCGAAGGCAGCGGCTTAACCCACTGAGCCACCCAGGCGCCCCTTTATTCCTTTTTCTGTCTGATTGCTGCAGCTAGGACTTCCAGCACTATGTTTAATAAAAGTGGTGACCATGGACATCCATGTCTTGTTCCTGACCTAAGAGGAGAAGCTCTCAGGCTTCCCCCATTAAGGATGATATTAGCTGTGGGTTTTACATATATCATCTTTATTATGTTCAGGTATGTTCCCTCTCAACCTACTTTTTGAGAGTTTTTATCGTGAATAGATGTTGGACTTTGTCAAAAGTTTTTTCTGCATTCATGGAGAGGATCATACAGTTTTTATCTTTTCTCTTATTAATATGACATATCGTGTTGATCAATTTGTGAATATTGAACAACTTGTAGGAGGGCTGACAACATTTACTCCACCTTTAGCCCTCCATCTTGCCCACACAATGACCTCCCTTGGGGCTATGTCCTCCAGGTCCCTTAGAAATGTGTGTATGCCCTGACCAGAATTAGGGAAGGCTTGTTCTGATCTTTCCTAAGGTGGCACACAGAATGTACCACTTTAGATAACTACCCTTTGACCTCACCACCATGATCCCCTCACTCTGTAAAACGGGTGAATAAGGGTCCAGATGGGGATGGAGAAGGGCTACGTAGCATCTGGAACATTGTCCACCTGATCACCCCCTGTCAATAGATTACTGTGAATACAACTCTGTGTGAACAGTAGGGAGTGATCTGCTTCGTTTTACAGTCTCAGAGGGCTCTCAGTCTGGAGGACCCTTTGCTGTCCCTCCTCCACCTTCTATTAATTAATAAGCTGGCAGATCAAAAACGAAACATGAATGGGTAAAGGGACTGGGCTGGGGGGAAGCCGGACATCCATGGGAGAAAGTTCGGGGAGGCCAACCACCTCTATGTAGGGAGCCAGGTTTTCTGAGCATTTTAGACCAGTGCATGAACACGGGGAGGCCTCCAAAACTCCCGTGGGATTGTTTACTATCCTATACAAGATGGTGGAAAAGAAACAGAGAAGGGAAAGTGAACAAGTAGTTGCAGCCCCAGCTTGGCCATTGATCTATGCAATAGGAGACATTACAAAAGGGATTTCCCTGTAAGGAGAGAATTAGAACATACCAGAGAAGTGTAGGCTTTAGGAAAGAATATAGGAGCTGCATATTCATCTAAGATGAACGTTATAATGGAGAATAGTTGGAAGAAAGGAAGGCAGGGGGCAAGGGGCCCCATCCTAAGAGGAAACTACCCATAAAAGGAAAAAAGACCCCATCCTGCTCTTCTACACCACCCTGGACAGAGGCCTCCACCAGATGAGGGGGTGGTTAAAACCTGATTGGATGACAGGCACATGGAGGGCTAATCAGATTACAACAGCCCTCCTGAAAACAAACAAAACAAAACAAAACAAAAGAACAAACAAACAAACAAAAAATCAGCCCTCCAGCAGTCCCATAAAAACCCCTAGACTTAGAAACTCCAAAGGCAACCTTCTGGGATCTACTCCCTCTTTGGGAGCTCTGCACTACTGTTCCATAAATTTTGCTTTGCTGCCCACCACTCTTCATCTGGTCTACCTCTTCTTTATTTGAAGTGGCGTGACCAAGAACCCTGGACACTAAAGGAAAAGAAATCCTGGAACAATTAGGTCCAAAAGAATCCAACAGCAGGAGGAACACTTAGAAACCACGGCGTGTAAGATGTTAAAGATGCATGGATAGTGGGTACAGACCACCATGCACTAAAGTGAGAAACTATTATATCTCAACAGATTTGGGACCTAAAGCATGGGAGTCCCCAGGAGGATGACTTCTCTGATGAGGAGGATATTATCATAGAGGAGGAAAATGACTCACAGGCACACCCTTCAATTCAAAGACCCAGTTCACTCATAAGCCTGGGGATGACCAAGAAAAAATTCCCAGGCATCAGGAAATGACGGTGAGGGAATAATCAACCCTGAATTAGTAGCATTAACTGGCCTCTTTAAGCAAAAAGGCCAAAAAGGGTGGCAGCTTGGAAGTTACAACTAGAATATTAGAGGGGATGACATAATATTAAATGGGTTTGAGACATCAAAAATGGCCTCCATCACAGTTTAATTTACCTTGGGCCAAAGATATACACTGCAGGCATGGGTGAGAGTCGCAGGCATTTAGCTAATTTGATGGACTGGATAAACGCTAGCATAACCTGGCATAACAAAGGGGATCTTCCCTTCTCCCTACCCACTGCCCCTATTACACTGGACCTCTATGGAAGAACTACAAGAAATTATATGTGAACTGGGAATACAACATGCCATTTATGCCCAGCATTTCAGAGGCCCAGATGAAGAATTATCTTCCCCTCATATAGAAGACTGTATCTTACAGTCAGCCCTGGAAGCATCGTATGGGACTTTAGTATCTGTCCTTGCCCCTGTGGTTAAACCAACCCATTGCTACAGTAGCCACTATGATGGCTGATTTAATGAAATTGAAAGAATTTGTCAGGGAAATAGAGGGGTTAAAAACAGACAAAAACAAAGGATCCTGCCGATGATAGAATGGCAGAAAGAGGGCCGATCAAGTTCTCTCATAAATAATTGTGGCAAGATCTAGTATTATCTAGAATGCCAAGAGGAAATATAGACAAACAACTCAATTGGGTCTTGCTAAGCCTATAGAAGGCATCTCCCCAAGGGCATCTCCATAGTTCCACATTTGTCATGGGATGGTGGATTGAAAAAAATGGATATTGCCAGAGGACATGATACTTTATCATTATATAGATGATGTTATATTAACTTGTGATAACTAGTCCTCCCTGCCTCAAGCAGCTGCGTCATTATAGGCAGACTTAAAGTCACGAGGATGGCATGTAAGTACCGACAAGATCCCAGTGCGGGGTCAATCAGTAAAGTTCTGGGGGCATCATCTGGGCAGGTGAGGCGGAAGTGATCCCAGAGGTGGCCACTGATAAAATACAAGCCTTCCCAGTCGCTAAAGTGGAAAAGGAATTACGGCTTTTGTTGGTTTATTGGGTTACTGGAGATCTTTTATTCCCCCTTTGCACAGATATTAAGACTTTTATATGCCTTGGTTTAGAAGGGAAGCATAGGGGATTGGGGTGTTAACCAAAAGGAAGCTTTCTTGGAGGCAAAAATGGTAGTTAAACAAATAGAGGCCCTGGGGATATTGATACCAGATGTGAGTTGTGAATTAGACATAAATTCATATCCAGAAGGATTTGGCTGGGACTTGTGGCAATGATAAAATGGGAAACAAATCCTATTAGGATTCTGGTCTTAATTATGGAAGGGAACAGAAACCAGGTACAGTGTCATTGAGAAATAACTAGGAGCTGTGTATCTTGCATGGCAATAGACAGAAAGACTAACTGACTTTTCCATAATGATAGGAACCTCCCTGTCAATCGGAGGATAGAAGTAGGACATGTTCAGCAAAGCTTAGAGTACCTGTGCCCTTACGGAAAAGACACACTTACATACAGCAGAGGAGTGCCTAATTACTAACCTGATGTCTCATGAACTGCACTTGTTACCAAGGCCAGTCATTTCACATTGATGCAGCCTAACTTCCAGGAGTTGCTGACATGATGCACCCCACCTCCCCAAGTAAATGAAGGAGTAGGCTTGTCCCAGTGGATACATGGTACATGAATGGCAGTTACTAGGAACCCCCCCCCCCCCATTTGGCATTCCTCTGCTGTCTGACTGGATTCTTACAACTGAGGCCCAAGGGTGCAAGGGCTCCTGGCTCCGGGGGTCTAACAGACCAGGTTCGGGATTAATGGAACTAGAGAGCAAATATAGAATACCAATTCAAATAGTGATCAAGGGACAAATTTTACTGGCCATGATGTCCGAGAATGGCCAGAAGTTTAGGATATATTATGGACTCTCCACCTGCCATACAGTCCTACTGCCACAGGTCTAATCAAAAGGATGAATACATTAATTTAAAAAAAAAAAAAAGTTAAAAATGTCACCAGACAGCTGTCTCAAAGGATATTCTCCACAACTAACAGAGGCCACGTGACTCCTTGATGCCATACCCATCGCAGGACACACATTGGCATGTGAACACCTAACCAACCACACCCCCACAGCTCAGGTGCAATGGGTGTAGATAATGGCATGAGGTTGAGGCCTCTCTGGTGGGAAGAGGAAGTCTTTTTGTGATTGCCACAAGGCCTCCCACCTGGTAAGACTCTAACTCATTGGAAGTTGACTTGGGCTAGGGTTAGGTGTCCTAATCCCTTGTGACCAACAGCTCACATCCGGTATTATTCTTAACCCCTTGTTCTACATTGGTCTGGGTCCAACACTTATGCAATTAACTGCTTCTGAACCCCTGACCTTGGTACTACAGTAGGGTTGTTAGTATAGGTGCCAGTTGAAACGCCTACCTACAATATGGACACACCTTCTGATGATGTTAAGGGGCAAAATATATGGTATCATCGCCAAGGGAAAATACCTAAGCCAAGGGTGGTATTGGCTCATGGGGACCACATTGCTACTGTGTAGTTGCTAAATGAAATTTTGCCATATTTTATTGCCTGTAAAACATTTGTCTTATGGTCATCACTTACGTTGAAGTTCACAATCGCTCCAGCTGTTGGGTCTGCAGAGAGAACTTCTTTACAGGGTTGCTGAGGAAGCTTATGTTAACTTGTGATAACTAGTCCTCCCTGCCTCAAGCAGCTGCGTCATTAAGTATTAACCAGTATGCTGGTTCTAAGTATTTTCTTTGTCTTATAGGTATATTAATATTGCTGTTGTGGCATAGGGATGCAAGCCCCTCCTGATATCCGGCTCTACAGTCATCATGGAAGAATGGCATGTAAAGATTATACAAACTACACAGATGGGAGGGTAGAGTGCAGAGTGCTGACAACACTAACCCCATCTTTGGCCCTCCATCTTGTTCATATCCATGCAATTACCTCCCTTGGGGCTACGTGTTCCAGGCCCTGTGAAGGTTAATGTATGACCTGACCAGAATGCGGGGAAGCTTGATCTGATCGTACCTGAAGTGGTACACAGGACACCCCACTTTAGATAACTACCCTTTGACCCCACCACCATAATCCCCCACTCTATAAAAGCTATGGGTTAGGGTCAAGATGGAGGCAGAAAATAGCTGTGTAGCCCCTGGATTGCCACCTACCTGATCCCCCTGCCAGTAAGTTAGAATTCACAGTCAAATTCTGTGTAAATGGTATGAAGTGATTTAGTTTGGTTTTTTAGTCTCAAAGTACCTTCTTGGTCTGAGGGATATTTTACCATCCCTTCCCCACCTAACAACACCCCCTGCCTTCCTAGAATAAATCCCACTTGAATGTGGTGAATGATTTTTTTAATGTATTGTTGGATTCTGTTTACTGATATTTTGAGGATTTGTGCATGTATGTTCATCATTGGCCTGTAGTTCTCTTTTATCTGTGGTGTCTTTATCTGGTTTTCGTATCAGGGTAGTACTGGGCTCATAAAATGAATCTGGAAGCTTTCCTTCTTATTCTATTTTTTTTAATAGTTTGAGAAGAATAGGTATTAACTCTTCTTTAAATATTTGGTAGAACTCACCTGGTCCTGGACTTTTGTTTGTTGAGAGTTATTTGATTACTGATTCCAACTCATTGCTAGTAGTAGTCTGCTCAAATTTTCTACTTCTTCCTGAGTCAGTTTTAGAAGGATGCATGTTTCTAGGAACTTAGCCATTTCTTCTGGGTTATCCAATTTATTGGCATAAAATTTTTCATAATATTCTTATAATTCATTGTGTTCCTGTGATGTCCGTTTCATTTATCCTTCATTTCTTATTTTATTTATTTGTGTCTTCTTTTTTTCTTGATGTGTCTGGCTGAAGGTTTATCAATTTTGTTTATCTTCTCCAAGAACCAACTCCTGGTTTCATTGAGCTGTTCTTTTGCTTTTTAGTCTCTATTTTACTTACTTATGCTCTAATCTTTATTTTTTCCTTCCTCTTACAGGCTTTGGGATTTGTTTATTCTTCTTTTGCTAGTTCCTTTAAGTGTAAGGTTAGCCTTTTTGAGATTTTTCTTGTTTCTTGGGATAGGCCCGTATTGCTAGAAACTTCCATCTTAGAACAGCTTTTACTGCATCCCAGAGATTCTGGGCCATTGTGTTTTCATTTATCTCCATCTATTTTTTTTTATTTCTCCTTTGATTTCTTGACTGAATCATTCATTGTTTAATAGATGTTATTTAGCCTCCAACTATTTGTGTTCTTTACAGACTTTTTCTTGTGAATGCTTTCTAATTCCATACTGTTGTGGTTGATTTCAAACTTTTTGAATTTGAAACTTGTTTTGTGGCCTAATATGTGATCTATCCTGCAGAATGTTCCATGTGCATTTGAGAAGAACATTCACTGTTTGGGGATGGAATGTTCTGTTTGCATGTGTTAGGTCCATCTAGTCTAATGTGTCATTCAAAGCCACTGTGTCCTTATTAATTTTCCTATGGTTTTGTCTTATTATTTCATTTGGAACATAGTCCTTGGCCTCATTTTATCTGACTCTTTCTGTGTGTTTCTATGTATTAGAAACACAGGTCAGCTATGTCTCCTGGTCTTGAGAGTAGTTACCTATGAAGAGGTTCTGTGGTGCCCTGTATTACACTGCCCCTGTCTGGGGCTGTCACAGGCTTGCAGTCAGTCATACCAGGTGCCTGTCCTCAGTTCATCTCTGAGGGCTGTGGTCATGACAAAGTGCAGGGCACTCTCCCTGGGCTGCCCGCTGAGGTTGTTAGTGTTGGGAAGAGCCAGCAGTCAGACCAGATACCTACACCCCCACACCAGTCTGTCTACTGGAAGTATATAGCCACATAGATCAGGGTGTTCCCCCGTGCTGTCCTCAGACAGATATTTGCTGTAGGCAGGGATGCAGTCAGACCAGATGTCTGTCCCCAGTCCATCTGCCAGGGCTGCCATCACTGATGGACAGGGCACCCTCTCTGAGCTGGCAGTCCCTTATGGGGTTGCTTGTAGGGTATTGGTATTGGTATAGGGTATAGGGTATTGGGGCAAGTACTGCTTTGGAGGGATGCCTGTCAAGTGGGGCAGAATGTATGGAATGGACCCACCAGGGAATATGGGGGTAGAGTGCATGGTGCTAGCAACACAGGTACAGTTTTCTGGTTGGTTCCTGCAACTGCCCCACTGTCTAGACCAGGGGAGGTTGGAGGGAGAGAAATGGCGCCCACACTAGCATTTTTGTTCTTAAAGAAGTCTCCTGCCACTTGACAGCATATTCTGAGATTAGTAAATAAATCTCCTTTGTGTATACCATGGGTACTTTTCAAACTGCTGCTTCTATGCTGTCTCAACTAGGTTATTTATTATGCTGGCTCTTTAAGGGTGGGGACTCCATTTCCTATTGCCTTCCAGCACTCTCTGAGCTAGACCTGATCATTTTTAAAGTGTCCAGAGTTAAGCACCACTGATTGTGAAAACTCACAAAGTTAAGCCCTACTAGATTTCAAAGCCAAGTGTTATGGGGACTCATCTTCCCAGTGTGAGTTCCCCCATACCTAGGGTACCTGGTGTAGGATCGAATCTTCTCACATCTCCATGCTTATGGTATCCTTCTGTTTGTGATTAATCTTGCCAGGGGTCTGGTTTTCAGCTGCACCTCTGTCCCCCCTGCCCTCTTTGTGGTGGGCCTCCCCTTTACAATTAACTGTGGGAAGTCTGTTCTGCTAGACTTCCAGATCATTTTCAGAGTTAGTTGTACATATGTAGCTGTTATCTCAGTGTGTCCATGGGATGAGGTGAGCTCAGGATGCTCCTACTCCACCACCTTCCCAGCTGGTTGTTAGTTTGTTGTTTTTTTTTTTCCTTGAGTTTTGAGAGTTCTTTATATATTTTGAAGAAGAGTCCTTAATCATACATATGATTTGCAGATATGTTCTCCCAGTCTGTGGATTATCATTTTGTTCCTTTAACAATATCTTTTAAAGTGCAGACATTTATAGATTGTGTTTTTCCTGTTGTAGCTGAGAAAATTTTGCATAGCTCAAGAAGGTTTTTCTTATATTTTTTTCAGAACTTTTATAGCTTTAGGGTTTGTATTTAGGTCTATGAACTATTTTTGATTTAATTTTTGTAGGAGATTTAGACCAAAGCTCATTTTTTCCCCAAATAACTTTGTTTTCAGCACTCTTTATTGAAAAAGACCATCTTTTCTCCACCAAATTGCATAGGCAACATCATTAAAATCAGTATTTCATATATTTGTGTGTTTATGTCTAGATTTTCTAATCTACTCCATTGATCTATTTATCCGTCTCCATACCAACACTACTCTATCTTGGTTATTATAGCTTTATAGTAAGTCTTGAAATCGGGTAATCTTAGACCTCCAAGTTAGTTCCTTTTTCTTTTTCCTTTCTTTCTCTTTCTTTCTTTCTTTCTTTCTTTCTTTCTTTCTTTCTTTCTTTTTGAAGTTGTTTTGGCTATTCTGGATAACTTTACATTGTATGAAAATTTTAGAATCACTTTGTCAAGTTTTACAAAGATGCCTGCTGGAATCTTGATTGATATTGCCTGGCACCTTTAGTCCAGCTGGGATAGAAAAGTCATCTTAACAATATGAAAACTTCTGACTTATGAAGATAATATATCTCTTTATTTAAGTCTTCTTTAATTTCCCTCAAAATGGTTGATAGTTCTCCAAATACAGGTTTTATCAGATTTTAGTATTTATTTTTGATAATGAGAATATAATTTTTAAATTTTAGTTTCCTGCTATTTGTGGGTAGTATATAAAAATACAGTTGACATCTGCATATTGATCTCAGGTTCTGTAAGCATGTTAAATTTATTTAGTAGCTCTAGTAACTGTAGTTCCATCCAGTTTTCTGCCTAGATGATCATGTCATCTGCACATAATAATAATTTAATTTTTAATTTAATTAACTTAATTTATTTAATTAATAATTTTTCCTTCCCAGTTTGAATAGCACTGTTTTCCTATACTGGTTTTGTTACACTGACTACAACCTCCCATACAATATTGACTGATCTTGGTCTGATCTTGGAAGGAAAGCAATCAGTCTTTTACCTTTAAGTGTTGGGTTAGTTGTAGGTTTTTGGTAGATGTCTTTTATCAAGTTGAGGAAGTTTCTTTCTATTCTTAGTTTGCTGAGTTTTATTAGGAATTGATGTTAAATATTGTTAAATGCTTTTTCAGTGCCTATTGAGATAATCAGATGATTTTTCTTTCTTAGTTTTTCAGTATAGTGAATTATACTGATTGATTTTCAAATGTTAAACCAAGCCCACTTGATTATGACATCATGAACACTCTACTTTTTAAAATTATAGCATTTTATAAAATTCAACTTCATAAAATTTTCTTTAGAATTTCAACACCTATGTACATGGGGGGGGTCTCTCAAGGATGTGGGTCTGTGGTTTCTCTTTTTGTGTTTTTGTGATTTTCATTTCAGGGTAATGCTATCCTCATAGGATGAGTTAAAATATATTCCCTCCTCTTCAATTTTCTGGAGAAATGTGTGTAGAATTTTTATTATTCTTCCTTAAATGCCTGGTAGAATTCACCAGTTAAGCCATCTGAGCTTGGGGTTTTCTTTGTAGGAACGTTTTAAACTACAGATTCAATTTCCTTAATAGATATAGAGATATTCAGATTATCTATTTCTTCTTGAGTGAGCTTTGGTAGTTTGTGTCTTTCAAGGAATTTGTCCATTTCCTTAAATTATCAAATTTTTTGGCATAAAGTTCATAATATTTCTCTTTTATCCTTTTTAATATCTATTGAATTTGTAGTGTTACTATCTTCCTCACTCCTGGTATTTATAATTTGTGTCTTCTCTTTTTCCTCCCTAATTAGTCTGGTAAGATATTGTTCAATTTTGTTGATTTTTTTAAATTTATTTTTTATTTATTTTTGGCATAACAGTATTCATTATTTTTTCACCACACCCAGTGCTCCATGCAATCCGTGCCCTCTATAATACTCACCACCTGGTACCCTAACCTCCCACCCCCCCACCACTTCAAACCCCTCAGGTTGTTTTTCAGAGTCCATAGTCTCTCCTGGTTCACCTCCCCTTCCAATTTCCCCCAACTCCCTTCTCCTCTCTAACTCCCCATGTCTTCCATGCTATTTGTTATGCTCCACAAATAAGTGAAACCATATGATAATTGAACTCTCTCTGCTTGACTTATTTCACTAAGCATAATCTCTTCCAGTCCCGTCCATGTTGCTACAAAAGTTGGGTATTCATCCTTTCTGATGGAGGCATAATACTCCATAGTGTATATGGACCACATCTTCCTTATCCATTCATCCATTGAAAGGCATCTTGGTTCTTTCCACAGTTTGGCAACCGTGGCCATTGCTGCTATAAACATTGGGGTACAGATGGCCCCTCTTTTCACTACATCTGTATCTTTGGGGTAAATACCCAGGAGTGCAATTGCAGGGTCATAGGGAAGTTCTATTTTTAATTTCTTAAGGAATCTCCACACTGTTCTCCAAAGAGGCTGCACCAACTTGCATTCCCACCAACAGTGTAAGAGGGTTCCCCTTTCTCCACATCCCCTCCAACACATGTTGTTTCCTGTCTTGTTAATTTTGGCCATTCTAACTGGTATAAGGTGATATCTCAATGTGGTTTTAATTTGAATCTCCCTGAAGGCTAGTGATGATGAACATATTTTCATGTGTCTGATAGCCATTTGTATGTCTTCATTGGAGAAGTGTCTGTTCATATCTTCTGCCCATTTTTTGATATGATTGTCTGTTTTGTGTGTGTTGAGCTTGAAGAGTTCATTATAGATCCTAGATATCAACCTTTTGTCTGTACTATCATTTGCAAATATCTTTTCCCATTCCGTGGGTTGCCTCTTTTTTTTTTCCCCCCCCAAATAATCAGCTTTTTTTCCACTGGGGTTTTTTTTTTCTATTTTTGTCTCATTTTTTATTGATTTGAGTTTTCATTGTTCTATTATTATTTCTTTTGTTCTATTTACTTTGAGTTTAATGTTATTTAATCTTTTTAAAAATTTTTTTATCTTGAGATTTTATTTGACAGAAAGAAAGACAGTGAAGAGAGGGAGTACAAGCAGAGGGAGTGGGAGAGGGACAAGCAGGCTTCCCGCTGAGCAGGGAGTCCAATGCAGGACTTGGTCTCAGGACCCTGGGATTATGGCCTGAGCTGAAGACAGACACTTAACAACTGAGCCACCCAAATATTATTTAATCTTAATCTAGTTTTTTAAGCTGGGAGAAGTAACCGATTTAAGACCTTTTTCTTTCCTAATATAGGTGTTTAATACTATAAATTTTTCCACAAGTACTGTTACATTAGCAGCATCCTACAAATTTTGAAGTTGTGTTTTTGTTTTTATTTAGTTGGAAATATTGTCTAATTTCCCCCCTTATTTTTTGATCCTTGATTATTTAGATGTGTTACTTAGTTTCCAAATATTTTGGGGGTGGAGTCCAAGTATCTTTTCTGTAATCAATTTCTAATTTAATTATATCACTGTCAGAAAAGACCTATTGTATGATTTGAATCTTGAAACATTTTTGAGATTTATTTTATGGCCAGAATATTATCTATTTTGGTAAATGTTCTGTGTATGTATGTATGCTTGGAAAAAATAATGTCTGTCCTGCTAATTTGGGGTGAAGTGTTCTATAAATGTCAATTAGGTCAACTGGGATGACAATGTTGTCTAAAATATCATTTACTGATTTTACTTGTTCAATCAATTATTGACAAAAGTATTGACATCTCTGACTGCAATTATGGATTTATCTATTTATTTTTGCAATTCTATCAGTTTTTCTTGCAAAGCTTTGTTACTAGATGCATAATTGTGGCCTTTTGATGAACTGATCCCTTTACACTTGAATTGTTTCTGACAATAAATCTATCATCTCATCTCTGTTCTTTTTTTTTTTTCTTAAGATTTTATTTATTTAATTGACAGAGAAAGACACAGTGAGGGGAGAGGAAGAGGGAGAAGCAGGCTTCCTGCAGAGCAGTGAGCCTGATGTGGGGCTCAATCCCAAGACCCTGGGATCATGACCTGAGCCGAAGGCAGACGTTTACCAACTGAGCCACCCAGTAATCTCCCCCCATCTCTGTTCTTCTGCATGTACTATTGTCTTTTTCCCTTCAGCTGCTTTTAAGATTTTCTCATTTTTTAATTTTCTTTTTCATTTTTACTTTTTTTTTTTTTTAAAGATTTATTTATTTGACAGAGAGAAATCACAAGTAGACAGAGAGGCAGCCAGAGAGAGAGAGAGAGGGAAGCAGGCTCCCTGCTGAGCAGAGAGCCCGATGCGGGACTCGATCCCAGGATCCTGAGATCATGACCTGAGCCGAAGGCAGCGGCTTAATCCACTGAGCCACCCAGGCGCCCATCATTTTTACTTTTTATTTAATGTTTATTATTTGTGTTCCTCAACATATTTATGATGTGCGCTGGTATAGCTTTCTTCATATTTTTTCCTGGACCCTTGGCTTTATACTTTTCATAAAACTTAGAAAATTTTGGCCATTGTATCTCCAACAACTATTTTTTCTGGGCCTCCCCCAGCCCCAGGACTCCAATTGTGCATATTAATATAGCTGTTTGAATTTGCTCCAAGGCTCGATGTTCATTTTTCCAAAAGGAATTTTTTTTTTCCTTCTGGGTCTTATTTTGGATTGGTTTTATGGCCCTGCCTTCAAGTCCACTATCTTGTCTTCTGCAATGTCTAATTCCATTGTTAATTCCAGTGTTAATCCCATCCCATCTGTTTTCTCAGACATTGTAGTTTTTATCTCTAGAAGTTCTATTTGAATCATATATACATATAGGTATATCTGTATATATATATAGATAGATAGATACATACATATATGTAAAATCTTCTATGTCTTTACTTTTTGAATATAGAAAACACAGTTATAACTGTTCTAATGTTCTTTCTTGTTAATCCTAACATCGCTGCCAATTATGGGTCATTTTCAACTATTTTTTCCTCATTATGGGTCATGTTTCCCTGCGTCTTTGCATGCCTGGTAATCTCTCTGGGTTCCAGAGATTATGAAATTTGCCTCCTTGGGTCCTGAATATTTTTTTATTCCTATAAATCTTGTCCTGGGAAGCAGTTGAAAGTCTTGGAAGCAATTTGATCCTTTTGAGTCTTGCTTTTATGGTTTGTTAGGCAGGTCTAGTCCAGACTAATTATTTTCTGCCACTGAAGCAAGACTTTCCTGAATACTTTATCCAGTGTCCTATTAATTATTACATTTTCCACTCTGGCTGGTAGGAACAAGCTTTCTGTTAATATTTGATTCTTTGCAGATTTCAAGAGTTATCTTTCTTCCCGGTACTCTGTCATTGCAAACTCCAACTGCTTGGGTCTCCCCCAACTTTCAGTTCAGTCTATTCAACTCTGGGAGTCAGCGAGGTCCCACTTGGCTCATTCTTCTTTTTTTCTTTTCAAGATTCTATTTAAAGTAATCTCTATATCCAATGTGAAGCGAACACTTACAATCCTAAGATCAAATTTGCATGCTCTACTGACTGAGCCAGCCAGGTACCTCTTGGGCTCACTTCTATGTTGTATCTTGGAAACTCTCTGAAAGCAGTCACTGGAGCAGCCATATGACCACCTTGCCTGTTCTCATTTATCTAGGATCACTGTCTTTCATTACCCGATGACTAGTATGTTGAAACTGTTATTTATTTGATTTGGTTGTTTCAGGTGGGTGGGTAAAGCAGATAATGCTATGCCACCTTGGCAGGAGATGGAAATCCAAAAAGAAAGAACTTATTATAAAGACTTGTTAACTGGGCACAAAGTTGTTAACTTGTTAACCAAAGGGTGAGGGGAAACACTATGATATCATGGAAGTGGCAGCTATGGAAGGACCTACTATTCATAGGACTGAGGGAACATTGGGAGGAGGTTAGGATTCTTAAGACTTAGAATATTAGGGGCACCTGGGTGGCTCAGTGGGTTAAGCCTCTGCCTTCAGCTCAGGTCATGATCCCAGGGTCCTGGTATAGACCCCCACAGGAAGCCTGCTTCCTCCTATTTGTGATCTCTGTCAAATAAATAAATAAATAAAATCTTAAAAAAAAAAATACTTAGAATCTCAGAGGTGGGCACCACAGAGCTGAAACTCAGACATCTGGGGACAAGACCCTGGACAGTAAGTGTTGGTCTCTCCTGTGTCACAGGGAAAACTGAATCACATGAGCTGCTGCTATAGGAAGGCACTGCCTCAGCTGGGATGAAGAAGCATGGCTGGGGTAATGCTCATAGGAAAAAGAGGCAGACAGGAGAGAAAACTCCCTTCACCTCCCCCTACCCCCTTAGCCTTGCATCCTCCCTCTAGCAGTCTCACCATTGGCAGTAACTGACAAGGAGCTTCTGGGTAAGCAGAGATGTGTTTTGCCACGTCCCGATCCACACATCACAACCACCACCCACAGAAGAATGGGACTAAAGCTAAGAGAGAATTAATAACCAGCATGACAACCAAGGGAATAGTGACTAGACCTCTCAACTAAGTGGAGAATGCCAACCTTTCTGAATACTTGTTTAGTTTCCAGAGCATGAATCAGCCCTTAATGTTAGCATACGGCACTGCAGGCATTATCAGAATATGCCATCAAATTATCCATAAGCCATGGCTGGAAAAAGCTTGGCTAGATTTACTGTAAAGATATATCATGTCCTGATTATAACTGCAAGAAGTTGGAAATAACCTAAATATCTGATAATAGGGAAATGGTTAAATTATGCTATAGACAAACAATGGGATAGTATATGATTTTGTAATATATATTATGTTGTGATATATTATTTTTACAGTCATGAATTTGCTCACATTTTTACCTCTTTTGTTGTTCTTCATTCCATCCTGCTTTTCCAACTTCCAACCAGGATCATTTTCCTTTATATTGAAGAACAACTCAGAATTCCCTTGGTACAGGTTTGCTGATTATAAACTTCCCAGTTTTTGTCTAAAAAATGTCTTTATTTTGCCTTAATCATTGAAAAATAGTTTTCTTGGATACAGAATTCTAGGATGGCAATTATTTCCCTTCAAGTCCCTGTAGATATCATTCCAATGCCTCCTGGCCTCCAGTAATTGTTCTGATGGGAGCCAGCTATCAGTCTAACTGATCATCAATGATAAGCTCCTATAAAGATGTCTTTTTCCTATGGCTGACTTTTAAGTTCTTTCTTTGTCTTTGGTTTTCAGTAGTTTTACTACACTATGTCTAAGAGTCTTCTTCATATTGATTCTGATAGGGATTCTGTTGGGTTTTTGAGTCTGTGGATTGATGTCTTTCAACAGGTGGGGGGTGGTATCTACCATTATTCCTTCAAATAACACTTCTGTCGGATTTTCTCTCTCCTCTTCTACTGTGATGACAATTCCAAATATGTTAGATCTTCTCTCTATATCTACTATGTATCAACTACAATCTATACCTTGTTTTTGTATTATTCAACAATTTTATTTCTCTTTGCTTCATTCCAGATTGTTTATTTTGACCTATCATTCAACTAATTCTGTCTTTAGTGTTGACTAATCAGCTATTAAGCCTGTCCATGAACTATTATTTTTGGCTACAACTTGTTTTCAACCCTAAAATTTACTTAAAAAAAAAATCCTGTGTCATTTCTTAATGTTTTTTACTTCCTTGGCAAACATTTCAATCTTGATTTTTTTTTAAATCTCCTAATACAACATACACATCTCTGTTTACAGAATATTTTATGGTTGTTATACTGGGAGTGTTAATGTCTTGGATCCCTGAGAGTCCAATGCCTGTTGTTTTTCTGGTTCTCCCTTATATGGTCTTGTCCCCTCATGTGTCTAATTATCTTTGATTGTGTGTTGGCAAGTACTTAAAAATTATGTGTGGAAATAATTTGAAGTGTAAGATGGGCTTACCCTCCTTCAGAAAAGATCGTGATTGTTTCTTTTAGGCATCTGGAACAGTTACAGTTCATGGCTACCTTCATTCTGGTGCCAGGCTGAGATTTCTCCAAGCCACCAAGATGACAGGAAGTCAGGCTGCAAACTCTGCTCAGGCCCTTAAGTCAGGGTGAGGGATTTCCAAGGTTCTCACTCTTGGCAGGCTCCAGATTCAGACAATGTTTTCTCATTTTGAGAGGCCAGAAAAGAATGCAGCTCAGCCTCTCAGATATCTCTATAGGCTGCCAAATGTCCCAGGACAAAAATGAATACTAGTGCTCTTTGTACATCTTTCTGTGTTACCACACCTTATTCCCAGATGTTGGCCTAATAATTGCATGATTTAAAAAAAAAAAAAAAAGTTAAACCAATCTTGTACAGGTTTTTAAAAGTTTCTTTTAGAAGGAAGCCTGGCCCGAATCACCCAGTCTATCATTGCAGGAATACATTCAAGAAAAGGGAGAGGGTGCTATTTTAAGTGTCTAGTCTATTCTTTGCTTGAGAGTCACAGTAACCAATGCCAATTCTGAGGCAAGTACAATTTAATTTTTTTTTTTAAACTAAAGTGGCTCTGCCACTTATTAGCAAGTCACTTTGCTTTTCTGAATCTCAGTTTCTTCATGGATCTCAAATGACAGGAATAACCTATTTCACAGGTTTAGAGCAGATGATGGATGTGACAAAGGAAAAAAAATATTATCATTATTATTCTGCTGTTTTCCAAATGTAATTTTTCTTTTTACAAGTTAAGACTCTAGCTCTAGAAGTTTGTGAGTGGTTGAAATACATTTTTCTTTTTTCTTTTTTTTAAAGATTTTATTTATTTACTTGAGAGAGAGCATGAGAGGGGAGCAGGTCAGAGGGAGAAGCAGACTCCCTGCTGAGCAGGTAGCCAGATGCAGGACTCAATCCTGGGAGTCCAGGATCATGACCTGAGTCGAAGGCAGTGACTTAACCAACTAAGCCACCCAGGTGGCTTATATATATATATATATAGCTTATATATATAGTAAATAAAATATTTACTAATAATAGTCAAGCTCTTGAAGTTTGTGAATGGGTTATATCTATATTTAAAATAGTTTGGGATTCTTGGTTACTTGGGTGGGATCAGTTTCTAAAAACTTATTGAGCTATATATCCACAGTGTGTGCATTTTTATGTGTATGATTTTTTTCAATAAAATGTTTAAAAACCAAAAACTTATATCTTATTTGAATGGGCAATGTATGTATATGGGATAAAATTTAAAAGATAGAAAGGGGTAAAAATACTTTTTCTTTTCATCCTGATTGTTAACCTTTCGGTTTCACTCCTGAGCAACCACCACTGTTGGTTTCTTTTGAACCGCTCCAGAGATTACACGATGCATATCAAAGCACATGTGTGTGTACAGGTGTGTATACATGCATGATCCCTCTTTTTAAATTCAATATCAGCATCCTGTACATGTTGTTCTGTGACCCACTTTTTTCACTTAATATAAACCATTCTGTAGTCCTACCTACAGATTCATTTACAGTTACAACTACTTAGTATTCTATTGCATGGATATTCCATAACTTGTGTACTAATATAAGATATACCACTCTTGTACTATGTACCTCAGAATATTATCTGCACACCATTGTGTGAATATATTTTAGGACCTCTTTCTAGAAAAGGAAATGCTGATTTAAATATTGTGTCCTATTGTGTGCCTTGGTGGTTCAGTTGGTTGAGTCCAACTCCTGATTTTGGCTCAGGTTGTGATCTCATGGGTTATGAGATCAATCCCTGCCTGGGGCTCCGTGCTCAGCAGGAAGTCTGCTTGAGATTCTCTCCTTCTACCCCTCCCTCCACTTGTGTTCTCTCACTCTCTCTCTGTCTCTCTAAAATAAATAAATAAATCTTTAAAAAGATACTGTGTTTATTTAAAATTTGGATATATCCAGATTGCTTTCTGTAGAGGTTGTACTAAAATACACCCCCATCAACAGTAAATGAGACTTGAGAGTGTCTGGTACCCCATACCCTTGCCAATATATTAAGCTTCTTTAAGTTACTAAGTTTCTTTCCATTTGCCAGTTAGATAGGAATAAAAAAAGGGAAACAAAGATACCTCCTTGCATTCCTTTTATAGGGATGAGGTTGAACATCTTTTCATTTATGTTTAGAAACAATTTTAATTTTCTATGAAGCTTACCATTTGTGTTCTTAGTGCATTCTTCTATTGATCTGTTAGCCTTCTTTTTATTGGTTTGGAGTTTGCAAATATTCTTTGCTAATTTGTTCTTTCACTTTGTGGTTGTTTTAGCCACAGCATGTTTTATTCTTATGTGGCTATATTTGTTAATCTTGCCCTTAGACATAAAGATTTCATAGTCTAAAGATGTTGATTTTCACAAAATTACTTTAAAAAGAAAAATATAAACCCAATAAAAATACCAATGAATCTTTCTTCTTCCTTCCTTCCTTCCTATTCTGAAGTACTGGGGGTTATAACTCTAACATATCTTTTTGCAGAGGGGAAGGGAATGGACACAATTCAACCTATCATTTGAATGCATAAATAGATGTCCACAGAACAGACTGGAGACCAAAATAAACCTGAATATATTTAGGGATTTGGTATAGTATAAAAATGAAGGGAAGATGGTATTGTATAGCAATTTTGGGGGAAAAAAGTCAGATCACATTCTTCCTTTTTATATCAAAGTAAATTCCAAATATAAACCTTTGATCAAAGGTTTAAAAGAAGTACTGGGAGAATGAGGGAATCTTAGAGTAGAAAAAGCCTTTCTAAACATGACCTAAAACCCAGAATCTACAGGGTAACTTGTAAAACTGGAAATTAAAATAGGTATGACATTATCCCTACTGTGACAGCACTTCCACTCACTTCTGGTTTCTGGGGTGAGTACAAAAGGCATATAGTTACAGCTGCCCTGTTGGGGACTCTGGGTGATCCCTGGGCATGCTCATGGGTGCTGCAAGCAACCAATGCTGAGATGAAGGCAGTGAAAGACCGAAAATCTCTGATAGGAAAGGACAAGCTATCCATCACTCTGCTGGGTGTTGTAGATTCTAAGACCAAATATGACCAGTGGCCCATATTGACTTAGACCAAGGTTGGCAGATTTCCTCTACTCATACCTCCATTCCCTGTTTCCCTGCCTGTGGTAGCATCTAATCCATCACAGCCCTGGGAGCCAGGTGATTCTCAACACACCAAACTCCAGAGAGTAACTAACTACCAGTAACTGATGAAGCCTACTGGCCCTCCTGGGCTTGACCCATTATGAATATTGCCTCCACTGAATTATTCACGAATGCAATACCCTTAACTTTCCTGTTTGTCTTTTTTTTTTTTTAAAGATTTTATTTATTTATTTGACAGAGAGAGATCACAGTAGACAGAGAGTCAGGCAGAGAGAGAGAGAGAGGGAAGCAGGCTCCCTGCTGAGCAGAGAGCCCAACGTGGGACTCGATCCCAGGACCCCGAGATCATGACCTGAGCCGAAGGCAGCGGCCCAATCCACCGAGCCACCCAGGCGCCCCTGTTTGTCTTTTTAAGAAAGACAGCATTCCTGGTTTGTTTTTGAAAACCACCTTTGAATTTACCATAAACCTGTTCTTAGGCACATTTATGATGTCTTCTAGCATTGATTTCTCTTCTGTTGCAGTCCGATGTTTGAAATTTATCTTACGCTTTAGTGCCAGGATCAACTCTCTTCCCCCAAAATGCCTGGCATCTTTTTTCTAGTAACAAGAAGCAAACAACTTATGGTTCCTTGTTGGCCTTGGTTACTGAGAAGCTCAGAACAAAATTAAAAGCTCAATAGCAGGAACTATATATGGTCCCTTTCCTCCTTTCTTTGTCTTCATTTTATATGGCTCCTTTACTAACCTCACTGTTCACATATGCTTTACTGTAAACCACCTGAGAGCCAGAGAGCATTTGCAGCACATGGCAGAGGCCACTGTCTGGTCCCCCTACTTCTGTGGAAGGCTCCAGCTCTGTACTCTCCTTGCTGCCTCAGGTGTGGTGGTGACTATGGAGTGTTGCCAGTGACCTCTGGGCCACTAAACCCTCCCTTCTTCATCCCAAACCCTGCCCATGCTTTTGTATGCAGTCCCTCTGTTGGGCTCTTCTTGATTGCCCAGTTCGTGCAGGCCATCTCTTTCTAGCCTAGACCCTGTATGCTACCTACAATGATTGTCCTGGGAGTGGGTGTGGGAAGCAGACCCTCAAAATGGGACTGGGGACAATGCTGCATTGTTCACATGTTTAAGGAGTGAGCAACAGGGCACTGGTAAGCCAAGGCATGTAGTGGCATCTCAGGCATTCAAGGTGTCACTGGTGATGTCACAGGAGAGGAGAGCAAAGCAATAGGAGATCCAAGGGCTGAGAAACAGTCCTGGTGGTAAAAAAAAAAAAAAAAAATGGGACTGGGAAGACAGTGAGTGCACCTGGCCTCTTCTGATGGCTCCCAAGTGTACAGTGAGGACAGGGAGAAGGACAAACAGAAGGTAGCTACTTTTGGTCAATGCCAAACCCAAATGGGAAATCAGAAAGCCCTGATGGAATTCCTGCATTGTCTGGGTGCAGGAGAGAAATGGCTGTCCAGAGCCTGACTGCAAGGGTTACAGAGTTGCCAATTAAATGCTCAGCCCTGTCTGGTCTCTCATGCTAAGGGCACTGATGGGAAAGAGTGGGACCCTGAGCTCTGTGGTGACACAGAGGAAGCTGAATACTTTGACCTCTAAATCCCTTTGCCTCAGCCCCAGCCAGCCTCCCCCCCCCCCCCCCCCTCAACCCCCTTCCCCCACCCCCCCCCCCCCCCCCCCCCCCCCCCCACAGGAATATCTTTCCATGAACACGCCTGCGCCTGCGGCAGCTGCCTCTCCTGCCGACATCCATTATAGCCTCAGCCCTCATCCCTCCCCCTCCTCGGAGTCTCCAGGCCACAGGAAGAGTTTGATCCCAACATAGCCCAGATGGAAGTTACCAGGCCTGCAATGGGAGGGCAGAGCTATATATACACTGTAACGTGTGGCATGACATCGTCTATCTGTGCTGGCTGGAGTCTGGGGAGAATCCTAGTAACGGACTCCAAAGGTGTCAGAAGGACAATGAATTATAAAAGGATCACTGGAGCCAAACATCTCAAAATGGAATCCGGGGTTTAATGTGTTGGCTGGAGCCCCAGGGAATGGTGTTCAAATTGGCTAGACTCCTTATCTCAGTCTGCGGTCAAAGTGGCCTAGAATCAGCACCCCCAGGTAGCGGCATGAATGGACTGCTGCTGATGGCTCTCAGGAGCTCATACAGGTCAGATTCTTGTGGCAAGAATGGGGTGGACAGCGGGTATGGAGGGGTAAACAAATTACACAGCACTCTCATGATTTCTATCCTAGATACTGATCAACACGGATGCCTCCTTGTGAGCACTGTTTTTAACGTGTTGATGAAGGGCTGTCCTCAGGGCCACCTCTGGAGGCCATCTTTAAGGCCACTCTATTAGCTGCTTCCACTGGCTGCCCTAACAAATCCCTGCGAACTGGGTTTTATTCTCTTATAGTTCTAAAGGGCAGAGTCCAAACTGAAGTATGGGAATGGCCAGCCTCTCTCCAGTGCCCTGAGGGGAGGATCCTTCCTTGTCTGTCTCAGTCCTGGGAGCCCCAGGCATTCCTTGGCTTGGGGCTGTTTCACTCCAATCTCTGTCTTCACATAGTGGTCTTCTGTGTGTCTCCTCTTACATGGAGATCAGTGTTATGAGAAGTCGCCTGTTGGAGCTTTAACCTCCAGTACCTCAGAATATGACTGCATTTGGAGATAAGGTCTTTAAAGACATCATTACATTAAAATGAGGGCTTAAGGTAGGCCCTAATCCAACCCCTGACTGTTTTTTTTTTTTAAAGATTTTACTTATTTATTTGATAGACAGAGATGACAAGTAGTCAGAGAAGCAAGCAGAGAGAGAGAGGAGGAAGCAGGTTCCCTGCTGAGCAGAGAGCCTGATGTAGGGTTCGATCCCAGGACCCTGAGACCATGACCTGAGCCGAAGGCAGAGGCTTTAACCCACTGAGCCACCCAGGCACCCCATGACTGGTCTTTTTAAGAGAGGAGATTGGGGGGGCATCTAGAGGGCTCAGTGGGTTAAAGCCTCTGCCTTCGGCTTGGGTTGTAGTCCCAGGGTTTCAGGATGGAGTCTTGCTTTGGGCTCTTTCTCTGCTTGGCGGGGAGCCTGCTTCCTCTTCTCTCTCTCTCTCTCTGCCTGCCTCTCCCCCTGCTTGAGATCTCAGTCTATTTATTTATTTATTTATTTATTTAATGAATTAAATAAATAAATAAAAGAGGAGATTGGGACACAGACAAAATCCTTTGTGCCCACCCACAAAGAGAAGACCCTGTGAAGAGGCAAGACAGGAGGAAAGCAAGCTTCTAGACACCCTTGACTTCAAGCCTCCAGAATCCTGAGAACAAAGTTCTCTGAAGCTACCCAGTCTATGGGGCTTTGTTGGGGCCGCCCCAGCAGCTGGTAGGCAATCACACTGGATTCGGGCCCACCCTCATTCAGTAGGGCCTTGAATGAACTCATTTTCACTTTTTTTTTTTTTTTTTAAGATTTGGGAGAGGGGGAGAGAGAGAGAGCGCACGTGCACAAGAGAGAGCATGAGTTGGGGGAGAGGCAGGAGAGGGAGAGGCCAACTGCCTGTCAAGCAGGGACCCTGATGTAGGGCTCCATCCCAGGACTCCAGGATCATGACCTGAGCCCAAGGCAGACGCTTAACTGACTGAACCACCCAGATGCCCCAGACCTCCTTTTAACTTGATCACATCTGCAAAGACCCTATTTCCAAATGAGGTCACATACACAGGCCCTGGGGGTTAGGATTTCCAAAGTATCCTTAGGGGGATGTAGTTCAACCTGTAGCGACCACCAGGGGATCAGCTGACCAGTTTAGCTGCCATGTTTTCTGCAGGGATTCCAGGTTTCAGCTCAGTTCAGCTGGTGAAAGACCCTGGCAGAGACTGGTGGGTGGGAAAATGGGGTCAGAGGACTTATTCTGGTTTCTTCTCACTGGGAAGTGACACTTGGCTCGATCTACTGCAGGCCTGTCAAGTGGCTTTCTCCACACAGGCCCTCTCTAAGGGTCCGGGTAGCTGTTCTTTTTGTGCCTCTTCAGGCCTGTGTGGTGGGGAGAGGGCATCAATGGTTCCCCAGTGTTGCTAGCTGCCCCCAGTCTTGTACCCTCCCTCACTGGTTTCCCTAAAGCCCACTACACCTTTGCGGTTAGCTCCTTTGCTGACTCCTCAACCTGTCTGAGGGAGCCATGTGTCCTGCTGGCCCCTGCAGATTACCAGGCCATTTTGCAGGCTCCTTCTGGGATTGGGGAGTGGCAGATTTATCAGAGCTGGATTCTTCCCCTTTGCGAGGCATTTCTCTTGGTTGTAAATCTTGGGGATGGTCCTCAAGGATCAAGTGAGGGCAGCCTTGACCCAGACTGGGGATTTCACAGGCTGAAAGATGGATATTACAAGATCCAAGAAGATTTACAGTATTTCCACTGCAAATAGCCAGATTATTTCCCTTCTCTGCATCTTGTGCGTGGTTTTGGCTACCTCCTTTGAGAAGCAGTCTTCCTCTCCCCTTTGCATTGGGCCTGAACTTAGGAATTGCCTTGGCTGATGGGATGGTAGCAAATGTGATGCAAACAGACTAGGAAAGGTTAATACACTATTCTTAGAACTGAATCAGCCCGTGAACAAGCCCAGCTGGGCTGCTGGAGATGGAGAAACACAGGCCCAGTCACCTGCTAACCAGCTGAGCACCAGCCAACCAGGGAGTAAGGTGTTTGTACAGCTGCGGTTTCTGTAATGCCACTGACATTGGTTACCTTCTTGCCTCTTCTTTTTTTTTTTTTTTTTTTTTTTAAAGATTTTATTTATTTATTTGACAGACAGAGATCACAAGTAGGCAGAGAGGCAGGCAGAGAGAGAGAGGAGGAAGCAGGCTCCCTGCTGAGCAGAGAGCCCGATATGGGACTCGATCCCAGGACCCTGAGATCATGACCCGAGCCGAAAGCAGCGGCTTAACCCACTGAGCCACCCAGGCGCCCACCTTCTTGCCTCTTCTAACCTCCTCTAACTCCAGCATTCAGTGGTCAGTAAGTGCGAAAACAAAGCACCGAGGAGTGGCCAGAAAGGTAGGAGAAAACCAGTCACGTGTGGAGTTCTAGAAGTCAAGACAACAGTATTTTTCAAGGAGTGCTCAATTATCGCAGATAATGCTTGCTGAAGGGGAGTATCAAGAATGATCCATCAGACTTAATACCACAGGGGACCCTAAGAAGAGCGTTGGTGAGGAAGAGGAACAGGAGAGGGAATACAGAACACTTTGGCAGGGAGGGAACTGCCAAAGGGAGAGGTGTAGGCAGTTGGGGAGTAAACCCCAGTGTGGGGGTGCTACGGCAGACAAAGGAGGGTGGCAGGCAGGGGCCAAGTGCTACCAGGCCAGGTAAACTGTGACCAACAGTCCCACCAGTTTGAAATCCGATGACCCAGTGAGAGCCTGGTGTGAAGCAGAGGTTAGGGCAAGAGGCAGAGGACAGGAGGCGACAACTCAAAGCTTGCACTGCAGAGAAGGGCACCAGAGGGAGCTGGGGCTTGGTTTATTCAATATAGCCTTGTTCTGGTCTGAAGGCAAAGCATGTGAATATTGGGTGAAGAGCTAGCAGCGATGGCAGAGGGGAAGGGAGAGGAAGGAGAGGCAGGAGAGGCAGGAGTAGAGTCCATGAGGAGGGGATAAGACCCAAATGACTTTCTCCCCATGTATAGAGGCAGGTGTGTTGGCCAAGGACAGAACTCCAGCTACCAGAATTTCAACTTATGATTCACATGTATTTTGCCCAAGAATCTACTAACGTTGCCCCATGATCAGGAAGGACTGGGTCACACAGTCATCACTGAACACTTGTGCCTCCCGCGTCTAGCACACCAGTTCCAAGCTGCCATCCCAGCTGTAGCCCCTCACTGAGGCATGGGCAGCGTCCTACCCAGTTTGACATGGCTCCTCCATGGCCCACTCCGTTCTTCCCCACAGGCCTCAGGTTCTAGTCCCACTTCCTCATCCTTTCAAGAGAGCAAGACTCACTATCCTTGGCTTCCTCTGTCTACCCTTTTGGAATGCTTTCTGCCCTAGGCTTGCAGCACACGATTTTCACCCATTAATAATATTAATTAACAACAAAATATTCATTATTAATAATACTATCCCATATAACTGTTTCATTAGCCAGATAGCTGCCCATGCTGGTTATCCACAGCCCTTGGTCATTAGGAACACAAGAGGGAAGTCGACCATGGTGATCAAGGCTCAGAGTTCAACCATCAATTCTTCCCATGTGCTCATGACTAATTTCTAGATTTATGGAAAAAATGAGGCTTGAGGGAGAGGAGTCACATCTCAGAGTATATCAAAACATGCCCTTCTATTTCTAAAATGAAATAGAAAATACATGAAGGGAAGAATTATTAAGAAGTTCCTTTGGGAGCCTACAAGGGAATCTCTCAATGTAAACAATGAATCTGGATGAAATACTTTAATCCAAGTCTGAAACTTCCCATGCTGTAAACCTTCTACGCTGGTTAAAAGCCAATCTAGTTAAAAACTGGGAACTGGGCTGTTCTAAACCTTACAAGCCTCACCCTTGTCTTTACTGACCTTCTCATCTGGAGCCCCCGCTGTCCCCACCCAAAATTAAACTCAAATGTCTTCAGACTCGAATTCTTAGTCCGGACTATTCCAACCTATTTGTAAATGCACTGTTCTTCCAGTGTCCTGTCCTGTTTCTGTTCTCCCCAACCCTCCGCAAGAGACTGTGAGTTCCGCAGGACCAGACTATATTTGTTCCTTTGTATATATCAAGAAGACCTCAGAATCCTTCACACATACCAGATACTCAACAAATGTTGACTAATTTAGACATATGAGACCACTCTAGAATACTTTTCTGGCTAATTACCACTACTATGTAGGTTAATTTTGTTCCTTCTTATGATCTCGACTTGACAGCAGGATCAGTAAACTACAGCATATAGGCCATGAACTAAGAATCTTCGGTAGAAAAGTGTGCAAACCCTGGGTGATGGACATTAAGGAGGGCACATGATACCATGAGCATTGGGCATTATATAAGACAGATGAATAACTTACCTCTACCTCTGGAACTAATAATACATTTTATGTTAATTAACTGGATTTAAATTTAAATAATTTTTTTTTCTAAAAAAGTACACAAACCCAACACTATTATCCTGCCCAGCCTGAAATATATACTCCTTGGCCCTGTATCGTGTACTCCAGACAGAGCCTCTAGACAAGAACGTAACAAATGAGTCATGGTGTGAGGGGAATAACCAAAAGGGGCCTTAGCAATCTGGTTGGCCCTCGAGACACTTCTAGACAAGATGTTTGTTTATCCTATTAATTTAGCAACTCAGCTCCGAGCACCCAACTCTATGGACAAACCCTAAGGGACCTGCCAACTCTGGGGATCATTGTAGCTGACTGTCACTCACCTCGCTCACCACAGGAGAGAAACAGTGAGTAGGGAAAAGAAGTAGCAATAGGAGGTTATGGTGGAATGATAAAAAGGTGTTTAATGTTTGGCAGACAAATTTAAGTTCATAAAGAAATTTCCTTGAATTTAATAAAGATGCTAAAAATGTTTTTTGCATTTTTTTAATATATACAGTTTCTTTTTTACAAAGTTCTGTACATAAAAATAAATATACAGAAACAACCCCATCAACTGTCTGCATCAGTAATCCTCGCTGGTGGGCTCACCATTTACAAGGAAGACATCATTCAACGCAACCTGTCACAGAGACTGTCCGACCAGCAAGGACTTCTAACGTGAAGAACCATCACTAGGTCTCTTTTATCAAGCCCCTAGAGGGCTTTATCTAACAACTAGCAATTACCCATGAAATCAATGACTGCAGTCACTGGCTTAACTGAAGTGTGACCGACTGTCACTACCGCTAGTGGTGACATCTATATCCTATGCTGGCTTCAACTGTTAAAGACGCAGTGTAGTTAAGAGCAGAAATAAACCCCACTTCCCTTGGCTAGTCACTGTGAAAAGTGTGCATAAGGCAATTGAATTCAGGGTTACCGATTCATCTTGCTAATGTCAAAAGCGACACTAGCAAGATTCTTAGCCTCATCCACCAGATGACGGGCCTCTGCGTCCGGGTCTCCAAGAGCACGTTCCTCCTCCTTCACCAGACAAAGGGTTGTAACCTGGGATGAGAAAAAGGAAGCAAAACAGTACTGGGAACATTCTGTATAAAACATAAAATCATGAGCCTGACACACAAAGCACTACGAAGATATGGATGCTCTTCTCACAGACCTTTTCATAAAACTTTCAGCTACCATGTGAAAAAAATACTTTCTTCTGTCATTGCAGCTTGAACTGACTTTCTGGTGGGAATAAAAGAAGCCATCTAGCTTCCTGGTCTTAACTCTTCAGAAACATAAAAACTCCCCAAAATATCCAATAAATTTGTTCCCAAAACCTCTCAACATCACTGGATCTAGGCATATGAAGGCTTCTGTTGCAGTGCCTCATAAAATGTGTACATTCAAATAAGGACTGTGCAAGCTACAGAAAATAAATGTAAAAAAAAATCAAAACAGAATGGAACTTTGCCCTTCTATCGGTCAGACCTAAGTCATGCATAGGCCCTCGCCCTCACTCCTAACCCCGCCCACTCATTAGCTTCCCAAAGTTAATGGGAATATTATTAACATTATTAACCTAATGTGAATGGACATTAGGTGACCAGGCTGAGTGCTCAGGCTTTTGGCCAGTGAGACCTTAACTGAGGTTTTGCTGTGGGATCTTTGGGCAATAACTCCCCATGCCTCCGTTCCCTTAATGATAAAACCAAGCTAGCCAGACGACAGCACCTAGCTCAGGATTGCTGGAAACAACGACAGAGACCAGACACAGAAGCAAGTCACCCATTACATTTCCGACAACACCCACTCCTCTCCTAAATATCACTGTTTGCTCCAAAACATATCTTCTGGCTGATTTTTTTTTTTTAAAGATTTTATTTAGTTACTTGACAGAGATCACAAGTAGGCAGAGAGACAGGCAGAGAGAGAGGAGGAAGCAGGCTCCCTGCTGAGCAGAGAGTCGGATGTGGGACTCAATCCCCAGACCCTGGAATCATGACTTGATCCCACAACCCTGAGATCATGACTGAGCCGAAACCAAAGATGGGATGCCTAACCAACTGTACCACCCAGGCATCCCGAGAGAAAGTTTTAAAACAGCATTTTCTTCTCAGACACATCACTCCTCCAGCAAGCCAGCTCTGGGTGTCTGACATAAAGGGGATAGGGCTCAGCCTTTAAGCGTGGCCCAACTTGTGTCCACGCTGCCTCAGAGCCCACGTGCCAGTCTCCCCAGGACCCCATGATGCCAGCCTCTGCAGCACCTCTACAGACAGCCCCTCCTCCCACGGGGAATAGAAGCATTCAGCCTACAACTGGTTCCTCCACAAAGCGTTCCAGCGCCTTTGCCCCTCCTCCCTCAGGCTCCATGCGGAACTGCTAGCAGATCACAAACATGACTTATTTTCATTTGTGTGTGAGTCACATCTTCCCAAAAGGATGTGAATGGGATGGAGACAGGGAGCGACCACATCACCTAGAGCATGGGGGGTGGGAGTTGCACACAGAAGAAAGCTCTGAATGAGTATCTGTCCATGTCTCCTTGAGAAAGTTATTTGCAAGAAACAAGCTGGCCATGGCTGGGAGGACGAAAACCACAGTGTTCTAGCCCTGTGATGCTCCTCTGTGGGGGGCGGGGGGCAAGTTATCCCTCGCCCCTCTGCTTACCTCTCCCCTGCCAGGGCCATGTGGGACAAGGGTGAGAGGCATACAACCCAGGAGCCGTGACTGACCTCCCTTTTCAATTTCTTATTCAGTGTTTACTGTTTTTTCTTTTTCTTTGCTGATTGGACACTGAGGCCCAGGAGGGTACAGGCCTCCTGGAAGCAGGACCTACACTCACATCCTTGTCCTGGGACACTGGGCAACAAGGGCACTGAGCTCACCAAGCTGGTGACCGCCAGCCATTAAGGAATGCTTTGCATGGGTTTCTTTTATTTATCTTCATAATCCCAAGCTTAGGAATTAGCTTCAATTTATAGATAATAAAAGGAAGAAACAGAATCTTGTTCTTACGAGGTAAACCTACCCTGTAATTGCTCAGAATCTTTTAGTGTCTGGTACTCACCACTTCCCCGCAGCGGCTTCCTGTCAGCTTTCCGTTTTGGCAGGACTGACGAAGTAGAAGGCCCAGGACCATCTTCTTCTGGAGGCTTTCTTGCATTTCCTTTGTAACTTTTCCCTTCTTGCATGCTGTCCCACATTTCAATCTTCTGTCTCCTTTTTTGTTCTTCAAGCTGAGAAAGAATTGCACAGCTAACAGTATGAATTCATAAGCTGCTATCTTTCCCCATAGAAAACACTGATTTTGGTGACTTTTTCATTTTAAAGTCCTTTAAACCAAACCTTCACCTGTGTTTTCTTTAGTTAATAACACTGCTGTCATCTAATGGTAGGAGTTTAACTCACAGAAACTTTTTTTTAAGATTTTATTTATTTGAGAGAGAGAGAGACGGAGAGAACGTGAGTCAGGAGTGGGGAGAGGGAGAAGCAGACTCACCACTAAGCAGGGAGCCAGACCTGTGGCTTGATCCCAGGACCCTAGGATCATGACCCAAGCCGAAGGCAGAGGCGGAGGGCACACATTAACGACTAAGCCACCCAGGCACTCGTGTTTTTATAAACTATTAAAGAAAGCAAGAAGTGTCATGGAAAAAGAATACTGTTTCAGTTCTGAAACTTGCCCACAGTAGGACATTTTTATAACACGGAAGAACTCGCACTTGGAATGGGTGAGGGCGGCTGGCAGGCCTACTCTGGTGCCGCCTGGTGGAGGTACCTAAGGAAAGCCGCTCACTCCCTCTGCTTTTGCAGACTGTGAGGCTCCAGTGTGAACAGATAGGAAAGCACTCTGAAAAGTCAAGTACTACTGTAAACAAAGGAAAATTAGTTTCAGCAGAAAACTGTGTACAATGAGCACTTGAGAAAGCTTGTCAGCACACAGGAAGCAGACTCTCCAGGCGGGAGGGAAACCCAGTGCCCTGGACCTTCGCCTCTGCTTCCTCCTCCTTGTAAAGCAGCATGCCTGCCCAATAGCCAGGCACAGGACTGCAACCTGCCTGTGCACAAACCTCTGTGCCCTATACTCCTCACTTCCCAGGGAAGCCAGACCCGAACTCCTGTTCACTCTGTTCCAGTTAACTGTGACGTCATGGGGATATGTGATGCCTTAGGAAGCACATTTCCAGAAAATTTCTCCACGGCTTTCAGGGGCTGCTGCTGCTAACCCCTAATACCTGACCTCATGCTTCCACTGTTTGCAGGGACAAGAGGCCAAGGAAGAAATCATTTCTTGGCCTGAAGGCTAGACTACACTCCTAGCTGATATGCAGAACCCCAGCATGGAACACAGCAGATGGGTCCTGAGACAGCAGGCAGGAGAGCTGATTCAGCTGTGGGTCAGACAGACTCATTCAGTTTATTATTACTACTCTGCCTGTAAGTACAGGAGACAGAACCCCATGTGCTATAACAATCTTAAAACCAAACACAGGCTTTTGTCCCTTTCCTAATTTTAAAAAGTCTTAATAATCTTTTAAAAAGATTATTTTCAGCTACATCAGCAAACTGCATAACTGATCAAGCTATTTTACTAACACACACAAAAAACTCAGATGCTGAAGTCATCAGTTCTGACACGAAGCAGGAACTCAACCTAGACTACAGCTCTCGGAACAAAACAGTAATAATGGCTGGAGATCAACAAAGAGAAAAACTAAACTAGAATGGCTCAAAAATGACATCTATGTATACCATGCTGCCATTTCAATGAAAAATTTCCACAGGTGTTTATATTATAGATAAATATTTCTAGAAAAAACCCTAAAAATCAAACATGGAATGCTTGGGCAGCAGCAGGTAGAGCAACAAGGAGATCAGAGACTTAATTTCCATGGTACAGATTTTTAAAACAATGACTTTTTTTTTCACTTTGTATGATTTAAAAATTAAGTAAGTAACAGTAATGTGCTAGTTCACTCTAGGTTAGTGATTGCGTTTAAGTTGAAAGGACGCAACTGAACAGTGAAGAAGGCTGCCAAGACTGGGTGACAAAGGAGGAAGAACCTGTGGAGGAGGTGTGGTCTTGTTCTGCCCTTTCCTCCTGGGTTCCGGCCACGCTGGCAAGACCAGCCACGTACTAGATGACCATGCAGAAACCACAAGAGCCATTAGCGGTGGCAGAAAGGCACAGGACCCTGGAAACACCAGAGACACAGGCAAAACCAACAGGAAGGCCAATTTCTCTGTTGCCTTAGAGCATGCAGACACTTTCTTCTGAGATGAAGAAGGGCCACAAACATCTGGATTGAAACTTCTTAGAAAGCAGGATCTATAACCTGGTTGTTTCAGTTACACAGACTGGGACAAATCTGGTGGGTGGCCTTGCTTCTGTGAAAGGTGGCACAACCCACCGGACTGCTCAGGTCACTTCCAACAGCTGTCCTTGGCTCTTCCAAGACAGCTAACCCCCCATACCTGACCTCATGCTTCCACTGTTTGCAGGGGATCAGTAGAAAGAATCCCCTCCTACTGATCCCCAACCGAACCACATGCCTTTAAAAACATCTTTCAAAACTCCACCTTCCTGCTCCCCATCTCACTCCTGGGTTGGGCCCACTGCTGACCTCCCCCCGGCTCTCCCTCAGTCCACTGAATAGCCCCACCAAGTTAGATCGTGTGAGAGATGAGGCCTGAGACAGACAATGGAGTAAGAAGTGGAATGTGTACTTTGTGTGTCCAGTGGCATGGCAAAGGGACACACAATTTTGGGTGAGAATACTGTGAAGAGACCATTGAAAAGTAAAAAGGTAAATAAAGGAACACCTTTTTTAAAGAGTATTTACTCCATAAACGGTTAAGGTATTGCACAAAGAAAGGATGCTGACCAATACTGAGCTAAGTGGAATTGATTTTGCCATAATTAGTTGTTTCCAGTACCTCCCCTAAGGGGCAGGGGTGGGGAGGACATGCAGGCAAGTGTGCGTATACACACACACGCGCGCGCGCGCGCTCTCTCTCTCTCTCTCTCACCCACGAAGCAGCAAAATATTTCTTAAAAGCACGTACTGAATTAAAACCAGCTCGTACCTGTCTTAGTTTTTCCTTATGCTTTTCAACTTGTGCATTTAATTCTTCTTGCATTTTCAAACGAGCAGCTGCTAAAGCCTCCTGTCGTTTAACAACAACATCAGGTTCTAAAATGTCAGGAAAAATTTTGAGAAAAAAAGAAACTCTTGAGGTCCGTATTATTAGAAGCATACAGAAGTACTGATGTCAAGCAGTGTAAAAACATGTACTTTACATGAAAATTCTCCTGCTGTGCATAAATTTTGCTGCTTATGGGGGCAGAAGACTGTCCTACTGCCATGGATCTTAGCCCCCCGTTAAAGGTCCAGGGCTCCAGATATCCCTATGAGAAACATGTCTTCCAGGCTCCCTCAGCAATTCCCACTCAGAGAGTCTGGCATGGCCCATGACTGAAATGTAAGTGGTCTAAGGGGCACCCCGAGATTCCATTCCACAACCTGGGCTTCTATCATGCAGTCTCCAACCTGACCAGAATTGGAAAAGGTAACAAGGGAAGATAGAATTTTCTGACCACTAGCCATCGCTTATTTAGCCCAGATCCATAGCACAAAGAGGTAAAGATCTTTAGGCATTTTACGCTTGTTTCTACAGAAAAGAAGAATCCTTCCAGTTAGTATTAATGGAAATGAGCTCCCCAGTTTTATCAATGTTTTCTCTGCTTTGTTTTATATAAATACACTGTCAAGCTCTCTACCTGCTCATGTATTCAAACAACCCTGTCCAGAACCACCTCAGGGCACACACACAGCGGTGTGGCCATTTTTAAAGAAAAATAAGTAGAACTATGTGTTCACATCAGCACTCTCCAAAAGTATAAGCAACCATCAGTACCTACACAGTGGTGGAAAAAAGAGCACTTAATTGAATCCACATAAAATGGGCCAAAGTGTTGTGGTCCAGGTAGCAACGGATGTGTGGGTCTGTGCTTGCGTGGTGGGAGATATGACTAGAACTTTATCTTTAAAAACAAAACAAAATCATACTTCCACTTCACAGAAATGTAAATTTTGGTAACATTTCTAACTTTCAGGTCATTCTTAGAAGAAAATCGAGTGTGGATTTTTTTTTAACCATGTTCCCTACAAAATTGTACAAGAGCACAACATAACACTTTTGACTGCACGCCTACTTTCTGCAGTGCCTCACAGAAACAAATAAGCTTCTCTTTAAAAATGCCCAGCGTATTGTCATCTTATAAACCTGCTTTTCAGTTGTAACAGCGGGTCTCACCCTGCGAGCACGACACTCGTAGAGATGGCTTCACCAGGCGACCGACGCTGTTTCCTAACACCCCTGCAACCCTCTTGAAATCCCGCATTTATGCAAGGTGTACACCTGCAATATGTAGTTTGTTGTCAGAAGTACAGCCAACAATCAAAAAGACTGAGAGAATGGCAGGACCACAGAATTTCATGGGAGGAGAGGAGAGATATGTTTGAGAGAAGGACACTCCTAAGTCTTTCTGCTAGTGACTCCTTTTGTATTACGACATTTGCTTTTCTCCCCAAACTCTAACCGTGCTGAGTCAGAAGAATGATTTGTATTTCAGTGAGCTGCCATTCTCAAAAGTGCTTGACGTTTCTTTTAGATATGTCCTCAGAAACTAGCTTCTGCCTAGCGAAAAAGGCTACTGTTTTCCAAAGGAATATGTATTCGAAACAACCAACGGTTAATCTGAAATCGGATCTGATGAGGAAGTTGTGAAAATCAAAATGTGGTGGATATAAAGAACCACGGCTGCGTTTCCTGCACTCCCAATGGTTCTAGAGATTCAACAGGCAGACCCGCAAGTCTGGAGAAGCTGTGACGTTTTCATTTCAATCCACGCTATAAATGAAAAACCATTTAACAGGATACGCAGTGAGTGCTCTACCCACCATCAAGCAGGTTTTCCATCTCATTAAAATCCCTGAAATTAGAAAAAAAAAAAAAATAGGAAAGAAAAGCTACCGCACATTCCCCAAAATCAATTACAGAAGCATAAAATGGCTTTCCTTTCACACAGATTAGAATCGTGAACTTCTTGCTCTTCCTAACAGACTAACTTCTAAACACTAACCCACTGCGGCCGCGGCTCGGTCCAGCTGCCTCTGTCTCAAGGCCCTCAGCCGGGTGGAAAGCTTCTGAAACACCACGTAGAGAAGGATGCAGCTGAAGACGATGTACCAGCCATAGGTGGCTAGCAGGGAGCCCACTGAAAAGAAGTAAACAGTTTTCAAGAAACCGAAGGTCATTACCACACTACTACACTTTTTTCCATAAAATTCAACGAAGACGACGTAAGTGTAGCTCCTGCCCTCAAAACCCTCCGGGTCTAGCGGAGGAAATGGCCTCCTAAGCAGGCAGTCAGAATAGAAGCGAGCACAATTCAGGGGTCACCGAGAAGGGACTCCTCAACCAAGTGGGGATTTGAGGGGCAAGTCCGGAGGCTGGAGGGCACTGCAGAGCGGGTTTTGATGGGGAAAAGAAGTTTATCCGGCTCGGGAGGGCAGAGGCCTTTCAGACCTCAGGAACTTATAGAAAAATGCCCAGGGCCGAGCGGCTCCAGTCACCGCAACCCGGAAGGGCTTGTCGCATTAAGTAAAGGATTCGCGTAAAAAGGAGCCCGACGGCCCCGCCCAGAGCACTGTGGCTCCGGGACTGCCTCCGCGCGCGCTCCAGGCCCTCCTCCCGGACCTGCGTGCGGTGTCTCCCGGCTGCCGGCCAGGCTTCCCCCGGCCTCCCCAGGCCCGGCTCGGCGCGCAGCAGAGGACGACCCACCGAACATGGCGGCGCCCGGGGGAGCCGGCGGTACGAGCCCGTGGCCGGCGGCGACTCACCGGTGACGTGCAGGTAGCGCAACCCCTCCGTCTCCAGGGCCGGCCGCGCGGACAGCTGCTGCCCGTCCCGCTCCATGGCCGCCACTCAGCCGCGCGGCCGGGCTGCGTCAGCTGGAGCCTGCGCCTTCCGGCCCGCCCCTACATACACGTGGCGCGCTCTCGAGCCTAGCGTCCCAGAGTTCCGGCCAATGGTGGCGCCACCCCGCCCTGAGGCTCAGCCAATCACAGCGAGGGCGTGGCCAACCAGGCGGGGCCGGAAGAGTAGGCGGGGCGGTGGCAGAAGGCCTCGGGCCTGCACCGCGCGGTGTGGCAGGGTTGCGTCGTTTCTCGCCCGAGTGAAGCCGCGTGACGGGTCTCCGGGCCGACACCGGCTGGCATGTTTACGTTTGTACTGATTGCACACCGAGGTCATGGGGTTAGGGGCCGCCTGGAAGCAGAATTTGCGCCCACGTCCTTGCCCCGGGCCCACTGGGCAACACTACTAGGCCGGCAGAAACCCCGCTGATGAGGGTTGCCGCCGAGATCCGCCCCCAAGGCGTGCAGGTGAACCCTGGCAGCCTCCTCCTTCAGCTGCCCCGGTTCCATTTCGGGCTAAGGAAGTCCCGTGGACCCTCACGGTTCTTCTCCCCTCCAGAGCCAAAACCTCCCGGGAAAGAATTAAAGCAGTAGCTCCAGCAAGGATCCAGTCCAACACTACTAGGTGCCGCAGGGCGGGAGGAGGTGTTCAGAAGTTTCCTCGCCCTTTTTCCTGGCCTGCAAAGCCTTCCTCCACCGCCTTCCACTCCTCTCCCGTCACTACCGCTCCCAGGCCTACTTTGACCACCCTATCTGAAATTTGGGCTTGAGTGTTTTTGGAGAAGCTTTTGAGGTGAACACGCCTAGCTGTGTCTCGAAAGGAGGGTGGAGAATCCGGAATATAGTCGTGAAAAGACAGCGAAGAGGGGGCGACGTCAAAGCTCTTCTTCGCCTTGAAAACGGGCTCTTGAAATGGGGAAATTGAGGACTCTGGATTTTGTCAGTTAAGGCTGTGAAGACAGCCATTGATTTGATGAGTTTAGGAGGGCGACATTTTATTCTCTCCTTGATATTTTCCTCTCACTTGTAAACGGTGATGAACCATCACTCTTCGTTTTGAAGTGGTTTCTCCCTCCATCTGGTATCTTGCAGGAACCTAATATGCTAGAACTGAACTATTTCTTAGAATTATGACTGCAATACTTGATTTGGGATCAGTTTTAAATATAACTTGTGGGGGTGCCTGGGGGCTCAGTGGGTTAAAGCCTCTGCCTTCTGCTCAGGTCATGATCCCAGGGTCCTGGATCGAGCCCCGCATCTGGCTCTCTGCTCTGCGGGAAGCCTGCTTCCTCCTCTCTCTCTCTGCCTACTTGTGATCTCTGTCTGTCAAATAAATAAGTAAAATCTTAAAAAAAAAAAAAATAAAGAAATAAATATACCTTGGGTATAAATAGTGATAAACTAGTCAGGAGATGGGAGTTGCCCAGCTTGTTTGGTTATGCTCTGGACATAAGGTACCCAATACAATAGGAGTCACTGTTCATGGAAGCAGTTGATGAGGACCTCTCTTGTCTCTCAGAGCGTTAATATCTTGCAAAGGGATTGGGCACAATTTTCTATTAATGTTTGGTAAGTTGATTTTTTTCTTACAGTAACTTAGTGATTAAAATTGCTGCTGGTGTGGGTTGGCTAAGAAGGTTTTGGTTTTTGTTTTTTGTTTTGGCAGAGATTGAGAGATCACAAGATCCAAAGGCCGAGGCTTAACCCACTGAGCCACCCAGGTGCCTTGGCGAAGGTTTTTAACACTTCCCTATTTTGACAGAGGTGTCACATTAAGATGTGAAAGCTTCAACAATGTTGTAGTGAACATCATTTCATAGCTCACAGTGTAGCTCAGGAATTATAATATTTGGAGTAGCTATGGAGGAAGATCCTACTTTGTAGAGATCCTATCTTACTGTTGCCAGCTTTCAAACCAAAGTCAACTTGCATATCATAAAAATGCCGAAATATTGTATATGGTTAAATGGGGGAGAAGAGTTTGCCTTTTTTGCCTTGTTTACCGACCCTGCCCTGCAGCGTCTGCAGGCATGAAAATGGAATAAATTTAACATTTAATCTCTGTCATTTAAACAAAAATACTGAATAATTCCTCTTACTCAGGACATTGTGATATAAAATAGAAACCAGCACAACAGTAATGAAAATAATGCACATTTTTAAACACGAAGAATAAAGTACCTTTGCATACTATTATAAACGAGTCTCTGTTTACATATGTATTCACAGTATTATGAATAGTATATTCAACTAAAATCTAATATATTTTGAATTATGAGGTTGCAAGGATAAAGGGGTTCTGCCTCAGTTCCTAGCACAATGCTGTTCTTAAATTCCCATTAATAGAAGTTATTCTTCCTACCCTGGCTTATGCATTACCTTTGTCACTTTAATCAGGGTGTAGCATCTCCCCTAGCTTATCTAGAACCTTAGAGTTATTTTAACATACACTTTGTTCAGTATAACTGCTCAGGGGTTATTTGCAAAAACAGGACAAAGATATCCCAACTAGTCACAGACCATGGTAGACTAAATGACTGGCAATTCATCATTGTTTCTTGCAACATATCCTCGCAATAGCCTCAGGGTGGAAGGAGTATTATTTGCCCACCCTCTGACTTTGGACTTGACCAGGTGGCTTGCCGAGGTTAATGACAAGTAGGCAGACTCAGCAGTGAGTCAGTTTTCAGAGCAGGTCTTAAGAAGTCTCTATTGTTTCCTCCTTGTGCCATGGCCCAGTTAGCTTACTTGCCCAAGGACAATGAGATATGCAAAGCTGAGCCATCCTCTAGTTAACCCACAGACCTGCAAGGAAAAGCAAAGCCAGCTAAGAGAATAAATGGAGTGGTTTGTTAGGCAGCATTATTGCGCCAATAGCTAACCGATAAACTGCCTAACGTCACCTCTTCACAAAAGTATAGGGAACAAGACAGGATTAAAGGTGTTGGTAGCTAAGGGGGATTACAGAGATGGCAATCAAACAATAATGTTTCTCAAACTTGCATGACCCTTTCAATGACATTCTTGTTGATTCCTACTGTAGTATTTAAAGATTTTGAGAGAGACATAGAGAGCACGACCTGTGTAGGAAAACCGGTGGGGGACATTCTGCTTGATCCCAAGACCCTGGGATCATGACCTGAGCTGAAAGCAGACGTTTAACCTACTGAGCCACCCAGGAGCCCCCTACTGTGGCACTTAAATTATGTTAAATATCTACACATGTAAAATTATGTATGTATATATATAACTACATACATTTCCTAAATGTATAGTTCTTAGAACCTCAAAACCTAATTACAAATGCTGTTACAGGATTTCCTTCTTCTTCAGTGCCCTGGTTCTTGGTTACGCCACTCCGAAGAATGAAGACGTAGACCAGATGAAGAGTGCTGGACCACAAAGACAGTAAAGTGACAGTACAAAGCTCCCAAAGAGGAAAGGGCTCCCAGACGGGCGCCATCCAGGTTTCTAAGTCTAGGGGTTTTTATGGGCTTTGTTGCAGTGCTGTTTTAATCTGATTTACCCTCCCTGCACCTGTTATCCAATCAGATTCTTGTCATCTATCAGGTGGGAAAGGTTGGAGGGCCCCTTCCAGGGTGGTGTAAAATCCTTCTAAGGGTGGTTTCCTCTTGAGGGAGGGCACCATGTCCCAGAGTGCCTTTCTTCCAACTATCCTTCACCAATACTACAAAATTAGTAATATTCAAATCAGCATCTCAATGTAGTTGCACAGAAATAATTATTTTGTGTGTTGCCATGACTATGCCACCGGAAAAATTTCCTACTATAAGATGACAGAAGTTATCTTTGAGTGAATCTCATGTTCTGCAAAATTGCACATTGAAACCATAGTGCTTCAGGGAAAAACTGCAGAGACAATCCCCATTTTTCTGGTCCTGAGATTAGTGGAGCTCTAAGCAAAGGAGCCCTCACATTCATCTTGTCAATTTCTGCAAAATCCTCACTTGGGACAACCATCTAAGTACTGTAACAAGACCTCCTTTTGTCTTAGCACCCTGCAAATCATTAACCACAGGCCACTAAACTGGTGCCAAAACAATCCTGTTTAGTATAGATCCACTCAGGCAACGGCCTGAAAGCTGGGACCGGAAGTAAGCTAGAGGTAAGGAACGTGACTGGAGGGAAATGATCCGCAACCAGTTCGTTATTACGGAGGGTAGTGACCAGAGGCCCATTCAGAGTCCCCTTGATAGGTAGCTCATAAATGGTGGGAGCAGGGAGCCTCCTGACTAGGATGGCAACAGCTTTCCTGAATCTTAAGCATGGAGGAAAAAACTGGACTCATTTTAGCTGTCCTGTCAGAAGCAGCCGTGTCAGGTCAATGTGCACTGACAGGCTCTGTGGAAGCAGAAAAGGCAGCTTCGTGGCTTCTGTCATGAAAGACATTGTAGACGCTAAATTCTAAGCCAGCTCAGGAAGATCTCTTAAGACCACCTTCCCACCCTGGAGGTCTTCTGGTCTGATCGCATGTATACTTAGTAACGCTCTACTCCCAGAGGGCACCTTGGTGAGGGGAACAGCAGAGCATCAATTGCAGGATTATCTTGCTTTCAAATTAAATTAAATTAACTTCTGGTGGATAAATCCATCTACGTCTATTTGGGTTAGTTCCTGGGAACCTGAGTGCCCCAGGAGATCATTAAAAAACATCAGCCTTCCGGTCTGTCAAGGTGAGGGTACAAGAAGAGCAGAGCAATGCACTCTGGTTCTGGCCAACAATAAATGGGTCATACAGGACTGTTCTAGGAGCTGAATGGCATCAGGTAGATGTTAAGGAAGTAGTGAGAGGGGAGGCTGGAAATCGTCTGGGGAGTGTCATCCTCTAAGAGATAGCACCTGAGAACCTACTGGAAATGCAGCCCCAGTTCCCATGATCTTGCTTTTGAACACAGTGCCCTGACGTTCATAGCACATTGGAGCTGGTAAGCACTGGTTTAGGGCCATACTGAGGAAATCTGCAGGCCAAGTTCTCCTGATGCCCAAGTTCCATTTCCTTTCTGAATGCTCTGCCCTCTTCTTTTCTACTGCACACAGGTTTAGCCCCACTGTTGCCCTCAGTTCTGTCTTCCCAGCTAGGCTGTCAGCTCCATGAAGGCTGAGTTCCTTCATGGCTTATGCATCTTGTGAGCACTTTACAAAAGCGAATCCGGCCGCCAGCAATCACCCACGACTGTTCAGGGGTCTACTGACAAGAGTGTTTTTCACATTTCTCACCCAATCCAACACCCGCAGATGGAAATACTGCACAGATGGAAAGACAGATGGTGAAGGCACTCACCTCCACCACCTTGTTTTTACGATTAACCTAAACTGGCCACATCAGGGTGTGAAAATGGAACAAAGCATCTAGAAGCTGTGAATAAATTGCCGTAGCCTGTTCACTGGGCCAAGACTCCCCCTGTCCCCCAACCATGTCCCAAACACTGGAATGTGCTGCCTCTCTGCCTGGATTCCAACAAGCAGAAGTTGCATTCCCCTATAATTTTTCAGATCAGTAATTAAAGCCCAGCTGCATTTAATGAAGCTGTTATCCTTTGGGTGGGGAAGAAATGCACAAGAGATTAGTCTTATTAATAACAACTGGCAGCACACAGATAATCCTGAGTTTTATTAAGAATTTAAAAATCTAAACATTTTATAGAGGCCTGGGAAGCGTACTCAGAAACACCGCCCTCTGGCATTTCCAACATCCACATGTCCATATACCTCACTGCACTGCACCTCCCCACCAAGACAGGCAACTTGGCAGCACAGTGAACGTCGCTGTGTTTTTACTATTTGTAGAAAACTGGCATTTAGATTTCAAAATTAATAATATTACAAAATTACCAGCAGCAGTCTTAAGCATTTCAACAATGCTTATGAACTCCACTTTGCTGACCCAAACAAAGCTATTATTCCAAGTTCAACAAGCAGGACTTGTCCCAAGGAGGTGTAGTATACATCCTGCAGATACTCCGGCCACATTGCTCAGGACCCATTTGTGACTGTGTCTTCTTCCATCTCCTCTTCTCCATCATCAGTGGGGCCTGAAGAGAACACAAAACCATGGGTTGTATTGATTTCAGAACATGTGCTCGCTCCCAGTGTGAGTGGACATTCTGTGATGCTACTCCGTGTTAGTTCCGGGATTAGGTACAAAAACCTCAATCACAGCACCTGCCCTCAAGGAGCTTAGCATCCAGAGACTACCTGTCTTTGGAGGTATGGGATGGGATCGTCAATTCCTAGGGAAAGGGTCACAAAGGTATTTTATAAAAGTCAAACTCATTGTCTGACATTCTAATAACCCATTTTGGTTGAGCGGATAATTCATTTTTTGTGACAATAAAAAGCTTATACTTTGTGTTTCGTTCTTAACCACGACCATAGGCAAAGAAAATGGGAACCCTCAAAAAACAGCTGGATACTACTACATGCCCATTAACGGGAATACTCAGTGACTCTGCCATCTCTAAGTCAGACAAAGTATGGCCACAACCCAAAATCCTTCGTCTCTTCATCAATTTACAGCAGATATTTGGGTCAATGTATTCGGAAAAAGGAAATGTTTTAACTCTATCAGTGTTTGGGAAAATGACTCTTGTTTAAGGTTACTGCTTCTACAGTTAGCCCCAACTTCAGATTGGTAGATACAAAACTACCAAGACAAGAATGTCAGTCAAGTTTTAGTGTATTCAGAAGTCTAGGCCCACTGAAATCTACGGAGTACCCTGTATCTCCCTTCCTCCTCCCAGGGAACCTCCAGATCATACTGAAAATCCCGAGATTTTAAGGCCCAAATAAAACATTCTGGGGGAAACAAATCAGCTCAGTAATTCTGTCATAGCACAGTAACAATAAGTCACTGTGAACTGCCTCTTCCCCACCCGTCACCACTGAGCCTTGAAAACCTTTAACAGACTTCTAATGCTCTCAGACTTAAGACTGCACCCAACACTGTCTGCAGGGCTGTATGGCCTATGGCATGCTTCCTCTGCTGGCTTCACTTCACCACATTCTCCTTGTGCCTTGAACTTCACTCCCATTGGCCTCTTTCATTTCAACTGGGCAAGGCTCCCGTTTGCCACAGGTGCTTTGCCTGTGTAGCTCCCCCTCTCCGCCCCTAGAATGTCACTCTCCCTTTGTTTACTTCAGCAATTCGCACTTGGTTTAAGACCCAAAGAGCTTTTGTTTATGTACCTTTATAAATACCATATTAGATTCATCAACACTGTATTAGAATTTAAGATCAAGTATTTTAAAAATTGTAATTCATTAAAAAATGTCTTCATTAGAGCATCTGCCTTTAGGTCAGGTCACGATCCCAGAGTCCTGGGATCAAGTCCCATATAGGGCTCCCTTGCTCAGCAGGGAGACGCTTCTCCCTCTGCCTCTGTCTCTGATGAATAAATAAATCTTTAAAAGAAAAAAAAAAAAAGTCTTCATTACATGTTAATGTTTATTTTGTTTAAATATATATATTTAAATATATATTATAATATATATATAATATAATATATAATATATATTTATTTCCCAAAATAAAAATATTTAGTGAGAAGCTTGGCATTATTTTCTACTTTTGCCTCTCTCTGTCATGTCTGATGAAGAATTATCAGCTGGACCCCGGTACTGGCTTCATCAGTCCACCTGCTGCCACACATCGTTTTCACTGAAGAAGATGAAGAAAAATCAGCCTCACACAGACATGCAGCCAGGAAAGGAAGGTGTATTCTAACAGTCTAACTGTGTATTTAGACAGTTGTGGGTTTTCCTGTTTGGTGCTATTCTAGAACTTGACAAAAGTGATAGTTTCTTAAGGGTTAGTTTGCAATGTGGAGTCTAAAACCTCGTCAGTGAACTTTTCATACTCTCTTACTTGAAAATCCACAGATCTACCTCGTCTTCCTTGAAGTGACAAGTTCACTTCATATTCGAGAAGATGCTTGCCTCTCAATGAAAACAACTGCTCCAGTGCATGGAGACAACCATCCAACTTAGGCACGGGTTCGTGCAGACCCCATCCCGTCACCCAAGATATCAGAAGATGTGCACTAAAAAAGGTGATATTTAATAATATTCATCTCTTTGCTTCGTGAATGACATTCTGAAGTGAAACTGGTATATTCTACTAAGAGAGTGCAGAGCAGTATAGAATGAGGACTTTAGGCCATGGCCTTGACCTGTGCTGAGGTCCCAGCAGTCTTAACTGCCATTACTCCTGCACCATCAGTGCAAATGTTAATAATGGTGGAAAAAGCAAGTAACACCTTAGTGTTATTATACAAAGTTTGGACCCCACAGATGCCCACAGGCTCAAGGGCTACACAGTGAGAACCGCCGGTCTAATCAAAGTCTTACTCATTTTTAGCTTCTGTTCAAACATGATTTGCCCTAGGGAACTTTCCCTGAGCTGCCAGTCTAGGTATCATATCAAAACTTGTAATACGAATTGTTTTGAATAGTTTTTACTTAACACCTCCGGTGCCTAACATACAGTTGGCATTCAAATATTAGAACAGCCAACACTTAGCAAAATATATGCTCATGTCAGACCTTACGCTAAGTGCTACCTACGAATTCTCTTACTTATCCTCCCAAAAACCTTTTGAAGTTGGTACTCTGTATTATCTCAAATTTAAAGATGAGGAAACACACTTGAGATTAAGTGAGGATGAAGAAATTCACCTAAAATCAGAGCTGGTGAGCATAAGATCTGAGCTTCATGCTGTTTGGCTCTGAGGCTTGTGTTTCCAACCAACTAAGGTATCTAACTTAACACACACCCACCCCTCCTACCCCCCACCCCACACATGGGTGAAAGTCCAATGGTGCCCTCTAGTGTTTGGTTTCACTGCATGGCTAGGAAATAACATACGCTTTTACATCAAAAATCCTCAGAGTCCTATGCCAGAATATGCTACATCAAGTAACTTATCTTCAAAAAGCATATAAAGGGATTTTGCAAATATTAGATGCTAATGTTCTTGGGTCATGGCATCTGAACCGTACTGGAATCACTTCAAACATAATATTAACTGGGAAGTCTGCAGACAGACCACTATGTCCTGACCTGATCTGCGTTCCCTGCCAGGTATCTGCCCGGACTGCAGCAAGCCCTTCAGCCGCTCCACTTCAGCCAGGGTAGACGCATTCGCTATAGCGTTCTGGAGGACAGAAAACAATGGAGACAGACCATTAATTGCATCTGAGGATCAAACACACAGAAAACTCTACAGACATGGGAACTCTTATGAGTTGGAATATTAAATAGTTGTGTTGAGGCAAGAATTTTACTATCATGTTGAAATCAACCCAAAACCCAATCATAAACTGCCCAAACTGGTAAACAGATGTGGACCCACTTTCAAGACAGCAAATAATCACTGCACATTCCTGAAATTTTAGTGAATTAAAGCACTTAATTGAAACTATGTTACTGGATAATTTAGGAAGCAGTATTATGAAACTGGGCTTTCCCACTGATCATCACACAGATCTTTCAGGCAGCAAATCTTTGAAAATAAAAACTAAGATAAATACTGAGACAGCATACTAAGTAACTGCTCAAAGAAAAAAAAAATCCTGGGAAAATGAGAACTAGAGCTGCCTCTGCTTTGACTTGATCATGTAAGTAATTCAAGTCAAAGTCCAGTAACTTTACGCTAGCTCCTTCCATATGTAAAATTCAGCAGGAATCTAAGCAGAGGGGAGACTACTCTACAATGTTTAGAACTTGGTCTATTACAAATTTCATGTCCTAAACCCATGGCAACTCTCTCCAGTCCAAGAGTCCTAACAACTTATTACCTTGATTGCTTCTACATCTCCTGGAGATGGCCCACCTTTCTTCTTGTCAGTTGGCAAACCAGCACCTGGGTTGAAACTTGGGAGGGGGAGGGAAGAACGCAACTGTTAAAATCCTGACCAATGGAAGTTGCTTCTCTTTTACTTTCAAAAAAGCTTTTGAAAGTAATTCAACCAGTGTAGTATCTTATCTTTGTTAACAAACTGATACAAGAAACTCTCTCCTTCAGAAACACCACCCAGTTCTCATCTTCCTCTAGCGAAAAAGCATACAAAAGTATACAATGTTGCATTAAGACTGAAGCGGAAGGATTTGCTAACCTGGTAGAAATCTCATATGATGTGTGGACCACTGACGGTCACGAGCTATCATCACACAAATTCAATACTGTATTAGGCACAGGTGTTTTGTTTAATTCTGTAGGAGGCAAAAAGCCAGACAGATAGTGTTTCTGAAGGTGAAGTAGAGTGAAGTTGGATATCCGTATCTTACGTTTTGCTTCTCCTGGCAATATCCTTTGCAAGTTGTGCACCCCGTTTGCCCTTGAACATTTTCTCTGCTTCCTGACGCTCCTACAGCAACACCACACACAGAGTTAATGGAAATAGGAATACCACATGCATTTAGATGCATTCCTCAGAAAACACGGAAGAAAACTCTCCTGAAACACTCTGGGCTGGTAAAAATACCAAAAAGCCAACTTGAAATTAAAAGGAGACAAATGGCATTGCCTTCTCTGCTGAGGCTCCCTGAAGGAAGTTCCCCATCCTAGTTTCAAGGAGAAACCCTGGAGGAACTAAGATGGTTAAAAAAAAAAAAAAGCCCCAAAACTAAAAAACATTCCCAGTAAGGGGAGAATCACTCTAACAATTAAAGCTGCTGAAAAATGGCTTATATTAAGCCCTCCAGCAGGGAATGTAATCTAAACAGAGTCTGCCGTCCACAGTGCTCACAGCGGGTCTGAGACCGTGCTGCCCCTGAATGCGTCCACACGAGACTGTGCTAACCCAAGTCCTGCTATAAACTCTGCTATGAAAAATGGATGATTAACATTTTCTTTCCCACGTTTTTATCACAAACCAACAGTAAAACTCATTAGGCAACTGCAAATATCCATAAAAAAAGTATAAAAGAAAACACATGAATCTACAATGATTTACAACAGAACAATACTTACTTTTAGTTTCACCTTCTGGAAATCCAGTACTCTGACTTGTGGAACTTTATAAATTACATACAGTCTGTAATGCTTCTTATTTGTTACAGGATTTCTTAGAATACTACGAGAAAAGGAATAGCATAATGCCAATCTTGTTCGTAGCCCAGCACTCAAGAGATCCATTTTAATAGACTCAAATTTGTACATAAACTAAGGAAAAGTTCACATTTTTTCACATTTCAGTGTGATTAAGTTAACAGGGACATTTTAATAGAGCATTGGACATAAAGGAAGTATTTTCACTTTTTTTTTTCTTTTTTAAGATTTATTTATTTGACAGAGAGATCACAAGTTGGCAGACAGGCAAACAGAGAGGAGGGGGGGGGAAACAGGCTCCCTGTGGAGCAGAAAGCCTGATGGAGGGCTCAATCCCAGAACGCTGAGATCACAACTTTAGCAGGAGGCAGGGGCTTAACCCTCTGAGCCACCCAGACAACCTCACTTCTTGTTTTTAAAAGGTCCTTCTTACTAACTGCTTTAAGATCAAGGCCAGTAATGTTTAATATAAAGGACTTCACTGTGACCACCAAATCATTTCCATACCTTAGGTAAGTCAGTGATTTGAGAGATGCCAAAGGGTCCAGATCACCCTGTAAAAGAAATAGCCACATGTAAGAACATGAAAACCAAAGGCTATTTTGAGGCTTTGAAATGGCAGATCACTTTGCTAGCAAGGGCTCCTCTTATCTTTTTATTTTTTTACTGCCCTAGTGCCTAGCACAGCACTAGCACAGCACAAATGTGTAAGAAATTACTACTGACCAAATTGGAAAGTAGATTTGAACTTCTTACACTTACGATCTGAAGGCATAACAGTTTGTCTCAACAGCAGAAGAGACAAAAAAAAAATTATTTTATTTCCTGTAGCAACCTCCAAAGGGCTAGAATTTAAACCAGTGATTTAGAAAAGAAAGACATGTCAAAGTTTATGTAACTTCAGAGGAAGTTATTCACACAGGGAAACTCAAACTGGAACCTGCGGTGAGGGGGTTTTTCCCCCAGTACCTGTATGTACCTGGTGACATGGGCATCGTGTCATTGGGGGCAGGCACCTTTATTCAAACCTCCCTCATATTGCTTTGGATAATTATTCAAGGACAAGGAGTATAGTTAAAAAAAAAAAAGATTCAATTATGGGACAAGGGCAGGTTAGTTTTTTAATCTTCCCACATTACCCCATAAAATATAGTACAGCAAGGAGAGCAAAAGCAAAAGCCTACAGTCAATAGCTATGACTAACGGAGATGAAAAGGCATTCTGGCAAGAACCCTAAAATAGGAGCAGGTAGGGACAAAACACCGAGAGCTGCCAAGACCTCTTGCACGGGGCCAGCATTTGCACAGGAAGCAGCAGAAGGAAAGCAGGGAGGCATGTGGCAAACCAGGGTACTCCGACACGACCAGTGGTCAGTCAGTCCGATGGCAGCCGCCAGCAGATCTACACATGCCAGCCAATAAGGAGGGAAGCAAGCCTGGGATAAATCCCGAAGGCGCTAGGCAACTTGGGCCCTCATTCTTAATACTAACCACCAGTATATCAATGGTTATATATACCAAAGGATATCAATGGTATCCAGGACAAAGCCCTACAATCAGGAGAAACTGCTAGGACCAGACTGCAACTGAGCAGGACAGGGGCATGAGGGACAAGGAGAAAAGAGTACAGATAAAAGCAAGAAGGGAAAGAGCCAGGAGGTTCAGAAAAGCAGCAGCCATTTTTTTTTAAAACTTTTTCCCTACTTTTTATTTTTTAAAGATTTATTTATTTATTTATTTGACAGAGAGAGAGAGAGAGAGAGAGATCGATCACAAGTAGGCAGAGAGGCAGGCAGAGAGAGAGGAAGGGAAGCAGGCTCCCTGCTGAGCAGAGAGCCCGATGCGGGACTCAATCCCAGGACCCTGAGAATATGACCTGAGCAGAAGGCAGCGGCTTAACCCACTGAGCCACCCAGGCACCCAGCAGCAGCCATTTTTAAACGCTTCACAACCAACCATTGGAGGGAGCTCTAAAGCACCTAGTGGCATATCACCACTCAAAGAAATACACAGGATGACCTAAAAAGGGACAAGGACAAACATCACATGATCTCATTTGTATGTGGAATCTAAAGAAAAAAATAAAAAGACCAACTCACAGCAATACAGAGTTCAATGGTGGTTACCAGAGGTTGGGATGGGGGAGGGGGGAGGGAAATGAGCTGCTGATCAAAGAGTACAAACTTCCAGTTATTATGAGTTAAGTTCTGGAGATTTAACGTACAACATGGTGACTACAGTTAATAGTAATGTACTACCGCATATCTTAAATCTGCTGAGAACAGATCTCAAGTATTCTCACCATACAAAGATGTAAGGATGTGATGTGATAGATATGTTAGTTTGGTAACAGTGATCGCTTCACGATGTATACGCCTATCAAAAATCACATTGTAGGGTGCCTGGGTGGCTCAGTGGGTTGAGCCGCTGCCTTTGGCTCAGGTCATGATCTCAGGGTCCTGGGATGGAGCCCCACGTCGGGCTCTCTGCTCAGTGGGGAGCCTGCTTCCGTCTCTCTGCCTGCCTCTCTGCCTACTTGTGATCTCTGTCTGTCAAATAAATAAATAAAATCTTTTAAAAAAAAATCACATTGTATACCTTAAATACTATACTATTTTTATCACTCATACTTAAATAAAGCTGCAAAAAAAAAAGGAACAACGAATGTGTCTATGTGTGAGTGTAACTTTCGTTACACTCACACATAGACACACACAAACTGTGTAGACCAATGATGATGTCTTGACTGGTTTCTTAAAGAGAGTAAATAGTATGTTGGGAGGTATGAAATGTTTAAGGGCACTATTGTTTAAGAAACTAAAGGTACTTGGTTAACTGGAAATTTTAATATGTATTTTTAATTCCCAGAATACTAAGAATAGGAATAAGTAATTCCTACACTGTTAATAAGAAAAGAATAATGACAGAGAGAGAGAGAGAGAGAGAGAGAATATGAACACAGTAAACGAGAGCAAAAGAAATGCAGAGTGGGTCGATCAGTAACAAGCCCCAGAAAAGAGAAAAGAAAAATTCAAATAGACCAGTAATTAAGTTCAATGTAAACAGACCAAATACTTCGTTTAAAAGAAAGACTTCACATTATATTTAACAAAACAATCTTATCATATGCTGTTTTAATCTAAAATGTATGGTACAGGAGAGCTGGAATAAATTTTGGATGGAAAAAATTATCATACAAATACTAACTAAAAGAAAGCTTGTTCTGGCATATTAGAGCAGATAAAATAAACAAGGTATAAAACAGCACTAGGAGATAAAGAGGGTCACGACGCAGTAATAAAAAGGTTAGTTCACCAGGAAGGTATTAACAATTTAAAATTTGTGTGTATCAAGTAAAGGGATTTCAAAATATATAAAACTAAAATGGACAGAAGTCCAGGGAGACTATCTAATCCACTATCATGTGAGTTTATTTTCTTAAGATTTTTACTTATTTATTTGACAGAGACACAGTGAGAGAAGGAACACAGGCAGGAGTAGTAGGAAAGGGAGAAGCAGGCTCCCCACTGAGCAGGAAGCCCGATGATGACCACAACGATGACGGCAGCGGTGGCCATGACACAGGACTTGATCCCAAGACCCCAGGATCATGACCTGAGCTGAAGGGAGCCGCTTAATGACTGAGCCACCCAGGTGCCCCTTATTTGAGATTTTTAACACACTTACTTCAGTAACTGATAGCACAAACTCACCCTTCATCTTTACAAATAATTTTAAATATAATTACAACATACACAAAAATACAAACAGCTCTGGGCACCTGGGTGGCTCAGGCCATGATCCCAGGGTCCTGGGTTTGAATCCCATGTCCAGCTCCCTGCTCATTGGGGAGACTGCTTCTCCTTCTCCACACTGTAAGTGCTCTCTTCTTGCTCTCTCTCTCTCAAATAAATAAAATCTTAAAAAAAGAAAAAAAAAAAACAGTCTTTATCATGCCACCGATTTCCTATGAATGTGCATTTTGGGTAGAATACCTCATATATTTTAGAAAAGACATGGCCTCAGACCACTGTTTTCTTACTTCTAGAGTCAAGTACTCCTTTCTTTGAAAACCTGAAGGAAGCTCTGGACCCAGTCCACCAGGAAAGATTCATGGAAACAGGGAAGGGAGGCAAGGTCATAGTAAACATAAAATCAAGTTATATAATACACACTTAGACATCCAATGTTTAAGTGAAAAATTTCGGTTTCAAAATTAAAATTTAGGTCTTAATTTTGTTAAAAATTACACATACAGAGCAGAAACATTAGAAGAAATAGGTTACCATAATTACACCCAAATAGAGAAAATAAAGCATGCCGCTTAGCTCACAGGAAGACCAATTCCAAGTAGATCACTGGTCTCAATGTTAAGAGTAAAAAAACAGTTCCTAGAATGTAACTAACAAAATTTAACATGCTTCATATGTAACTGAATGCTTTCTAGTAGCCAATTAAAAGAAAAAAACAAATATAACTTATTTTAGTAGTATATTATTTAACCAATTATCCAAAATATTATCATTTCATTATCAATATAGAAAAACTGATAGCTGAGGTGCCTGGGTGGCTCAGTGGGTTAAGCCTCTGTCTTCAGCTCAGGTCATGATCTCGGGGTCCTGAGACTGAGCCCTGCATCGGGCTCTCTGCTCAGTGGGGAGCCTGCTTCCCCTTCTCTCTGCCCGCCTCTCTGCCTACTTGTGATCTTTGTCTGTCAAATAAATAAATAAAATCTTTAAAACAACAACAACAACAACAAAAACTGATAGTTTACATTCTTTGGGGTACTAAGTCTTCGAAACCTGTTACATATTTTACAGTTCTTAGGACACTGAAGTTCAGAGTAGCTGCTTGTGCCTAGTGGCTACCATACTGGACCCCGCAATTCTAGAAAATAACTTATGTTTACTGAAAACAACTCTTTCTGTAGTGGAAGCCTGATAGACCATCAAAAGTACTAGCAACAACAACAAAAGACTGATAAATTGGATTATGCTTAAATTAGGAACTTTTCTATCAAGACACCCTAAGACTGTCAAAAGATGAGCTACAGAGTGGAAAAGGCTATTTAACCAAAAGAGGCACAGATTTTTTTTTTTTTTAAAGATTATTTATTTATTTATTTGACAGAGAACGAAATCACAAGTAGGCAGAAGAAGGCAGAGAGCCTGATGTGGGTCTCGATCCCAGGACCCTGGGATCATGACCTGAGCCAAAGGCAGAGGTTTAAACCGCTGAGCCACCTAGCTGCCCCAAGAGGCCCAGATCTTGAATTACGAAAAAACACAAAGGATGAAGAGATAATTCTCTGGATTTTCTAAATTATCCATGAGAGGCATGCAGCACCTTTAACTCCTCCCCTCAAATACATTCCGCCCGACCCCATCTGACTTACCAGTTCCACAAGACTATTGTTGGTGAGAATGAGTTCTGTCAGACAGGGTAGAGCCTGATCAAGTCCCTCACCTATACGGCTAAAGTGAAGAAAGAAAAAAAAAGACTCTTTGTAAAAGTGAAAAAGTAGGTAAGTGAACAATTTTATCTAAGTCCTTGTACAGAAGATCTGAGACTCCAAAGGTGGAAGAACTTTAGAGATCTTTCTTTCAACTCCCTAACTGGGAAAGGGAAACCTAACTGGGTTAGTTAGTGGCAGAAGTCGGATGATTTTCAAACCCATGCTTCCAGAGGGCTACCTGAGCTTTTTTCCATTACCATTTTGTCTAGTGAAAACTGAGAGAAGAAATTCCTGCGTAGAACAAATTACTTAGCTAACTTCATGACTTTCGTGCAGGTAGCGCAGAAATACAAGTGATTCTGCATTCACAGCTCAGGTGTGAATTATAAGGGAATGGTTAACTACACCATAAGGGAATGGTTAACTCATGATAAATATGCTTATTTTAAAAAAGCAAATCACGGGCGCCTGGGTGGCTCAATGGGTTAAGCCACTGCCTTCGGCTCAGGTCATGATCTCGGGGTCCTGGGATCGAGGCCCGCATCGGGCTCTCTGCTCAGCGGGAGCCTGCTTCCCTCTCTCTCTCTCTCTGCCTGCCTCTCTGTCTACTTGTGATCTCTGTCAAATAAATAAAATCTTTAAAAAAAAAAAAAAGCAAATCACTGGGGTGCTCAGTCAGCTGAGCATCTGACTTCTGATTTTGGGTCAAGCTGTGATCTGTGTCCTGGGGTAGAGCCCTGAGCCAGGTTCCAAGCACAGGGAGGAGTTTGCTTACGATTCTCTCTTCCTCTGCCCTCCCCACACTTGCATCTGAGTGCACATGTGCTCTCTAAAATAAGTAAGTATATTTAAAATAAAATAAAATAAAATAAAAAGAATTAAAAAGCAAGCCACCACCTAGTACTTCTTAAAGACATTGTCTATAGACCTTCAGTAACTTTTTTTTGATAAAATTTACTCAGAGGTGATGAAAGAGGGTTAAAGAAAACCCTAAGTTTCAGTAAGTAATATTCTAAAAATCAGTTGTAAAGAAAGACAAATTGCAGAGAATGTGAGGTAGAGACACTTAGTCAAAAATATAAATGTTGGGGGCACCTGGGTGGCTCAGTGGGTTAAAGCCTCTGCCTTCCACTCGGGTCATGATCCCAGAGTCCTGGGATCAAGCCCCACGTCGGGCTTTCCGCTCCTTGGGGAGCCTGCTTTCTCTTATCTCTCTCTGCCTGCCTCTCTGACTACTTGTGATCTCTGTCTGTCAAATAGATGAATAAAAACTTAAAAAAAAAAATATATATATATATATATATATATATATATATATATATATAAATGTTGGGGATGCCTGGGTGGGCTTGGTCAGTTACACATCTGACTCCTGAGTTTGGCTCAGGTTATGGTCTCAGGGTCCTGGGACAGAGCCCTGTGTGGGGCTTCATACTCAGTGGGGAGTCTGCTTGAGGAGTTTTATCCATCTCTCTTTGTCCCTCCCCTGCTCTCATGTGCAGGCACACGCTCACTCTCTCTAAAATAAATAAGTAAATCTTCAAATATACATACATATGTGTATACATAAATTGTTGAACTAGATTTTTAATATGGTCCCTCTGATAATTACAATTATTGTTTCAGAAGCCAAAATATGTACAAAACAGCATGCTTATAATTTAAATATCTATTATCATGAATATATAAGTATTTCTAAACAGATGTAAAGAAGACGAGACCAGTACCAGGTTAATCTCTGGACCTATATGGGAAAAGTGCAGCTTGTCTCTCATTTTAAGATCTATGTAGGCTCAACTGGCAGTTAAGTTCTATGGCTTCTTCAGGGAACACTGTGACATTCACTCTAGCGGAAAAAAATCACTTTCCACTAACAGTCACTTACCATATTCTATTGTTGTTTACTAATAATGTTTTCAGTCTTCTTAACAAAGGAAAACCATCCAGTTTCCTGATTTCATTGTCAGAAAAGTCAATAGCATCAAACTGGTCTAAGGTAGCACCTAGATTTTCAATGACAGGAATTTTATACCCTGTAAAATGGAAAGAAAAAAAATACACAAGTATTAATATGGTTAAAAGGTACATTAAAGCCGTAATGTACTACTTCATGGTAATTTGACTCAAAGCTTCCATTTATTCACAAAGTGTTTAGGAAGCACCTACACTGTGCCAGATATTATGCAAATAATGGGTACATAAAATGAGAAACAAGAGTCACATGGCCTAGCTGCCATGAAGCCTACAGTCTAGGCAGCGGACATGAAGAGAGTCATGACAACAAGGATAAGAGCTATTGTAATGAGAACACTTATTAATAGTAATATAGGTAGCTAACGTTCCTAAGAGTACTTACAAGGTGCCTCACACTGTTCTAACCGAAGCCCCAGAAATAGTTAAATGGCATAAGAATTTACACTGTAAGCTGCTTACTGCCAGTGTCCAATTCTTGTTTATACATTGTGGACAACACTTCTTAACCTCTTTTGCATTCCCACAGACCACATTCATAGTAACAGTACCAGGATATCCTCCTGATACCATGACAGTTCCCCTTACCACACCTCCCCCAGCTCCAATGCAGAGTTCAAGGTCAACGGTTTATACAAAATAATAAACCATCCTATGAACAATTCGATACTCATGGATTTGTTAAAATGGGTCTAACTACTGTGCTAGGCGCTGGCATAAGAAAGAAATGAACACAAGCCATGGTTAGAGTACGCAATAAAAAAAAAAAAATTCGTAATTCAGAGCTGCAAAGGTTACATCAAAGTAAGTACTACACCAAAACAAGTATCCTCAACACTTGATGCACCTGGGACACTTCAAACTTAGAGATACGAAACTTAGAGAACAGTCTGCGCCAAGAGCAAAAGTGGTTAGTTACGTCTGAATGGAACTTTTCTCTAAACTTAATTTGAACCAAATAAAAGTACTGGGCTTTGTCAGCAAGAAATCCAAACTGAAATCAGAGCCCGAAGCAGTGCCGCACCTCAGCCAGTGTTGTCCCTGTGGAGCCAAATCTCAGGCCCAAATTGTATTGTCTTGCCCCCAGAGAAACTGCTCTGCACACCCTTCGTAAAGAGTCACTTTCTTTAAATACTAATTAGACAGCGGCACTCCCCATTTCTTAACAAGCCTTTCTAAGGTTCAAATGACATGAATTTGAACAGTTCAGAGCTTCCACCACCTTACACGGGGCACTCGTAGTGTAAGCCTCTCTGAAAGATTTTATTTATTTGAGAGAGAGCGCGCGCAAGCAAGGGAGAGCGGCACGCAGAGAGGAAGCAGCAGACTTCCCGCGGCGAAGGGAGACCGATTTGGAGCTCAACCTCTGGACCCGGCATCACGACCTAAGCCGAAGGCAGGCGCTTAACCTACTGAAACACTCAGGTGCTCCTAAGATGTTTCGATAAAAGGGGCATACAAGGCAACTGAAGCTAGTAAGAAAGAAATCTTGCGGAAACACGCGCGTTTGTTCTCAGACTTCATATCCTCCCTCGCAAATTAGAAGTAATGAACATGTATCCTATCTATACTCCCACAATAACAGTCCAACGTATTTCCTGAGAATCAACGAGCCGCTGAGCACTAGGACCACGACTATTAACACTGTTCCAGCTCTCAAACAGTTCAGACTGCAAAACGCCCCAAGCAAGGCCTAGTTGAGGCCCACGGGTGCGCACAGAAAGCGATTAATCAATCGGAGGGGCATGTGAGTAGGAGCGGGGTAAATGAAACCTCAGAAGGGCCTAGAGATGGGTTTGGGGCAGCAACCGCAAGACTCAGCCTCCCGCCCGGCTTGGCGCCCACAATGCAGGCCTGCTGGCCGAGTGCCGGCCCTCGGCGCACGCGGCGGGGTGCTCCCACCCGGCTGCGCGCGGAGGCCCGCCCAGTCCCCTAGACTCACCCCGGAGGTCCAGCTCGCGGTCCCGCACGGCGTTGGTGTACTGAGCCGCCTGCTCGATCAACTCTGCCGTCAGTTTCACCATCCTGCCGCCTCCCGCTGCCGGTACCACGGCCCGCCGGCTCTTCCCGCCGCCTCCCGCCCGCCAGACTTCCCGGCGTCCCTCGCGCCCCGCCGACAGGCAACACCAATCGCACGCGGCGTTTGCGCGCGCAGCTCGACGTCCAGGCCGAAGCAATCGAAGAGCCACGCCCCCGACCTCGTTCCCCTCGGAGGTTCAGGTGGTAGCCGAACTTGGGTTCTTCCTTGGGGCGTTCGTGGAGGAGGGACCCTGGTTCCAGGTGTTTGTGTCCGCAAGTTAAGCAAAATGTGAAGGCACCCGAGTGGAATTTTCTCCACGCAGGATGAACCTTGAGGTGGGAGGAGACGCTGTGTCTGTCCTCGCTCCACCCAGGAGGGGCGGGCATCTGTGGGATCCAGTGCAAGGCTAGGACTTCAGGTTCCCTTGCCAGCCAGGTGCTGTGGACCCGCAGGCTAGGGCAAGGTCAGTCACAGGGCTGCTTCGCTGCGATCGTCCTACCGCCTTGGACCCAGCTTCGCGCGCCGTATTGTTTTCTGTTAGGCCTGTGATTTCCAGACATTTAAATATTTAATGGAAGCGTCGTATACAGAAAAGCGCACAAACCAGGAATTTGCAACGTGACGAATAGCTACAGGGTGAGAACACCTGCGTTGCTGCCTCCCGGTCCAGAAAATGAACAGTTTTCTGAAAGCCTCCCTTCCCAAGGCAACCAGAAATCAAACACCATAGATTAGTTGTCTTAAAAAAAAAAATTATTTATTTGAGAGAGAGAAAGCAGAGGTGGGGCGGGGGGTTTGGGGGGTAGAGGCAGAGAGAGAGGGAGAAGCCAACTCCCACAGAATAGGAAGCCCAACCAACAGGGGCTGAATCCCAGGACCCTGGAATCATGACCCCAGTGGAAGGCAGACCCTTAACCAACTGAGCCACCCAGGCTCCCCAACTTTTGCTGGTTTTGATACAAATAGAATCGTGCAATGTGCTTTCCTGCCTGATTTCTTTGGCTTTGTATTACGACTGGAATCCATCCAGGTCGCATGCAGCAAGGGTTTGTTTGCTTTCGCTGCTGTGTAGAATTCCAGTGTATATCTTCCACCATAATTTAGCCATTCTGCTGTTGGTGGACATTAGGGTTGTTTCCCTTTGGGGTTATTCTGAATAATGCTGCTATGCATTTCCTTGTACATGGATCCAATGTACACATGCTTGAGCTTCTCCAGAAGTAGAACTTCTGGGACATAGGGTATGGTAATAGGTAATGCCTAACAGACCAAGAGGCTGAAATAATATACATACTCCAGCTGTGGGTAAGGGTTTCCATGCTTTCAACTTAAGCCTCATTAGTATTATCACTATAATTGTGATTCCAGGGAGCCTGGGCGGGCCAATCAGTCAAGCATGGGCTCAGATCAGGTCATGATCTCCAGGTAGAGGGATCTAGACCCTCTTTGGGCTCCACATGGAGCCTGCTTGGGATTCTCTCTTCCTCTGCTCCCCCATGTGCACATGCGCTCTCTTGTGCGCATGTGCGCGCAGCGTGCTTTGGAATGATGATAAAAAATATATTTTTTAAAGACTTTATTTATTTATTTGACAGACAGAGATCACAAGTAGGCAGAGAAGCAGGCAGAGAGAGAGAGGAAGGGAATCAGGCTCCCTGCTGAGCAGAGAGCCCGATGCGGGGCTCGATCCAAGGACCCTGACACCATGACCTGAGCTGAAGGCAGAGGCTTAACCCACTGAGCCACCCAGGCGCCCCATGAAAAAAATATTTTTTTTAAACTGTGGGAATTCTGGTAACTGTGTAGTGTTATTTCACTAATGTTTTGATTAGCTTTTTTCTAATAAGTAATGAGGTTGAGGACATTCTCTTGTATGTTGTATATTTGGATATCTTTTGCAAAGTGCTCATTTAAGTCTCTGGTCCATTTGTTTCTTTTTTTTCCCTACTGGATTGTGTCCCTTTTTCTTATTGACTTACGGGATTGCTTTATATATTCTGGATGTGAGCACACTGTGGCTTGCCTTGGCATTATTATTATTATTATTATTATTATTATTTTGGTCTAAACTGCTTAAATACAAAAGAATTCACAGAGATCAGAAATACTGTACTCATAGAAGTCACCAATGCTGCAAAACACAAATTGTAATCCATTTTGTTCTGTTTAGGATAACATCCTATTCCCCAAATCACCAAGTTATAATCTGGGCTGCAATTCAAATCAAAGGGCTACGAGAGGGGCCTCCTCACTCATTTTACAATGGCAACAAGCTTTTTAGATGGTCTAATTCTAGAGGAGCCATCAGAGGAAGAATTAAGCTCAGGAAGCCCTACCCATTGACTGTCTTTTGTGGGGGTGTGGATTTCACTGTAGTCATGTAAGTCTGGGACAGGAAAAGTTTTTCTGCTTATTAGCCTTTCCACTGTCGGTAGTATTGTTTGATGACTAGAAGTTTCTAATTTTTATGTAATTCAATTCATCTTTTCCTTTCTGGTTAGAGGGTTGTGCCCCCAGATACTTTGTTGTTGTCGTCTACTGGCAGCTTAATTGTTTTTCCTTTCACACGTAGCTCTACAGTCCCCCTGGAATTGATTCTTTTTGAACTTTTTATTGAATTATGATATACTCACAACAGAACGCAATCCAGGCACACCCAAATAACTGGCATCCGGATCTAGAAGCTCCCTTCTTGTCCTTTCAGTCACATGCTTGCCCCAGTGGTAACCTCTTATATAGGTTAGTTTTGCTTACTTTTATATTTATGCAAATAAAATTATACCTTATGTGTCTCTTGCTTAACATTGTATTTGTGTGTAGATGTAGTTAACCAACGATCCTTGTTATATAGTATTTCATTATGTGAATATTCCAGTTTATTCATTCTGCTGTTGATGAACATTTGGGTAATTTCCAGTTTGAGGGGCACCTGGGTGGCTCAGGGGGTTAAGCCTCTGCCTTTAGCTCAGGTCATGATCCCGGGGTCCTGGGATCAAGCCCTGCATTGGGCTCTCTGCTCAGCAGGGAGCCTGCTTCCCTTCCTCTCTCTCTGCCTGCCTCTCTCCCTACTTGTGATCTCTGTCTGTCAAATAAATAAATAAAGTCTTTTAAAAAAATCTAAAGAAGCATCAAAAGCTAAAAAAAAAAAAAAAAAAATCCCATGTCCTGATTATTAGTTTCTGCTACACTGAGATATAGTTGAAATACAATTTCAACAATTTCTAGTTGAAATATAATTAATACTAGCATTGTATCCAGCAGTCTTGCTAAATTCACTTATTAATTCTAATAGTTCATAACCATTCTTTTGGGTTTTCTACGTACATAACCGTGCCATTTGAGAATAATGACAATTAGATTTCTTTCTTTCCAATTCTTTTTTTTTTTTTTAAGATTTTATTTATTTGACAGAGAGATCACTAGGAGGCAGAGAGGCAAGTAGAGAGAGAGATGGGGAAGCAGGTTCCCGCTGAGCAGAGAGCCCGATGCGGGGCTCAATCCCAGGACAGCTGAAGACAGGCTTTAACCACCTGAGCCGACCAAGGAACCCCTCTTTCTTTCCAATTCTTATACTAGTTCTTTATTTTTTGCCTTGTTTCACTGGCTGGGATCTTCAGCATGATGTCGTGGACAGTGCTAAAAGCAGACATCCTTTAGTAGGTGGGGGCGGGGGTTGGGATAGGGAAAACCCTAATCAAGTGATCAGTGTTGATTTATTCCACACCAATAATGGAATAAGTCAAAATCATTATTCACTTACTAGAATGCGATTAGAAGGACACAGCATCACTTCTGAGAGATTCCTGTCCAAGATGCATGACCTGAATGGAAATGGGAGAAAACCTCAGATAAATACAAACTGAGGGACAGCCTACAAATAACGGGCCTGTAGTCTTTAAAGGTTCAAGGGCATGAAAGTCAGGGAACTGATGAATTGTTGTAGATTGAAGGAGATTGAAAAGACATAATGACTAAATGCAAAGAGTGACCTAAAGAGGATCCTTTTGCTAAGGGCATTTATGGGGACAATTCACAAAACTTGAATCCAGTCAGAGGATTAGATGGTAATACATCAGTATGAACTTCCAGATCCTGATGGCTGTGTAGAAAGTCCTTGTTGATAGGAAAAGGCTCTAAAGTATTTTGGAGGTAATAGGGTATCATATCAATAATTTACTCTCAAATTGTTCAGAAAAACATTTCTCTGTACTCCACTTGCAACTTTTCTATAATTTTACTTTGAGATTGTCTCAAAATAAAAAAGTGAAATCAAATTAATCCAGAACACTTAATTCCAGAGAGGACCGCCAGGTGGAGTCCTTAGGCCAGAGAGCTAATTTTACTTGGCCCTTCCTTTTCTGGATAAAAAGGAGTTTCTTTACTTCGAAAAAGGAAAATTGCGTGGATTTCCATTGCTTCAGGACGTGAACAGAGACATAAACTATAGGTGATTTTATTTATTGTACGACATCCCTATGAAGGTGAGATTACCTTTTTTAAATTTCTTTTGGGTAAGGTTTCTCAACCTCAGCACTGTTGACATTTCTGGGGCTAGATAATTCTTTATTGTGGGGCTGTCCTGTGCACTGCAGGATGTTTAACAGTGTCCTTGGCTTCTGCTCACAAGATGTCAGTACATACCTCCCGTTATGACAACCATAAATGTTTCCAGACATTGACAAATACCCCCTAGGAGACAGAAATCACCAATAGGTTGAGAACCACTGTTTTTGGCAACAGCATGGTCTCTGCTCTGAGCACTTTGGTTCCTCTTGGTTAAAAGGGAGCCTAAAAGGTATCTGATCACTTCTAGTGTGGATGATACATTGTGCGGGTGGGGGGAGGGGGAACTTTGGGTGCTGGGAACTGAGCCCCAAGACCCTGGGTTCTGGTAGGTACTTGGTGCTGAAGTCCTCTTCTGTGCACAGACAAACCACAGAGCCTGGCCTTGGGCAACCAGCCAGGAAGGATAAGTCCAGGGTTGAAGGAAAGAAAGCAGAAGAAAAGACTGGGGTAGGACTCCTACCCCACAGACTCCTTTCCCAGAGTAGCCAGAACCCAGATGCCTCCCAGCATAATGGGCAGAACGTTAAGATGCTGGAGAATGGCCTTGGTTTCCATTATCCCTGTTTGTTTTCATTAACATGTCCTTTCTGCTTCACTTCTCCACCTCCTTCCCTTTCCATCCTTGGATCTGGACCTCCACCCCTCACCTGCTCTGAGGGGCCCCATTATACCTTAAACATTGAAGCATACAGCCCTCTTTAGCCATGTGATGGTGATTCAAATGCAGTGGAGGGCAGTCTCTCCAAATTCAAGTGCACTCTAGGCTGCCTCCATTTACACCACATTGCCTGATTCTTTAAAGTTCAATTCCTCCCCTTTCCATTATAGGTATATCTTCTGTAAAAAGTGCAGCTTGCCCCAACCCTTTCAAGAGTTACAAAGTATCATGTCTGCAGTGGCCTGGGAGGGGTGGAGATGAGCCCATGGGGACCACTGTGAGGTGCCAAAGAATTTGGGGACAAGGTCAGAAAACTATCATCTCCTGGAAATACAGCCAGGTTAAAACAAATGCATCATGGCTGGATTTGGCCAGCTGTAAAATTAATTCCCCCTCCTACAAAAAGCCAGCCTCCCTCCCTAGAGACGGGAAGGGAGGCACCTCGCCAGCGTGTGGCCCAAAGCAAGTCACTTTACCTCTATGAGCCTCAGTCCATGAAACAACAGATTTAGGGGAGATGATCTATGACTTTATCACATAAAACAAAATTCACTAATATGTCCCGTCCCCGCTGAGTCCAAGTATCCTTAAAGTTGGGCCATGTGTGAACAGGCATTTTCTGTGGTAGGTCCTTTTTAACAAGGTGGTGTTTTGTCCTGAGGACTCTGTGAACAGCTTCTCAGACTGCCACTATCCTCAGCAGCCCTAGGACCGGCTGGCCCAGCCACTACTAGGAGGGGACATGAGCTCTGAGGCTGCCTGGTTGGCTTCTCCTACTTAGTGTCCCTTGGGAATAAAAGGAAGTTATTCCTGATTTGGTCCCAAACATGTTCGACCCTAGCTCTCAGCAGGGGGAAAAAGCTCCAGGGGGCTAAAATAGTACCTTGCACCAGAAGTACTTAGCAATTGCTGGTTTTGATTCAATGCCTGTCACATGGGGGAAGTTGAACCCTTACCAATGTTCTGCCCTAGTCCTGGTTACTGTCTCCCGAACACACTCGCTCATTACTTTGTTGCCTCGCACTGACAACTCTGGTTGATTCATGCTCATCGTGGGCAGCTGTTGGGTTCTGTGGCTACCCCCGCCTTCTGAGAGCTACCCGGTGTTCCCCTCCTCTGGCTGGAAAGCTCCCTGCAGCCGTGTCCTGCTAGATCAGCTGTTCCTGTGGCCATAGCAGATGGGCCGGGATGAACACTGAAGCGAAGCAGGAGAATCGGGGCCAAGAAGCAGATTCAGAAAGCTTGCCTAGAAAACTTGATTTGTACCAGTTTTGCTTGGGAGATGTTGGTGGTCTTGTCATTTGTCCTATCATCTGGAGAGGCGAGGAGGACAGGCTACAGTTAATGCGTTCCAGGGGTCCCAAGGCCTAGCAGCACCATTCCTGAAACTCTGAGTCAACCCTGGATTTTTTTTTTAAATTATTATTTAATAGAGAGAGAGCACAAGCAGGGGGAATGGGAGAGGGAGAAGCAAGCTCCCTGCTGAGCAGGGAGCCCGATGTGGGACTCAATCCCAGGACGTTGGGATCATGACCTGAGCTGAAGGCAGATGCTTAACCGACTGAGCCGTCCAGGTGTCCCCAACCCTGGATCCCTAAAACAGGGCCCCTCACCCACTTTTGTTTTTCCATAAGTCAGTTCTAGTTGGTGTATTCCCTTTATGTGTAGCCATAAAGGCTGCAAATAGACACCAAAAATTTGTGGGATTCCCAGTAAGTACAAGCTTCTGAGCTCAAAGGGAGGCCATGGTAAAAATCCCATGTAGCGCAAAACCCGCGGGTACAGGGATTTTGGTCACTGTGCAAAAGACAAGCTGTGACCTAATTAAGTCCCACTTGACAGCTATAGATGAAGAAGCACGTGGTCCAGGCTGCGGAGGGCGCCCCCTTGACAGGCGGTGGGCATGGCTAAGTTCAGCCCCTAGAACCCAACCAGGGTTCTGTGGCCGGAAGAAGGTCATTTACCAAAGGACACCCTGGGCCTGGAATTTGCTCAAGCCGGAAGACTTTCTGCTTAGTGACATCAAAGAGGTCCCAGACCATAAATAAAGCAGTTTCACAAATCAGTCAACCCCCACGTTTCATTCTTGTGCTTGGAAAGAAATACGGACTTCGTGGTCATGGGATGTTAACTCTTTTATTAATTTAAGGTTAACACTGTATTTGCTTTGTGGATTTCTCTTTTGAAGTTGTGGATTCAATAAACAACAGCTGGGTTCCCCCAGCTCCTAGGGGACAAGGCAAATGCATTACAGTCCAAGAGGGGAGCAGGACCAAATGGAGAACGAGCTTGAAAAAATTTAAGGCAAATGTCACTCCCATATTAAAGGGACTTGATCAAGCAGATATGCATTTCAATGAAAATATATGAAATATTTGTCAAAATAATTAACTCGGTAAAAATTAGAACATGTAGCTTATAAAATGCCTACACAGGTTTGGCAGAAATAAATCCAACCGTGTCATTAGGCTCATAGTACACACAGACACAGGAGTGACCGCCTTCAGAACAAGTCTCCCGGCAAGCAGAGGCCAAGTGTATTTCAAAAAAGCAATTCCACGAAATGGGCAGTGATAAGATTAACGACTCATGGGCTGGGTTTCCATTTTGGTAAGAGGAATTGCGTGAGTCACTGGGGCTCCTTGTGGCTGGCCCCCAGGATGCCTCCCGGGAACTGTCCTCAGGAGGCTCTGCGTCAGGGAGAGGTGGTCACTCGGAGTACGAGACTCCTGGAGACATGACAGGACGTGGTGACGAGGGGCACTCGGCTCACCTATAGGACAGTGCGGTGGAGAGAGGAAGGGTCTTTCCATCCAGATTTGGAATAGGACATTCGCAGCAGTTCCAGAAGTAGCTGACTATGGAGAAACAGATGCTCCATCCCCAGTGGTCATGTATTTCACGGCCCCGTGTCTATTCTATTTACAGTCTGACCGGACTGTCCCCAGACAGCTTTGTGGCAGGTGGGGGAGCAGGCATGTGCTCGGCTGGGCACCTCGCACAGGGAGACAGGCCCAGGGCCTGGCAGGCGAGATTCACTGAGGCTGCAGGGAGCACGGGGAGAAGAGTGATGGGTGAAGCCAAGCATCTTGCCTTTCTGCTTTGGTCTTGAAGTTTCAGTAAACTTATGGTCCCAGAAGCCGCTCCAAAGCTGGAGCTGTGGGTTTCCAGAATTCCTGCTGTTCCCGCTTGGGGTTTGCCAGAAGAACGGAGCCAGCAAGCAGAGTTGGAGAGGCACACCTCCTGGAGGCCCACCGCCCATGGGGGCCGGGTGCTCAGAGATGCTGCAGAAGGACCTTGCTCCTAGGGAGATAAAGCTGTTGGACGCGGGGCACCCCTGCAACAGGCCTGGGCTGACAGTGTGGAGAAAAGGCGGATGGACGGATGGACAAGAGAGGCCCCGCCCTCTGCGGTCGGCTGGGGTGCCCCTATCCAGCCAGGAGGCACGTGCGGCAGCAGAACTGAATGAACAGCTTCCGTTCGCAGAGCCGGTTGGACTTCACCATCTCACAGAACGTCTCATCGGCTGGGGTCCCACCAGGAAAGAGAAAGGGGGGACATGTCAGACTTCAGGGCCTGTTAAAATGGTTCCAACCATCCCCTTTCCCTGGCTCCATGATGGGCTGGGAGGGGACGGGGGTCACAGAGGAAGTGGGGGCAGCAGCCAGAGTGGTCCTCGCTGTCCTCCCGTGACATGTGTAGCCTGAATATGGCAGAGGGGGCACCTAGCTCACAGGGGTTCATGCGGGTATAGACAAATGGGGGGCTCGAGATTGCAAGGAAGGTGGATAGGGCTGCACCAGCTGGGCCTCAGGGTTCCTGTGCCTCTGTCTTTCCAGATTAAGTGCAGTGGTGGGAAGTTTAGTAGGAAGACTCTGGGGGTGGGATGGGGGTGGGGTAGGAGGACAGGCCTGGAAGGGACAGGCAGGGAAGCTCTCCCGTGTCCTGGGAGCACTCCAAACCAAATGAGATAGGAAGGAGAGAGCTGTCAAGGCTAATGGAAAGGAGAAGGGGAAGAGGGCGGGAAGCCAGCCCATTCCAGCTGGCTGCTCACTTTTGGAGTTGCCTGGTCACTGACAGGACCTGGAAGACCCTCCTATGACCACCTCACTTTCTCGGGTTGGAACTATAACCTGAATGGGTATCATCCTAAAGAGGGAGCTTCCTAGCCTTTGAAAGCCTACAATTCTGCAAACCAAAGAAATGACCAAACACCAAGGCAAGGAGGCCACATTGAGATCTGCAGGACATTCTGGGTCTGTGCTCAGCCAGGGCGGGGCCAGGGATGGCTCCATGGGACCGCTAGGTTCCTCTCTTGTAAGCCAGTTCATAGCGCCCAGAGCTGGCCCTCACTGTTCCTCCCGGTGACCAGCTGAGCATGGAATCTTCTCTGCCACACCACGTCTCCAGGCCAGAGTCCTCTGCCTGGAATCCCCAAACTGGACTCCGGGCTCCCCCAGAGTTTATGTCTTCATGGCCCTCCCTGGTCTCCAGGGGACCTCGAGAACCAGGGATCTCCCACAGCTCAGACGCAGGGCTTCCCTGTGGGATGTGCGGGACTCGACACTGGGCTCTGAGGCTGAGACCCTCTGGGCCCCCTGGCTTGGAGCCCCGAGATCAGGCCTCTCCTAAGAGAACTCACCACACTCAGGCCACCGGGGCTCACCACACGAGAGTGGGAACGGTACAAGCACAAAATCAGTTTTAAGAGTTACCCAACAAACAGAGCAGCAGTAGCCTGTGGCCAGGATGCCTCATTGATCAATGACAGAGGCGTAAAGGGATGGGAGAATGAGAGGGGTCCCTGATGGTCACCCAAAGGGATGGCCCGCCCACCCTTCAGAAGGGCTGCGCCTGCATCTCCTTTTCCTTTCTCTTTTGGCCACAAGCCACGAGCTGGGCTCCCCCAAGGGCAACCCCGTGGGTGCTCACCGTTGCTGCATGTGTGGTTGGTGATGCACGTGCTGCCCAGCAGTGTGAAGCCTGTCTTACACCTGCTGCAGTTCCTGCTGGAGCCTTCGCAGCTCAGGCAGCTCTCATCACACCTGCAGGAGGAAACAGGTTCATTCTGCTGCGCGGGAAGGGGCCCAGGCGCTGCATGCACCCCTCCCGGAGCCCCCCTACCCTCTTGCCTGCCCTGCAACTGTGACGGCCTGAAACCCCAGACAAGCGTCTGCACATTCCTCCACCCACCTGATTGCACTATCGCCCTGAGGACGGGTGAAGACGGTCATGGCCAGTGGGCAGAAGCCTGCTGGGGGCTGATGGGCCCAGGCCCCAGTGGCTCACGGATTCCCTGTGGCTCACCTGGACACTTTCTTGGACACTGTGGCACCTGCCCCACAGCTGGCTCCTCAAGCAACATTAGCACACGCACCCCTGGGAGCTGCCCAGCTCTGAGCTATAGTGTTGGCACTCCAGGACGGGGATGTGGCAAACCCAATCCCAGAGCAGGCCTGGGGGACTGCTGCAGACCAGGAGGCTGAGCGGTCTTCACGGCGGGTGGGCAGGGTGTGGGTCTTGCAGTTCTTGCCCGAGATGGGACCCGGGGTTCTTTCTACTGCAGAGTACCGTGACCCCGTGAGCGGGGTGGCACACAGTAGCTCGCAGGCCATATCCAGCAGTTGTACTGGAACAGTCATTTGCTCATCTATAGATCACTGTGGCTGCTTCTGCGGGGTTAGAACTGAATAGCTGGGAAGGAGAGACCACAGGGCCTGTCAAGCCCGAACTACCCACCACTCGGCCCTCTAAAATAAGGAGAAAGAGCTCGCCATCCCCGCCCCAGGGCCACACCCACTGCCTTTTCTGAGTCCAGCTCCTGGTGCCCGGGTCTCACCAGGCTCCAGTCGCCCTCCTTCTCAGCGGATTCCCACCGCAAGTGGAACCGCCCTGGAGGCGGAGCTTAGGCAGGGTGGGCGGGGCATGCGGCGTTCAGGCGGAGTGGGCGGGGCATGTGGAGCGGGAGCCCAGCTCCGAGGGCTCTGGCCTCTGCCCCGTGTGGGCAGTTCTTTGCTGAGGACTCATGCCACCTGCCCCGTCAACAGCTAGACGCCATCAACAACCTGGGGGCGGTTGATGGCCTCTCCCCGAAGCGGCCTTCCGCTGGACAACCAGGGGTGTAGGGCGGGGCCTGCTGCGTGGGACCCTGTTTCTATGCACTTGGGGAAGCCGCTAGGGTCTGGCCCCGGTCGTGCGCACCTTGGGGGTGGCTCAGCCACACACCCCGACACCACAGCCCAAGGGATGACTTCCCCCGGGGATCCCTGCTTCTTTTAGTTCTAGTCCTAAGGGCCCCCAACCAGCCCCTTAGGACCAGAACTAGGGCCTCTCCTCACTGCTCAGCGAGAGGTCAGTGGTCTCAAAGGCTTGGGGTCAGCACTCTGAGGCGGTGGCTGAGGGCTGCTTCAACGGAACAGTGAGTGGGGCAGGCTAAGGTAGAGAACCACCTGCCAGCCCCCAGTGGGAATGCAGGTACATCCCTCTTCTAGGACTGTGTAACAGACTGGGACAAACCCAGCAGCTTAACACAACACCATTCAGCACCTCCCAGTCCCGCAGGCAGAGAATCCTGGGCAGGTTCTGAGCAGCTCCCTGCTTGGGGTCTCACAAGGCCCAGGTCAAGGAGTGGGCTAGACTGGGCTTGGCTGTAGAGGCCCCAGCTCAGGGGAAGAATCCAGCATCATGCTGTTCCCAGGGAAGGATGATGTCCCTCCAGGGACCCCTCAATGTCCCCCTCAACCAACGGCCTTGGGGGCGCCTGGGTGGCTCAGTGGGTTGAACCTCTGCCTTTGGCTCAGGTCATGATCTCAGGGTCCTGGGATTGAGCCCCACATTTGGCTCTCTGCTCAGTGGGGAGCCTGCTCCCTGCCCCCATGCCTGCCTCTCTGCCTACTTGTGATTTCTCTCTCTGTCAAAATAAATAAATAAATAAGGTCTTAAAAAACCAAAACCAAAACCAAAACCAAAACCAAAGGCCTTGAGGCCCCTGCTTCTCTGAAAGACCCTCTTGGCCTCCTTTCTGCCCCACAGGCAGTCCTCTTAGGCAGGGTAACTTCCAAGCGCCTCTGACTCTGTCACTTTCTATGGTACCTCCTTCCCCCGTAGACACCACGGCAACTTTGTCTGGTGAGACTCCGGAAGTGGGCCTGCGCACTGCAGCCCTCTTCCCTTCCTCCCCGCAACAATGCAGGGGCCACGTCCTCTTCTCTCCTTTCGCCTTCCCAGTGAGCGTCAGACATCGAGTCTTGTCGCGCTTCAGTCTGAGCACAGAACAAAGCAGAAGGCAGGCATGGTCTCTGCCCCGCTGGTCACCCAGGAGGGGTGGAGGGAGCAGAGGACAGTGGGGAGGCCTGGGGGCATGATAGGCCAGCTACCCCTCAGGCAGGCACCCCAGCGAATTGCTGTCTTTGGAGAGGTCCTTGCTTGCACTTCTGGGTCCTCTTACTACGCCTTGGGGGTGTCCAGCCCCTCCTCTGAGATCATCATGGACTGTTCTCCACTTTGTGCCTCGCTTCGTGGGTCTTCTTGGCCTCTTGGCTGCCAAGCCAGCAGGCCTGAGTCCTGGCCTGGCTTTCCCACAGAGTAGCCAGGGCCCACCAGCCGGGGCTAGGCCCGGCACCTCGCAGCACCCTGGGGCCTGCAGGAGGCCAAATCCTAAAAGTTGCTGGCGCCTGAGTGGGGAGACGCCCTGCATCACCCAGCAGACCAAGACTGCTCTTCCTTCAGGAGGAATCCAAGCAGAAGGGGTGTTTGGAGCCACGGCACTCTGAAGACGGACGATTCCTGAAAGGCCGGCATTTCACCCCCTCAGCACCTTGTGTGGGGCTTCCCCTGGGGGTGTATATCCAAGATCTGCTGTATGAGCCCCAACACTGGACTCTCTTCTGGGGCTGAAAGCTTTCCCTCCTGTGGAGGTGAGCACCCAGATGCTGCTGTCTTCTGATGTCAAGGAGGGGCTCAGGGTGGGGGGGCTCCCTAATTCTTGCCTCCTGGGCTGGGGAGGCCATAGTTTCTGGGTGCCCCGTGGGGTGTGGGTGGCCACAGTCATGGGGATGCCCAGCATCCTGTGGGATCCTGGGCGTCTGACAAATGGAAGTGATTATCACTATTTAATTCCACATTCTCCCTGGGCTGCCATACTTAGTGTAATTATCGTTGAACCAGCGGGCTGGTTAAAATGAAAGGTTTACTTCAGACACCCATGCTGAGGATGCTACGCAGGACTCAGCAAGGATGGGTGAAGGTGGCAAGATTCCTATTTCAAACCAGCTCAAACGAGCGGGCTGACCCCTATCTAGATACATAACCCCTCGGGAACTTCTACTGGGAGTCCAAAAAGCACAAGGACTTTGTAGTCTCTCATTGGGTGACTGTAGGTTCTTTTGTTTATTTGCTTTTTTTTGTTTTGTTTTTGGTTTTTTAAAAAGATTTTATTCACTTATTTGACAGAGAGAGAGAAAGGACAAGCAGGGGGAGCAGCATGCAGAGGCAGAAGGAGAAGCAGACTTCCTGCCTAGCAGAGAAGACAATTCAGGGCTCAATCCCAGGATTCCAGGACCCTGACCTGATCCAAAGGCAGATGCTTAACTGACTGAGCTACCCAGGTGCCCTGCTTGTTTTTGTTTTAAGAAAATACATTAGAACCCAGAGCAGTTCTCAAACACAGCCCGGGGAGCCAATTCCATTGTGGGTTCCCAGCTGTGAGCTGAAAGACAGGGCAAGGTCTCCTCAGACAAGCTGTACGATGTGTGTCCAGGGCTCCCTAGTTTTGAGTTTATTTCAGAAGGAAAGCCCCTGCCCCACCCCCACCGTCATTATCATCAAGGCCACCTTGCAACATCTCATTATTGCTCTCACCCTGAACAAGACAGGCTGCCCTGACTGTCTGGGGATCTAGGTTATAAAGTCCTGAGGAAAAGGCAATAGCTATTCAGCAAGACAAGAGGACACCCAAGAAATGGCTTCTTCTTCCACTGCTCATGTCCAGTGAGAAAGGTAAGGAACACTACAGGGCTAGAAGCCATCAAACAAGAACGGTGCACTACACAGACACACGTGAAAAGGAGAGGGAGTTATAATCTACATTCACTGACTGCGTAGGGAATGGCTTTAGAATGAGGACATGGTCTGGACCTAAATTTTCTCTATCTAATGTAAAATGAAAAAAAAAATCCACAAACGAAGCCCAACCCATGGTTTCCTTAATTACCACCAGTGTGAATGCATCTGGGGCTGTAGCACAGGAGGAGCTCCCGTGGGGGTTGCCAAGGCGGCATGAGTATCGGCAGACAGGCACCTTGTTACTCTGCCTCGTGCCCTGACCCAGCAACAGAGCTCCAGGCACTCAAAATTCATTAAATGAACAAAGGAATGAAAGCCATCAATAAACTTGTGACCTTAGCAATCACCAACTACAGGGGTCCCTCCACTCTAAATGGGTTCCGGTACCCCCGCCGTACCTACAGCTCCCTCTGCAGTGATGTGATGTGGCACCCTCCCCCAGCCCCAGGGAAGCTCCCTTTGCTGGCACAGGGAACCACCATTCCCCGGCAATCTTTTTTTTATGTTTATTCTTTTAAAGATTTATTTATTTATTTTTAAAGATTTATTTATTTCTTTGTCAGAGACTGAAAGAGAGAGCACACAAGCAGGGGGAGAGGCAGGCAGAGGCAGAGAGAGAAGCAGGTCCCTGCTGAGCAGGAGCCTGATGTGGAACTCGTTCCCAGGACTCTGGGATCATGACCTGAGCCAAAGGCAGATGCCTAACTGACTGAGCCACCCAGGAGCCCCTACATTTATTTATTTATTTGAGAGAAGAGAAAGGGCAGGGGGAGGGGCAAAGGGAGAGGGAGAGAGAGACTCTCAAGCAGACTCTTTGCTGAGTGTGGAGCCCAATGGGGGTGCTTGATCTCACAAACTTGAGATGATGACCTGAGTCAAAATCTAGAGTGGGGTGCTTAAGCAACTGAGCCACCCAGGAGCCCCACTCATTCCCCAGCAATCCTGGTCTGAGCCAGGAAGACCATCTGAAAGGACTGCGTACCTTCGGCACACTTTATGGGGCAAGCCCAGCATCTCCTCTGGGTAGAAGCCTTCGCCACAGGCTGGCACACATTTCCAGTCTTGGAAGTGGAAGTTTGCCGCACAGTGAATACATTCTTCTCTGCTGGGCCCTGGTAGGGGTACGGGACAGAAGCAGATGTCAGGGACGGCCTGCCCATGACCATGTTCCGGGCCTAGCACGGTGCCCTGGGGACCTGGGGAATGGTCCAGATGGCCCACGTCCACCACCGCAGCTAGGGTTCCCAGCTGCTCACTTTCTGCCTACCCCAGGCCATCCTTGCCCACATCCCCATTTCACAGGGAGGGACGTGGAGGCATGAGCTAGCTCAGCATAATTCCCACCGTCTGGGCCATATCTGATGGCCCTGACTCCAAACGTATCCTTGCCAAGAGCCCTTGGTCTTGCTTCTTTTTGCTGGTGGCAGCCCTGTATAATTTGGAGCACTTAAAGTGTGTCTGTACCAAACAGAGACCTACTGCAAGTGTGGAATCCATATGCTGGATTCCAAATGCTTCGCATAACAACGGCATGAAAAAGTGCTGATTTTTTATGTTCATTATTTGTTGAAATGATAATATCTTAGGGACACTGGGTTAAATAAGATACGCTATTAGCCTTACTTCTGCCTGTTTTTCTAGAAAATGTAACACCGTATCAGTGGCTTACATTGGTGGCTCGCCTATTTCTCTGGGACGGATGACCGTGTGGAAGTGGGAAAAGTGAAGGAAGAGATTTTGGTGGGATGGTGTAGACAGGCAGTCGGTGTGGACAACCAGGCCATTTTTGACCACAGAGAGCAAACAACTAAGGGCTTACAGAGTAGGGAGTGGCAACCCCAAGAGACCAAAGCTCAGAAGGATGGACCAAGAGTCCAGAGGGAGAACCTGCAGCTCAACCCAAGCAGACTCATCAGCCTGTGGCAGATGTTGGTCCAGAATGAAGAAATTGCTATCTGTCTATCCGTCTGTCAGTCACTCATTTAACAACCAGTAAGCTCTGGAGTTTACTCTGTGCCAAATGTGGCTGAGGAGCCCCTGATGGGGTGTCAGAGGCAGTGAGGTGGTCCCTGGCTGATAGCTTAGGGGGTTGAACATGGGGAAGAAGTAATCTTAGATGCTTCTGGTGATCATAGTCCCTTGTTAAACTTCCTCCTCTAATTCCACTGTGTTCTTTGGTCGAGGCCTGGCAGCTAAGGCAGTGACCTCTGGCTCTCTTCCTGGAGTTGTTCCTGGACTTAGAAGGGCCCTCTTAGCTGTGTCAAGAGAAGACCCCCATAGAGACAGGGGTCTGCTGCATGGTCCCACTGGCCCCAAGTTTCAGTGCTCTGGCAGCTGGTTTCATCGCTTAGAACCACAGCTTTCCGCCTGGAAGGGAATTCTGAGCTCATCCAGCATTGAGAGCGGGATGCAGAAGCAGGAGCCTTTGGTGGGGGAGGGGGGTTCCATAATGAACACCACCCACCCACCCACAGTGTCCACATGGGATATCCTCCTTCCTTCACCACAATGCCCTGCAGACGTGTAGGGTTTCTGTCCAGTTACATTATGTCATTCTAGATGGAAGACTGCTCCTGTACTCTGCCTCTGCACCCCCGCCATCACTTATCTTTAGGGAGCATCTGCCATTGGCCATTTGGCCCTTGGAAGCCCAGCGCCTCAGGAGATGCGCGGTCCCTATGGCTGTCCCTGCTGGGGCCTCCCCCGCTGAACACTGTTACCCACATTCTCTTATCTTAGTCATTAGGCTCCTTGATGCCTAAGGAGCTTCTGTGGTGGGAGAGAACACTCGTTTGTGTTTGTGTAGTTGTCCTTGACCAACAGGGTTTGGGGCACCAACCCCCCGTGATGTCAGAAATCTGCATATAACTTTGGATTCCCCCAAAACTTAACTACTAAGTGCCTACTATTGGCCAGAAGCCTTTCTGATAACATAAACAATTACCACATATTGTGTACATTATACATATTATATACCGCATTCTTAGAATAAATTTAGCTACACAAGGAAAATGTTACTAAGAAAATCATAAGGAGGGGCGCCTGGGTGGCTCAGTGGGTTAAGCCTCTGCCTTCAGCTCTTCAGCTCAGGTCGTGATCTCAGGGTCCTGGAATCGAGCCCCACATCGGGCTCTCTGCTCAGCGGGGAGCCTGCTTCCCCCCCCCCTCTCTGCCTGCCTCTCTGCCTAGTTGTGATATCTCTCTGTCAAATAAATAAATAAAATCCTTTAAAAAAAAAAGGAAGAGAAAATATATTTACTCTACTGTATGTATTGAAAAAAAAATCAGTGTCTACGTGGACCCATGCAGGTCAAACCCACATTGTTCAAGGGTCAATTGTATTTATTTATTTATTTTTAAAGATTTGTTTATTTGAGAGAGAGAGAGAGCCTGAAAGGGGAGAAGGTCAGAAGGAGAAGGAGACTCCCCATGGAGCTGGGAGCCTGACACGGGACTCGATCCTGGGACTCTGGGATCGTGACCTGAGCCGAAGGCAGTCGCCCAACCAACTGAGCCACCCAGGTGCCCCACAGGTCAATTGTATTTAGATAAAAGTTCAATTTACTAAACTTCAAAGGGAATGAAGCACACTCAGAGGGGGAAGAGGAAGTAGTTCTGGCGATGGATGGTGGAGAGGAACGATGTGAATGTACTTAATATCATGGAAGCATACACTTAAAAACAGTTAAGATGGCAAACTTGATAAGGATAGTTTGCCGCAATGATAAAAAAGCTGATTAAACACCAATTTTCAGGACTGACCATTTTCACAATTACCACAATCTATGAACTTTAGAACCCAAAGTCTCTTAAGGATTCTATGCAGTCACAAGTCTCTGCAGGTTTCAGACACTTGAAAAGCACCCCCAGATCCTCACCCTAAGATGGGGTTTGCTTACTCGGGACCCAATATATCATTTGTGCGGTCTACTACAAAGTGAACACGTGGGGTCCTTGTTCCAAACGCAGGTAAAATGTGCCATTAAGGGTATAACATATAACATGCTTTCCTTGCTTCTGCGATCTCTCTCTCCAGCTGTCATGGAGCTGGGATCTACTATTTCATGTCCTTCTCACTTGGGCTTGAGGAAGGGATGCCCATGAGTGGCGGCCGACCCTCACACGGACCTGAGGCACCACCGCTCAACTTGTCATGCATATGCTTTACCAGCTGCGCAGTCCTGACCAATGGGCCATGTCCCAACTGGGAACAAGCTGAGCCAGGCACCTCCCTGTCCCCTGGGTCCTCTACAGCAACCCACAGCTGGCAGGCAACCCTAAGGAGTCACATCCTCTGTACCAGGACTCTCAGTATTTGCACCAGGAATAGGCAAGAGGCTTGTTCAAATGCCCTGGGGCACTGCCAGCCCCGGGGGGAGACAGATGCCACCATGTCCCACCCTGCACTTGTCCCTGACCACAACCCTCCCCATGATCATGCTTAGGCCTCTGTATCAGGGATGGGCAGCACCGATCACTGAGTTGGGGCAGGGAGGGGAAGGCTAGGTGGGCCAGGGGCCTCCAGGAGGAGGGGAGCTGACAGCTGAGAACAGCAACTTCCAGACACAGACTCCCATTTGACAGGGAGCAAAGAAACCTCTAGACCACTCAGAGTAGAGAAGCAGGTCCTCTTCCGAGCAGCTGCCAGGGATTGGATGCATGCATCTTAGGAGCTTAGAAAGAAGCCAGGCAGGCAGGCACATGCAGGTAGAGAGACACCCCCCTCCCACCACCAGACAGCCTTAGCCCTGCACGCCATTGAATTCAATGCCTGAAGGGACAGAGAAGTCATCCTGTTGAGATGAGAGAGACTATGAGCATCTCTACAAAGCTGTTTGCCAACAGGCAGTCTGGGGACGCAGAGAAAGAAAAGTAAATCGAATTATTGAAATCAAAAGCGGTGTAAAGGCACATTTCTGAATTTTATGGATTACGGGTGACTATGAAATTTCAATAAGTGACATCGGCAATGCTCCTTAATCAACCTGGACTAAACGAGGAGACAAAGAAAACAAAGAATAAACATGAGAGCAAAAAAATAAGAGAGCAAATGGGTAGGAAAAAAAGCTGAACTGCGGGGGTCAGGTGGGGGGTGGAGGATACTTCCACATGCCGAGCTCCCGCTGCTGTGGGGTTGTCCCCGGAGGACACATCCCCTGTAGGCTTTGGGGTGCTGGCCTTGATCATAGCCCAGCTTCTTGTGGCATGTCCACACCTGGAGAGCACAGCTGATGCCCACACGGAGCTCCCGTGGCTGCTGGGGGTTGCGGTGCGGGGTGGGAAGTGGGGGCTGTGCCGCTCCTGCTAAGGGCTGGGTTGGGAGGAGAAGACTTAACCTGAAGTGTATCCGAGCCCACAAACTCATAATGCACTTCAACATCTAGTGCAAATAACTCTGCAACAGAAAACCCCATAAAACGAACCCATTCTCGGCTTTTCTGCATAAAAACAGTGCCTGGGAGACATCTGTGCTATCATCTTTGTGGGGAATTATAATACACATAAAGTTGTTTATAGAAGCCTTTTCCTCTTTGAATAAAATGTTCAAAATAAGAGAAGCTAGGTACCAGGAAGGCAGGCTGTGTTTTGAGAAGGCTTCCTTCACTTTCTGCCCCCTCTTCTCTGAAGCTAAATTTATAGCCTTGCCTTTTCTGAGGGGAGGCCCGGGCCCCAGGCAAAGAGCAGTTCCTGAGGACTTAGCATCCCTCCCCGGTCCCCAGAGCATGCACAGCCTGGCTGGGCTTCTCATGCCGGGAGATCCAGGCTGGCTCACTCAAACTGAGGTCTAACAGGTTTTCTTTATTTTGAATTTTTAAAATAGCAAAGGAAAGGAACAGAACATCACATTTCCCATAGTAACCATTTCTAAGGGTATGGTTCAGTGGCATGAAATACCGTCCCCACCATCCATCTCCAGAACTCTTTCAACTCCTCCAACTGAAACTCTGTACCCATTAAATACTAATTTCCCCCTCTTCTCCCAACCCCATCCTCTGCAAGGGCCCCTGTGATTGAATGTTGCAATACCCAGTGAAGCCCAGGGAGTCTTAGGGTTTTCCTAGCTTCAAGACAGTTCGCCCAGAGTCAGTGACCCATGCTCCAACCATCTGGCATAGCAAAATCGAGGCCCCTGCAGGCCGTGAACTCACCCACACAGGTCTGGCAGGTGTGATGGCATTCCCCACATCTGATTAGCTCAGAATCAAAGTAGGTGCCCGGTTCACAGTCTGGAATGCAGCTGCCCCGTGCAAAGCTGTTGAAAGAAAAAAAAAAAAAAAGGTGTGTTTTCATATCCCTCCCGAAATTTTTTTAAGATTTTATTTCTTTATTTGACAGATAGATCACAGGTAGGCAGAGGCAGGCAGGCAGAGAGAAAGGGAGAAGCAGGCTTCCAGCTGAGCAGGGAGCCCAATGTGATGCGGAGCTGGAGTCCAGGACCCTGAGATCATGACCTGGGCCAAAGGCAGCTGCTTAACCATCTGAGCCACCCAGGCTCCCCCCCCTTCCAAAATTCTAATGAAATTACAATCTCTCAATCACCTTTCATGAGAGGAAAGGAAAGTTGCTAAAGCATGGATCTTTGTGCCGCTTGAGGTTCCAAGCTAATGAAAGCAGGGAAAGAGTGGTCCGAAGCCAGCCGGAGGTCCCTCAGGAAGGGATGCCCCAGACCTGCCCCGCCCCCCCGCCGGAAGCCCCAGGCTTCTTCCCCAAATCCCTGGGGCTGAGTCCCTGGGCTCTCTCTTGGTCTGTGATGGCTCATGAACCAAACTGGAAGCCAAACCTGGAGAGGAGAAAATGAGCTTGTGTGGGTCCCCCCTGGTGGCGGGCTGACTCAGTCTGGCCGGTCCCAGCCCGCCGTGGCAAAGTGTGAGTGCTGATGATGTGTACCTTTGGGTGGTGGTGGCCAGATGGGTTTTGAGAGCCCGACCTACGCCTGCCTCTGCCTTGCTTGAAACCTTCGGTGCCTCGTGAGGATCTGGACATAAAATCCACTCCTGGGACTGGACAGGCCCCACCTGATACGGTTCTTGCCTCTCTGTCTCACCTCGTCATGCAGCCAAGTGTGTGGATTCTGGAATCGTCTCTCGAGCTGGACTGCCCACTCTGGGACCCTGCCCTGGCCACTTCCTAGCTCTGCCACCACGACCCGGGGTAAGCCAGCATCGCCTGTCCCCTCACCTGTCTCTTCTCCTATGCACTGGGACAAGCTTGGCTTAAATTAGATGAACCAAGGCTCGCGAGACGGCTGTCTGGCACACGGTAGTGTGTCTGCTATGGGGATTTCCTCACTTCGCAAGATTCCACTGTGTTGGATGTGCACACTATAAGCTGTGTGCCACCAGGCACAGGGGACAAGGGCTCTGGCATGTTGGCGAGATTCAGAGAATCCTATGTTTCGTGGGGAGAAGCCAAGGGGTCCGGAAGCCTCCCTGCATTCACGGCGGGTGCCCACTCCGGGACTCCAGGGCGCCCGAGACTGGCAGTTAAATCAAGTGCTTAGTAACTGATGTCTCCCCTCGAACGCTTCCTGCATTTATCCCTTAAAGAGATGGATGGCAGCGAATCAGCAGCTCGGCGGCTCTCACTGCTTTAACGTGACAGCGATGATTTGAAGCCACAGCTTAAAAGGATATTGGGCAATAAAAGGAAGCTTTCTGTGGATTATGGCTGACGATGTTTTCCGAGTTTGCGTGCCCCTCTGAATGCTTGTCACACCAGGAACCGCTGCTTCCATCCATGTGGTTCCTCCTTAGCAGGGACTTTCTGTCCATGACCCTATTCCTCACCTGAGCAGCTGACCTCCTCTTTCCCTGGGAGTCCTCCAGTGCTCCCAAGTCAGGAAGCAAGTTCTAAGGAATTGGACCCACAGAGCTCCCCCGCAGTCCCCAACTGCTGACACCTGCCTGGGTGTCAGCCCAGCCCAGCCCAGGAGGGAGATGATTAGCATAGCTCCCAGTTCCAGGCCCCCCAGCTGTGGCCACCAGCTCAACGCCACCGCTCCCTTTGGGGACCTCCTTCCTTGACCACTTCATCCTTCCACTGTTAATCCTGCCTCGTCCGCCTAACACGTTTACAGGACCACAGGTATGATGTGTGACTCTGGGGGTCCTGCTTCCCTTTCCTCTCCCCAGACTCCTGGGAGCTTAGGCCGTGGACTCTCTTCTCTCCCGATCTTCCTCTCCCTGATCTGGAAGAGTAAGGGCAGGCTAAGGGAAACCTCATGAAGGCAGCACTTCCTGGGCGAACTCCCCAGTGAGTAAAATGGGAGCAGTATTATCAATATCCTAGGGGCGTCTGGGTGGCTCAGTTAAGCATCTGCCTTGGGCTCAGGTCCTGATCTCAGGGTCTTGGGATGGTGAAGCCCACATCACGCCCCCCGCTGAGCGGGGAGCCTGCTTCTCCCTCTGCTCCTCCCACTGCTTATGCTCTCTCTCTCTCTCTCTCAAACAAATAAGTAAAATCTTAAAAAAAATACTACCCACATCCTAGGTTGCCGTGAAGATTTAAATGAGGCATTATTGGTGACAGCACCCGGAACAAGGGCTTGTACAATTTCTCTTATCAGTTCCTACTCCAGAAACATTCAGCTCTACTGGGGAATCCCAGTCCTGGCAACACCCTCCTCACCTGGGAGCCTGTTAGAAATGCCAAGCCCAGGCCTCTCCTGGGAGCTGCGAGGTCAGAATCTGCATTTTAACAGGAGCTCCCGTGATTCCTTGGCCATACTGCAGGGGGGGAAGCACCGATCCCCCCTCCATGCTTCCCTTTCTTCCATAACGTGCAGACCCTGGTTCTTCTAGTCCCTGGACTATGGGAGTGTTTTACAGCACAGTTTCCAACAGAATGTTTCCTAAGCTAGACAGTAACTGGGAGGAACAGGTAATGTATATTTGGTTGCATTCAGTGCAATGTGGTTGCATTCAATGGGCTAAACAAACATTTCAATAGATTCCAATAAAAATCATTAACTCAGCAAAATGTTTTTACAGCAGATGTGTGCTGAGCTCGGTGGGAGAGGGAAAACCAGGAATCTAAAAAAGCATCCTCTGGAGGCAAGCTCCCAGAGCAGGAAGCAGATACCAGAGCTGGGGAAAAAAAGAGAAGAGAGAGAGAAAGAGAAAAGGCAGAGAATGGAGAGGAGGGAGGGTGGGCTTTGCAATGCCCCCCAAGCCCTTGCCCAGACTGGGAGAGAGGCATGGGAGTGGATACCCTTACTGGTGCCTAAAGATGGGAGCTCCTTACCTTTCCAGCAGCCAGCCCACTTTATATGGTAGGGGTGCCCTCACCAGCTCCCCAGGTACTGCATAAAAGGTAGAGATTTTACCTTTCCCCTAACTTTTTATTTTATTATTTTATTTTATTTATTTTTTAAAGATTTCTATTTATTTATTTGGAGAGAGAGAGAGTGAGCACAAGGAGCCAGAGGGTCAGAGGCAGAGGGAGAAGCAGGCTTCCTGCTGAGCAGGGAGTCCCATGCGGGGCTCCCTCCCAGGACCCTGGGATGGTGACCTGAACCGGAAGGCAGATGCTTAACCGACAGAGCCACCCTGACGCCCCCTAACTTTCTGTTCTTAAACATCAGTCTCCAAGTGGAACTCTGGTTCCTACAGACTCAGAATCTTTACCCTCAAGGGCTTTGGGCCTCTGCTTTTATCTTTTAGGAAAAAGTTGCCCAAACTTGGTAAGCCAGTGACAGAAACAAACAACAAAAAAGCATACACACTCTGCTTCTGACACTCGGGTCTGAAGGGACCGGCTTACCTGAATCCTTCTTTACACACAGTACATTTTTCTGGTTCATCAACGCACTTTTTACAGCTTGGGTGGCATTTCAGGCAATTCTTCTGACCTGGAGAAAAAGAAGATGAGCCGAAGAGAAGAAGCAGAGACGTGAATCAATCCTGGACAAAGAAGACTCTGGCATTTCAAAGCAGGCTTGGTAGAACAGCGTGTCCCCTGTGTCAGCCCCCAGGAGCAGTGATGGAGTGATCAAACAGCCAGAGGCCATGTCCAGACCGCAGGCCCCCGTGTGGGATCACAGGTCTCTCTCCTCTCCCTTCTGGAGTAAATTAAAGCTCTTGCACGACCTCCAGGCTTTGGAGGAGGGTGGGGGGTGTGGGGGTGTGGAGGGGGTGGGGGTGTGTGCAAAATGACAGAGTTGGAGCCTAAAGAGCCCTCAGAGCTGCCCTCTGGTGCCTTCATAGGGGACCTTATCAAAAACTTGGTAGTTACAAAGACTAAGACATACATCTAGGACACCCAGCACACCTCCTGAGGAAATGCTGGGTCAAGGCAAACCCCAGGAGCCTCCGCCTGTTCTGATCTGGTCGTTTCCTCCGGCGCCTCATCATCGCCACCTGGCGTCTGGGCCTGGAAGCTCAGGGTTGCTTGCTACACGTCTGTGCCTCCTCCTGGGGCCCCAAGGGGGGCATTACACACATGCAGCAGGTGCTCAGGGAAGGCACCGGGTCAACGAGGGTGGCTCATTCTTGCCTTGGGAGCAGGGTGGGGATGGAGGAAAACGGGTCTGGCTGGCAGCCCAGGGCAGGTGTTTGCAAAGGCTGTGAAATGCATCTTGCGAGAGAATAGCTTTTTCCTTTAAAGGGATTCTGGTTCTTGAATGGCTTTACGTCTATAAAGATTTCCTGGCTCCTTCTCCAGAGGAAGAACCGTCATGCCATCACAAACCGGGTCAATGATCCCTCCCACATAGCAAGGGCCTCTGTGGGAAGGTTTTGACCTACACAAATCGACAACATCAAAACGGTAGCTTCTTTGAACTTGAGAACTATTCTCCGTCTGTTTAACCCAGACCTTGTCTTTTGCCTCTTCTGGGGTGACGTGCATTGGTGAAACCCTGGCATGGGAACATGGGAACCTGGGCCCCAGGGCCCCGCCCATCCCCCCACCTTCCCGGGCCTGGTGGAATGGCAGGACACCTGGTTTCGTGGTTCTGAGTTCAAGTCCCACCTGTGCCGTTACTAGTTGTGGGCCTGGTGGCTCCTCTCAGCTTTGTTCCCCCATCTGCAAGACCAGGAAAGCATCACCCCCTCTTAGGGGTGTGGCCACTGTCTGTAAGATGGGCTGCAAAGACTAACCCACCTCTTCTGAGCCCAATTAACGCTGGCCAGGAGGCTCCTCTTTGTTTTTAAAGGACTGAAAACCTTCTGCCCGTACTCGAATCCTGATTTCAACTCAGCAGCTCTTCCTAGCCAGGGCTTTTTCCCAATGTCAACTACCAGATCCATAAGCTGGTGCCAGATTCCCTGGGGAAATTCTCCCAGGAGAGGGGATCCCAGCCTAGGGTGGGGGGCTCAGCAGGGGAGGAGATTCATCATTCCTGTGCACACAGACATGCACTTACTTTCATCAGCATAAAATCCAGCAGGACAGAATGTCACACAGGTGTTCATCTCCTGATGGTGATAGAACCCGCGGCGGCAGGACAGGCACTGGGTTGGGCTCCTGCCCGAACAGGTCTCACACCCCTTGTAGCACCGGCGACAGCGTCTTGCTGTTGTGTCCCCAAAGTAGCCCAGAGGGCACACGCTCACGCACTTCCTGTGGGAACAGAAGCCACAGAGGACATTTCCCACCTGACCCCACCACCGCCCTGCAAGTCTGCGGCCTGCTGGGTCCTGCTAAGGCAGAGCGCCTAGCTGGAGAGGAAATTCTAGCTGTTCCTCCATCCCCCAAGTCAGCAAAACTCGGAGGGAAACAAAGGCCCTAGGGTGAAGGTTAAACCCTGAATGCCCATGGACTTGGTGAGCCCAGCAGAGAGGTCCCTAAGTACGCAGGAGAGGGTCCTGGACTTGGATCAGAACCTAGGAAGGCTTGCCTTTCAGTCTCCCCAGAAGAGATGTTCAGTGGCACCTGGGCGATGGCATTTAACTTTTGCAATTTTAAGCTCTGGTGCAACCTCACCACCCTCCCTTGGGGAGCTAGTCTCACGGGCAGTGAGCAAAGACAGCAAGCAGGCTCACTGCCTTTGCCCGGCTCAGGGTGAGTGTGTCTGCATCTGGGAGCTCGAGGAGCCCATGCGGGTCACGTCCATAGCCTTGCAAGGCCAGTGACTGGACCCTTGGGGGGTGGGAGCTCCCCAGACCTGGCCCATGGTGCTTTTTGAACAGTACTGGCTTCTAAAATGACATTTGTCTCTAGTTCCCAAGCAGTGAGCCTTGGTCCACCCACTCTGACCCATTTCTGTTTAACAAAATGGCTAGAAGATGGTTTATGAGCACAGATACCTTAAGGCCACACACCCTGTAATTTCTCTGTCATGGGCATGAATTACTTGTGTGATGAGGACAAGAAGTTACTAAAACTTATACAATTCCAAAGTGGTCAATCTCCGTGAGATTTCCTTTTTTGGGGGAGACGGTATGACATGATGTCTTAAGGAGGGTACCAGACTGTGGGGGGACTAAGAGCACAGCCGGAAACAGGTCACCTTGGTAGCCCTCTGAGGGGCTCCAGGACATGCGGTCAGAAGCCCCAGCCCTTTACCTGCTGGTCTTCGCACTCCCCAAGCTGAAGTGGACACAGTTCAAGCACTGGTCTGCTTTGGGGCCGTCACAGCCCTTGTCCCCACACTCCGGATGGCACAGACCTTAAAGAAACAAGCATTGTCATTCACCCAGAGAGATCCCTTGTCAACCCAATGCAGTCCCCTAAGAGCCTGTGTCAGGGCATCACAGCCTAGGAGGGGCGGGAGAAGCTTCCCGAGAGAGTGGTGGGGCTACCAGGGCTAGAAAGACTGCCCACCCCAAGGCAATGGGGCTATGACTGAGAGCTGAGCCTGGCCCTGGGCTCCAGCGTCCGAGGGTCTGATGACTCCAAGGGCAGTCTGAGGAAGAGGGAGACGCATCTGGGGCCCCAGATGCACGAGCCGAGCAGGGTGTGATGGCAAGAGAGAGGCTGAGGACACCGTTCTTTAGGGCACTCCCCTGCAACGGCGGTCATGGTCCTGGGGCCGGCCATCTCTCCTGATTCCCACGGTGGAGGACAAAGCAACACAGGATGGGGTGCCAAGGGCATGAGGGAAGCTGCCACCAGGCAGTGATGATGAGAAGGGAATTAAGCAAGAAGGGTGAAGAGGATTCCCTGCGTGCGTTGGTGGGAACAGGATGGATCTGTGAGCTTAGTGCCATGGGGTGCGGCTGTCCCTCAGTGGGCACGGGATGGGCCCTTTTCTGCAAACCTTTGCCGCTTCCCTCCCTCTTGGCCTCTGCGGTGGGCCACCCTGTCTTCCCCCACGTGCCCCGCAATCCCCGCATTCTGACCCTGGGGCCTGCGATGGAGAGCCATGCGGGGAGCTCTGTGGCCCTCCAGCAAGCCTGGAGGGAGGAAATGTCAAGTGCCCTCAGAACCGGGTAGGGCAGGTCCACAGGTGTCCTGTTCACCCGGCCTGAAGAACGTGACCACAGCATGCAAAGAACAGCACTGTGGTGGGACCCTCCGCCTACCTTACCCCTGACCCCCCGTCCGCCGGCTCTGGGCAATGGCTCCAGAAACTCTCCTCATGTGGGGAAGGACCCAGCAGCGTATTACGAAGGCTTTTGAGTCTTTAGAAGAAAAAAAGCCTTCTGTAAGGTTTGAGTTGTTGGAAGGGGTGGGGAGCGAGTTCAGAAGCAAAGAAGAGGTGATTTGCTGGCCACCAGCGTTTTCATGGGGATGCAGGCAGAGACAAAAGTCCCCATTCTCTGCCACCCACAATGGGTCTTTGCTGAGGTGCACAAAGCCCTCTTCATTCGTCCTTAAAGGGCCTGCAGACCTTCCTAGTGTTAGACCCGGTTTATTTTGCTTCCCTCCCCGAAGGTTTACTGTTGTTGATATTTCCAAAGTTTTCATTGTGGGTCCCACTGTGAACCCCTTTCAAGGCTGCGTTCGTGCTGGGCTGGGCTGGGGAGGGCTCTGCAGTCGGTGCCCCCAGTCTGAGTTCAAGCACTCGGCCTGCCGTGCCTGAAGCTTATCACGGAGCCTACCCTCACCCACCCACCCCTCCTTCCCCAGCTCCAGACTGCTGGGCTTCTTGTGCAGTCAATTCTCCTTTGATTTGATTCCTGCCCACCTTCTTCCAGGTCATTCATGGGGGAGAGCCTCAGAGAGCCTTGCTTCCTGCTGCCTTGTTTTCTATGACTCCCAGCGCTGAGTACACAGAGGAACTGGAATCCTGCACTCTGCCCTTCGCACCTAGCCCCTCCTGCAGTGGTCCCGAGGATACGACCTTTAGGACCGCAGTGATTTCTCCCCGAGAAATCCAAGGGAACCAGCAGGTCTGTCTTGCTTGATAAAGTAAACAATGTCTTCAGTCTTAAGGACATTGGCAGGGGACAGGAAGGAGAAAGAATGATTTTCCCATTCTATCCTGGCATGGGAGACAGGAGCCTCGGGAGGTGGGACTGGATTAGGGTTGTTTATTGCTATATTCCCAGCACCTAGAAAGGTGTGTGGCATAGGGCAGGTATCCAATCGATATCACCTGAGTGGCTAAAGGGTGAGAGAATGGATAACAGAAGAATAGGTGGAGGGGTGCCTGGGTGGCTCAGTGGATTGGGCCTCTGCCTTTAGCTCAGGTCATGGTCTCAGGGTCCTGGAATTGAGCCCCGCATTGGGCTCTCTGCTCAGCGGGGAGCCTGCTTCCCCCTCTCTCTGCCTGCCTCTCTGCCTACTTGTGATCTCTGTCAAATAAATTAAAAAAAAAAAGAAAGAAAAATGGGTGGAAATTGGGAAACATCCACAAACAGAATGTTCTAGAATGTCTCAAGAGAGGGACAGCCTTGGGGAAGGCCTGGTTCATGGTATGTGGACTGGACTTCACCCTCTTCCTCCCTCCCGTGGCCCTCTGTGGTGGAGAGGTTGGTTCATAACCCGAGGGAGCCCCATGCAAGGCTGGGATCCATCCAACAGTGAAGGCAACAAAACCCGACCCGGGGGACTAGTTGACCAGTGGTGGGCAGCCCCTGGTGAATAGCTTGGTAAGACACTGCCCAGGGCAGATTGCTTAGATGAGTGTCCATAAACTCCCTCTACTCCGGCTGTCTACTTGAGTTGTCTCAAAGAGCCCAATATCAAGATTCGCCTCTCGATGAAGTGTTCTTGGACTCAGTCATCTTGGCTGTCTTCTCCCACTCACTCCATCACTCTTAAGATGGCGCGTGTTTTTTTCAGAATGCTGGAGCACGTTCCCTGGGTGAGCATATATTCCCTAGGCTCCAGACAATGAGGGGAACGTGATTCACGCACTGACTACCCTCGGTCGCCCGGCTACATGGTGTTACGGGTGTTCCGATGACACAGGCTTATTTGGAATCTCTACCTTAAATCTTTTGGGGAGAAAATCCAGAAGTCAAAAAGCCCCACCAGCAAATGTTACAAAGCCGCCTGGAGTTCTAGAAGGCCCTTCTCATCAAGTGGTGCTTAGACCAGTATCCAGGAACAGGAGGACTTGCTAGATATCCCGATCTGTCCCCTTGCCCTTCGTGTCATCCAGGAAAAGTGTGCTAGGACCTCGCTGGCAAACCACCGGACATGAGGTGGAGGAAAGGGGCAGGGGGTGGCCGACTGCAGACAGGAGGTGCGGACGAGACTAACAGACCCCTTTCACTGCAGGTCTAGCCTGCCCTCCTGACAGTTTGTGACCCTGGCCTTGGCTCTGCTAGGTAAGCACAGATGGGCCCCAAGACGGTGACTCCACACAGTGCTGCACTGGCCATGCCATGCGTCCTGATTATCAGCTCCCCGTGCCCGCTGAGCTGCCCTGGAATGTGTCCAGACAGAGGCTTCGGGAGCTCCTGGCTCCCCTCAGCACTGCGTGGCTGACTACACTCTCCCAAGCCATCTTCAGCCCACATGCCCCCCCTCCAGAAACTGAGGCTTCCCTTCCTTCCCACGACCTTCTGTCCTTCCCTCAAGGCCACTCTCCTGGAGCAGCCTAAGCCCATCCCTGTGGCCCACCACCATCCTGGCTTCCCTGGCTATGCGGAATCACCTGGCACAGCCTCCAAGTTCCCCCAGACCTGCTGAAGCCGCCTCTGGGGTGGCCCCCCTCACTGGCACACCTGGTGCTCTCCGGCGGCCTCCAGCTCATGTCCCAGCAGGCAGGCCACCACCACAGGCTCCCCATCTTCAGGACGCAGCCACTCACGTTTCCCTGGCACCTTACCCGGCCATGCGGCTACTGCCCTGCCTTCCCCGGTGACCCTCCAGCCTCTCCATCTCCCAGCCCTACCCCCTCCATTGGATTTCCATACCTTCATTGACTTCAGGAATCCCAGACTCCACCACTACTGTGGATTTCCACTTGCCATGGCCCCGGGGAAAAACACTATGGCCACCTCCTCATCCCCCTTCCCAGGAACAATGTTGACTGAAAATATGACCATGGCCGTCAGCATCGGGGCCGGCCTTTGCCAGGGTGATTCTCCTGCCAGCTCCGACCAGGCCACCAGACACCCGTCACAGGAGTCGGGGAGGCTGGACTCTGTCTCTGCCTCTTGTTCACCTCCTGCCCTTCATCTCTTGTCCCTGGGAGCACTGGCCCCCCATCTTTGGCCCTCAGTGCAGGGCTGTCCAGGACCCTCTGTTGCCGTCTCCCGGGACCACTGCTCCTTTGGACCTCCCTACCCCTTCCCAATGCATGGGCCCTCGGTGGGGGGATGGGGGGTGGTAGTGGCTTCCACCAGGGTGTGCTCCTCATCCCCACGCACCTCTGTCTGCAGCCAGTTCTCCGAATCCCTGAGAACCTTCTCCCCCCAGGTGAGCACCCCTGCAAACTCCTGCTTCAACCCACCTTACCTCCGCTAAAACTGCAGAAAGCTCATCATAATCATGGGGCCACTTCAAAATCACCCTCTCTTTCTCTGAGCTTCTGCACTGGGGCCTATCAGTGACTCAGCTTCTTCCACAAGAGCCACGGATGGGCAGCCCCATCGCACAAGCCCTTGACGGAGGTATCTAACATGGCTGCTCCCCCCCCCCCCCGCCCCGTTCTTCTCCCCCTCCTCTCTCTCACCGACCTCCACACCACAGCATTCCCCTGATCTTACCTCTCTCTTGCTCCTTCCCTGTCTCTGGCTCTTCCGGCTGTGACTGGCCTGCCTGTCTCACTTGCCCCAAGACTGTAGGGACCTTCCCTGAGAGTCCGGAGCACATCCTATTCCCACGGAGATGCCCCCTCTATCTATCCAGGCTGGGTTTGAGGAACACTAAGTCACTTGCGGCGCAGGGAACCCTATTTTGTGAGATTCCAGGATAGTGTAAGGTTAGTCAGTAGCAGATTTTAAGAAAAAAAAAAAAATCAGACCTTTATTAATAATTACTGATTCTTGCCACCACTTATAAATCACAGGGGGAAACAGCAGGTTAGCCATACATAATTCAATGCTCCATTTTAAAGGAACGGCAGAAGAAATTTAAAATTGAATCAACCGTAATTTATGCTTGATATGTATCAGTGGAATTCTCTGTTTTGTTACTTTTCTTTTTTCAGAAGCTATTAGATAACTCAAAACATCAATATCCTTAGATATCGCCCGTCATTTATCAAGCAGCTGGAGTATTTAGCTAAGGGAAATATGCCCAACCAGAAATACTTGGTTTCTCACAAATCACCGTGGGATGGCTCAGAGGGAAAGGAAACTGACATGCTAATCACGACTGTGCCCAGCCCAGTGGCTCCAGAAGTCTGAAGCCATTCTCCAGGCTCCTGTCTCTGTGCAGGGGGCCGGACATCCAGAGCCAAGCCCCCCCACCCCCGACAATGGTATGGCTGGAGAAGGGGGATTCACGTAAGGCATCTCTATTTCCTGTGAGATGCTTAACCCCTTCTTGGTGACATTGGTATCTACTGACATAAGGTCCTGAGACCTTCTCCTGGGCCATCATCCCAGCCCTCAAGGGCAGTCAAGACTTGCACTGCTAGCTTCTTTCCTGGCTATGTTCATTCAACCCAACCCTCTCGGGTCTAGTAAGACCTGCATCCTTCCCACCTTCTGGCTATAGGGACAGAAAGTGGACGGACTTGAGAGGGTCAGGAGGCTGAGACATGAGACAAGAGATTTTGAGGATGAGATGGAGCCTCAGGAAGAGGCCCACTAGCCAGGGGGCAAGTCCCAGTTCTGGTTGGGCATATAGAACCTTCTGTTTCCCGGCCTGAGAAGGTTGGAGAATACTTACTGATTTGAAGCATACTTACTGGTCTGTAAAATATTAGGAGAGCCGTGGGTGGAAGGAGCTGTGTGAGTGCAAATTACCATCATTATTACAACTTGCAGGAAAGAAGGAAGACCCACCGTCACAATCCCCACCTTTTGCCAGGAACGGTCCCACACTTTAAGAGCCACAGTGGAAAACCAAAAGTCAGAGGCTGGCCTGGCCATCTCCTCTGGCTACAAGTTCATTACCTGTGTAGTCCTCTTCGTCCTCAGGAACCTCAGTCTGGGGTGGAGACAGAGCAGCCTTGGGGGGCTCCAGCACAGGGGCCGAGAGCTCCAGCATCCGAGAGCGTGACTGATGGGAGCTGAAGGTGTTGTATGGGTGCTCGGCGGTGCCATACAAGATGAGGCTCCATTCCTTCAATTTCCCTGAAAGGCACCAAGCCCAGAGTCACTGGCCAGCCTGAAACCTCCCCCAGAGAGCTCTTGAGGGGCCTGGCCCAAGTGCAAGGTATGAGGCTCCCACTACAAGGTTCCGCACCCACCATCTTCCTTCCTAGTCACCCGAGGATCAGGGATGCACCATGACTGCCCAGGCTGTGTTCTCTGTCCCCAGGTCTCACTGTACCTCCCTCGACTGGTCTCCCCCCATCCCCAGAGAGCAGATCTGGGGCCTGGCCCTGAGCCTTGCCCCATCTGCTTCAAACAGGACAGCTGGGTTACACCAAGGAGTCCTGCTATTAGGAGCCCTCACCATGGACCGTGGGAAGATTGGTCTTGGACTCCTTCCTGTGTAGCCCGGCCAGGTGGGCAGGGAAGGGGGGTGCGGTGACAGTGGTAGTGCAAACCCGAAGGTCCGAAGAGGCCGAGTGTAGGGAGGACATCCTCAAAAATGGCAGGATGAATGGCACGGATGCCAGACTATGTGGGGGGAGGTGAGAGGCACGGGAAGGACAGGGTACCCGGAGCATGTATGAGGCAGGGTAGGGAGATGGGGCGGGGGCAGCAGGGACCCCACCCCGCCATCCACCTCCACTTGGGAATGATGGCCCGTGCTGCTAGATCTTCCCAGGGGTAAAGAGAAGTGTAAAACCTCGGCTGCAGTCTGCAGGTGAAATCTGGGCTGTTAAAAAGCAGGTCAGAAGCCAAGTTAGATGGGTGTGGGGGGCCGGCCCAGGTGCAGGCCGGAGGTCTGGCCTTCCCAGCTTCACCCTTGTGTCCCTGAACAGTCAGAGCAGTGAGACCACATGGAGGAGATCACTGCTGTCCCTCCTGTGCAAATGAGGGGCTGCGGTCCACTGCGACCAGCATGGACCCACCATGGCTCCAGCCCAACAAAGCCATCCAGCTGTGGAGCCCCTCCAGGAAACCCTCGTGACCGGCCATGGGTACCGAAGCTGGGGACAATGGCTTTGCCAGTTCCATGTCTGCGTCAGACAGAGACAAATCTCAGACTTTCCTCTTTATTTTCTATCTCTGGGGCTCTTGGCCATCAGAATGCTTTAGGTGAGAGAAACGAGCACGGATTCTTTGCTGTTGATTTGCATTTTTATCGTCACTTCTGCTCCTATCACTTCCCTTCTTGGCTCTGAATGGCGGGCCATCTGCCTTAGATATCTGGCTATATGCTATCCTTTTTTTTTTTTTTTTTTTTTTTTAAAGATTTTATTTATTTGTTTGACAGAGATCACAAGTAGGCAGAGAGAGAGGGGAAGCAGGCTCCCTGGCAAGCAGAGAGCCCGATGTGGGGTCCGATCCCAGGACCCTGAGATCATGACCTGAGCCAAAGGCAGAGGCTTAATCCACTGAGCCACCCAGGTGCCCCTATATGCTATCTTTGCAACATGGGCAGATCTGCTGGTATGACTTGGATCTTTTGTTTGAATTCCAGGAATATCTTACTCTCCTGAAATCCTAGAACAGGTGGCTCCTGCTTGCCCACATACTCCAGAAGCCTATGGGCTGTGATCCATCCTGTCCAAGGTGCAAGTGGAGGCCAGAGGCAGAAGGGGCCTGCACATACCAGGCCACATTTCCCCATGCTGTTCTAAGTGGTGTGTGATGCTGATTGGGTTATACCATGTGGCACACAGCCACACCCTAGCCAACCAAGGTCCCAGGCCCCGAAGCCTGCAGCCCTCAAGCTGTCCCAAGTTAGGCCCTGCATCCATGTGGGCCTCTCCCGGCCTGAATGTGTTTAATCTGCAAACACATTCCTAAGCTACTTCCTAGGACACCGACTTCCAAAGGGCCTGGTTCTTCTAGACGCTCCCTGGCCCTTTCCCTAACGCATTCCTATTACAAGCCACAGGCTAGGAGAAGTACTTGGTGTGGGTGTGGGTGCGAACACAGTCCCTGGTTGTGAATTATTATCCGTTCTCAACCTCCGGAGACCAGACAGGAGCCAGATTTCCAAACCGCCCAGGAGCTGGGCATGTTAACTGCAGGGCAAGGAACTGATGAAAAGGCGGGGGGGGGGGGAGGCGTGAGAACCACAAGATAGGGAGCAAGGCTCTGTAAGCTGTCATTGGAGTCGAGATGTTTCCACCCTCTAGCGTGGCTCCAGAAACACTTACCAAGGGGTGTTGCCACTAAAATTAGATTCGCATTTTCAGATATAGCTTTGGTAGGACAAACAAGAGAGGCCACTCTGAGCTCAGGATCAGCACGCACCCAGCACAGGGAGGGAGAGTGGAAGGAATTCCAAGAAACCAAGACAGTAGACCTTAAAAGTTCTCATCACAAGGGGAAAAAAAAATTTTTTTTTATGTTTGTGTGTGTGTGTGCATGCCTATCTAAGACGATGGATATTAACTATATTTATTGTTTCTCTAAGTGTGTAACTGATGAGGGAACAGAAGGCTGGCTGAGGACAAAGCAAAAGGCTGATACCTGGCAACCTCCCCAATCCCCAGTCCTGGGTGGGACATATGTGACATTCTTTTTTTTTTTTTTAAAGATTTTATTTATTTATTTGAGAGACAGAGATCACAAGTAGGCAGAGAGGCAGGCAGAGAGAGAAAGAGGAGGAAGCAGGTTCCCTGCTGAGCAGAGAACCCGATTTGGGGCTCGATCCCAGGACCCTGGGATCATGACCTGAGCCGAAGGAGAGGCTTTAACCCACTGAGCCTCCCAGGCACCCCCATATGTGACATTCTTTAGGAATCTCCCAACTATCTTAATGTTAATACCTTGCTAGAGGGAAAAATCTTGACAATGATAAGGTCTCAAGGCCTCCCGTATCTTATAGATCTCTTTAGGAAAGTTCTATTGAAACCTCCCCTTTTCCTTACCTCTCCTAACCCCATTGTACATAACCTGCCACCCCTCACAACCGCGGGGTAGCAGCTGTCTCTACCCACGGGTGCTGTCCCTGTGCTTTAATAAACCACTATTTTGCACCAAAGATGTCTCAAGAATTCTTTCTTGGTCATTAGCAACGGACTCCACCCCACTAAACCTCACCTATATTCTAAAACTTCATCATATCTATTGTGCAGTATAGGTAAGTGAAGTCCTTACTCTGTCTGCGAATCAACTTGGACCCTGCTGGGTATTAGTGACATCTCAATAAATTGAAAGGATAAGACAAAAAAAGAATTTTAAGAAACCAGCAGTAGACACTGCCTTGGTGGGAAGGCTAGGGTTCGGGAACAGAAAAGAGACTTCATTTTTTATTGTAGTCCCTTGGGAACTATTTGATTTTTTTTTTTTTTTTAGAGCTTCAGCGTATATAATTTAAGAAGAAATTTAGTTTAATGGAAAAAAAATGGTTGTATAGTCAAAGAAAAAAACATTTTAAAAAACTGTGGTACTCAGGGCTTTTGGTTTATGTTTCTGAATAAGTAATAAATACAAATAGCTCAAACTCCAAATGTATGAAAGGGAATACAGCAGAGCCTGCTTCTAGCCCCATCCTCGGGCCACTGTCTCTCTTACCACAGGTGACCCTGTTACTCATTTCTTTTGTATCTATCCTTCCAGAAGCATTTTACTCTTTTTTTTTTTTTAAGATTTTATTTTTTATTTGATAGAGACACATTGAGAGAGGGAACACAAGCAGGGGGAGTGGGAGAGTGAGAAGCAGGCTTCCTGCCGAGCAGGGAAAAGGGAGCTTGATGCGGGGCTCGATCCCTGGACCCTGGGATCATGACCTGAGCTGAAGGCAGACGCTTAATGACTGAGTGACCCAGGCGCCCCATTCTTCTTTTTTTTTTTTGTTTAATATTTTATTTATTTATTTGTCAGAGAGGGGGTGGAATGCACACAAGCAGGGGGAGTGGCAGGCAGAGGGAGAAGCAGGCTTCTTGCTGCACAAGGAACATCCCCCCCCCATACTCCCACCCATGCTGGACTCAATCCCAGGACTCTGGGATCATGACTTAGGCCAAAGGCAGACATTTAAGCAACTGAGCCAAGCAAGTATGAGCATATGTTCTGACCTGTCCCCCTTTTTAACACACCTTATAGAACCTTCCGCACCTTGCTTTTTCCGTTCACAATGCATCTTGGTGACCTTCCCATCACTGAAGCAGAGAGATGCTGAGTCATTTACTTGAGGGTCCCCAGGTGATGGGCATTTAGGTTGTTTCCAGGTTGCAATTACAAAGTGCCATAACCTTGGTCACATGAAGAGGGATCCAGGGAGAAAAAAAGAAGTCCCCATGGGTGACCAGGTCCCAGTGCTGGTTCCCTCCATGCTCACCATCCCCAGAGTCTGCTTTCACTTTGGGGAGATGACTCATATGGGTACAGAAAACCACAGAAAAGTAGAAGGAGGGCCCTCAACAGCATTGCCTTCTGAGGCAGGAGGATTTAAAAATATCGGCCTGCTTTGGTCAAAGCATTTAACCAGAACCTATTATTTACTATTCAAGACACTCGACATGCCTGTTCAAGTTTACCCTGACAAACACCCAACCAGTACCACTAATTCCTTAATTTCCAGGAGGGGGCGTCTTCAAAGACATCCAAATCCAAATCCTTTGGTTTTTCTTTTTCCATCAGATTCCTGAGACTGTAAAAGAAAGAATGACAAATCCACCTGCTTAACCACTTGGGGCGGGCACTGCCAGGACTCTGTCTCCAGATGTCACCAGCAAAGGCCCGGGCAACAATAATTGTGGGAGAGGCGGACGGTAATCCTGGTTAATGCCAATAAATGGCTTTATCATCATTCACTATCTTCACTGCAGCGTTTCCCCTCAAAGAATTGAATTGGTAACGAACAAACAGGATTATTCCGACTATTCAAAGGAAGAACCAGCATTAAGGGAGCCTAGGGTCGAAGTTGCCAATAGGAAAGCACCAGCCATCACAAAGCTTTTCTCTGCCCGGTGTTTTGAATCCAGCCTCAGAAATCCTCCAGAGGGGAATTTACAACTGGAGACAAAAGAGGGTAGAAGTGGGGCCAAGGTTTTGTGAGGTTAGGACTCTGAGCTAATACTTCTCAATTCTTGAGTTTTCTTTGGCCATAAGAAGTTATGAACAATAAAGAATTTATTAATCCTCCCTCCCACCCCTAACACTGAAAACATGCAGGGAGCAATTCTTTAGTCAAAACATAGTAAAGAAAGAAAGGTCTAAAGAAAAAAAAAATCAAGAAATACTTTTCAGTCTCCTCCCCCTCCCCCAGTAAAAGGGTTTTTTTCCTTATAAGAGCCAGGGAACCTGACTTAGAAAGTTTACAAAGTTTAATGAACAGGCTTTGGTGGAAGGAATAAAAAAGGCTCACCTCCCTCTGTTTTTAAAAATATACAAAAACACTTTAAAGGGGGATTTTATGGTATGTGGATTAAATTTCACTATATTTCAATAAAGCTATTATATAAAATACTGTGTGTGTATATGTATATATCCACACACATATGTGTGTATTATACACACATGGAGAGAAACCCCAACATCTACTCAATAAATTAAACACATAATTAAAAATTCACTTTAGGTCCACATTATGGCAACTAAGAGGAAAATAAAGGTAATATAGGAAATGGCCTGGAAAGGTCAAGGAAGAGTGAACACATGTGGGGGGACCCCCCCCCCCCACCTGTGTGTGCTCACCCTTAGAGCCTGAAGTAAGACAGGGGAGATGGGAGAATCTTCCCTACGATCTTGTAAAAACCATTAAAGAGGATATTTTCAGTACCAGGAAAAGGACCTAAGAATCCAAGCTCCAGCATTCATTTAGGTGAAAGGTAGAAACAAATCTACATTTGGTGAAGAAAAATCGTTGTCCTGCATGGTAATGCACAAAATAGCATCTTCCTTAATGGCACCAATGAGGTGAGATAGGAAATGCTCAAATACCACCTTTTTTTTTTTTTTTAACATTTTTTATCCTTTTCAAAGTCATGAATGAACAGTTTGCCAAGTCAAGGAATGCTACACAGTTGAGGCCAAGACAGAAGTCCTTTATGTCACCTTTTCACACTTTGAGCTTGATCAAATAAATGTTCATGTGCTATGTCCTAGTTTCTCAATATTAGACACTATCCAATGACAACCTCCCTAGGACATGGTCACATCCCCTCCCATATCCCCAACACTCTGTTGACACCATTTCTTACTCGGTATTTAGTGTCTTCTCCCCCAATCCACTCCAATTTCATGTTGTGGGAGATTTCCTCAGGTCTTCTACACTATCTGTTGACTTTCTAATTTTTGCCTCATGTTTGTAATCTTCAAGGCATTGATCTGGTTCTCCCAATGCTCCTTTCCCAAAATGCAGAAACCTGTTCTTGTTTTATAGATGAGATATTTCCTCTTACTCTTCCTGAGGACACCTATGAGATAACAGAATCTGTATATTGGTCTGTGCCCAAATCTTGGCACAGAGCTCCTGAGACCCTATCATTTCCTAATTGAGAAGGACAGTAGGAGTGTCTCTTGTTATAATATTTGTCTTTGACCCTGTCCCTGACTCAGGACTCCTAAAACCTTGTACATTCCTAAGCATTGTTTGTTCTATGGAGATGACTCTGGTTGGGCTTCTGGTCATCAAAAAGACCAAGCTATGATTAGAAGCATGGGGTTTTTAGCCCTGTCTCTCACTTCTCTAGAGAGGGGCTAAAAATTAAGTCAGTAATTGACCATGCCTACATGAGAAAGCCTCCTTAAAATCCTAATAGTATGTGGTTTGGGGAGCTTGTGGGTGGGCAAACAAATCCACACCAGGAGGGGGATGCACCCCAAATGTGCAGGGATGGAAGCTCCTGCTCTCAGGCACCCCCAGTCCTCACCCTCCCTATGTATCTCTTCATCTATGTATCTGTACCCTTTATCATTTCCTTTAATAAACTGGTTGAGTGTAAATAAGTGCTTCCCTGAGATTTGTGACTGACTCCCAAGAGGAGTTCTTTAGAACAAAGATCTATGACTGGTGGGTCAAAAGCAATGGTGATAACCTGAACTTCATAATGGCATCTGAAGGGGATGTGAGTGTGTAGGTGTGGTGGGCAGTCTCGTGGGACTGAGCCCTTAAGCTGTGGGACTGGATGCTATCTCTGGGTAGATGGTGGCAGAATTGAGTTAAATTGTAGGACGCCCAATGGGTGTGACCAAGAATTGCTTGTTGTGGGTCAAAACCACACACTTGGCGACTAAAAGTGTTAGAGGCGAAATGTTCTATATGAATAGTAAAGGAGATACACAGGAGGAAAACACAGTAAGGAATAACTGGAGTTTTCCCTACTCAGGGGAGGAATAACTAAATTTTTCTATTTTATATGACCAATTACAGTTTTTCTAAAGTTTTCTTTCGCCAACTGACTTATTCTTTCCCCTCCAAGTTTCTTCTCTAATGTTGGATAATTTCCTCAAATGTCTGGTGGTCCTCGTGGGGGTCTTTTCATATTCAGTAGTAAGGTACTCAAAAGCTGACTGGGAGCTCTGTGTGCTGGAATATGGAAACGTACTTTTTTTTGTTCATTCATTTTGTATATGGCAAACCTGCTGGCTTGTACAATATGAGAAAAGAAATGTTATCATAATATGTAAGGCGGTTCAGAGATAAACATGGCTTACATAGTAAACGTAAACACTTCCCACCAGAACAATGGAGGTCAGAGGAAAATATATTATCTTTACAGGGCTAAAATCATATGTGTGTGTGTGTGTGTGTGTGTGTGTCTATACAGAGAGAAAGAGAGAGAGAGAGCATGAGAGGGAAGAAGTTCAGAGGGAGAAGCAGACTTCCCGTGGAGCTGGGAGCCCGATGCAGGACTCGATCCCAGGACTCTGGGATCATGACCTGAGCTGAAGGCAGTCGCCTAATCAACTGAGCCACCCAGGTGTCCAAAATTGGATATATATTTTCAAAGATTTTATTTATTAATTTGAGAGAGGGAGAGGGAGCGAGAGTGAAGAGAACACAAGTTGGGGGAGAGGCACAGGGAGATGGAGAAGCAGACTCCCCACTGAGCAAGGGGCCCGATGTGGGGCTCAATCCTGGGACTCCGGGATCATGACCTGAGCCAAAGGCAGACACTTAACCAACTGAACTACCCAGGACTCCAGAAATCTGACATTTAAAAAATACTGCCAATGCTGGAGTGCCTGGGTTGAGCCTCTGACTCGATTTCGGCTCAGGTCATGGTCTCAAGGTCATGAGACTGAGTCCCTTGGGTAGGGTTCCACACTCAGCATGGAGTCTGCTTGAGATTCCCTTTCTCCTTTCTCTCTCCCCCTCCACCAGTCTCTCTCCCTCCCAAATATATAAATAAATAAAATCTTAAACACACACACACACACACACACATTAAAAAAACACTGCTAATCCAGAATTCCATATCCAGTGAAAATACCATTCGAGATTGGGTGGAGTCATGGAAACCTCAAAAGGATTGCCTCAAAACAGAGTCAAACTCAAAGGGTCAACAAATGAACAAATACATTTTTAAAAACAAACAAATCAAACTGGTTGAAATAAAGACATTCTGAAATAAACCCAGCCTGGGCCAACTCATAGCCAGCATGACAACATGATAAGAAATGAAAAAGGATATTCTTCAGGTAGAAGGAAAATGATACCAGATAAAAAACTGGATCTGCAGAAAAGAATAAAAAGCACCAGAAATGGAAATATGCAGATACACAAAAAAGAGTGGGTTTCCTTCTCTTACTTTCTTTAAAAGACAAAGACTGCTTAAAGCAAAAATATCACTATAAAATGGAGTTGGTGATATATGCAGAAGTAAAATATATGACACAATCATAGCACCAAGTCAGGAGTTGGGGGGGACAGAAAGATATTGTCCTTTAGGCTCTTACATTTGTGAAGTGTGAAGCCATGTGATGATAATTCTAAGTAAACTGTAACGTATTAAGGATACATATTGTAATCCTTAGAGTAACCACATGAATATGGCTGAAAGTTCAATAAAGGAAGTAAAATATAATATTCAAAATTATTTAATCCCCCTCCTCCAAAAAAGGGGCAGGAAACTTTTTTTTTTTTTTTTTTTTTTTTAAAGGGTTGGAAGGGAGAGAGAGGGAGACAGAATCTTAGGCTGACTTTATGCCCTGCACAGAGTCCAACAGGGGGCTCAATCTCATGACCCCGAGATCACAACCTGAGCTGAAACCAAGGGTCAGACACTAAACTGACTGAGCCACCCAGGTTCTCCAAAGAGAAGCCTTTTTAAATATTGTTAGATTTTGCTTAACATTGAACTTGGAATTTTCATAGGTTCTTGACTGAGACAGGCTGAAAATTCTCCATAATGTGCTGTGGGGATTTGGCATAAAGGATACACAGGCTTCATTCAACTACTGGGCACTGTTTCCCTTTTTTCTGCTGTGGGGAAGAGTTTATGGAATATTGATGTTATTTCTTCCATGTGAATGTTTAGTGGAATTTGCCAATTCATCTATCCAGCCTTGAGTTTCCTTTTAAATTATAGAAACAATTTCTGAGGATAATTTTAATCTTTATTTGTGTGTGTGTCAATTCTACCAAGTTGTAATTTTTTTTTTCTTGGAATTGCCTATTTCCCTTCAAATTTCTTTTTCTTTCTTCCTCTCTTTTTTTGGTCACAAAGTTATTTATCATGCCTTCTCCCAGTAACTTTAATGTATACAGGATTTATAATAACGTTCTTCGTTTTCATTCCTATAATGATATAGTCTCAGTTTTTTGCCTTGACTGGTCTTCCTAGAGGTTTATCAATTTTATTTGTTTCTTCAAAGAACCAATGTATTGGTTTTCTTGATTCTCTCTTCCATATCTTTGCTTTCTATTTTATTAATTTCTGCTCTTAACAACATTTCCTTCTTTCTGCTTTCTTTGCATTGATGCTATTGGTCTTTCTCTACCATCTTAACTTGAATGCTTAGCACATTAATTTCCAGGCTTTCCTCCTTCCTAATACATGCAGTTAGGGCCATAAATTGATGAGGGAACAGAAGGCTGGCTGAGGACAAAGCACAACCAGACACCATGCAACCTCCCCCCACCCTCCACTCCTGGGTTGGGAGGTGGTGGACACGTGTGACATCCTTCCAGGAAATTCCCAACTATCTTTTGTTTTTTTTGTTTTTGTTTTTTGACAGACAGAGATCACAAGTAGGCAGAGAGGCAGGCAGAGAGAGAGAGCCTGATGCGGGGGCTCGATCCCAGGACCCTGGGATCATGACCTGAGTGGAAAGCAGAAGCTTTAACCCATGGAGCCACCAGGCACCCCAATTCCCAACTATCTTAATGTTAATACCTTGTTAGAGGGAAAAACAACCTGAATGTGACAATGGCAAGGGCTCTAGGTATCCTGCCAGTCTTCTTTAACATATGAAAATCCTTTTGAAAGCTCCCTTTCCCTCATTTCCCCCAACTCCCAAGTATAGAATCAACCACCCCTCAAATCCCCCTCCCCTGACTCCCTCCATCCCTGCCCTGGCAGCAGCTCTTTCCGCCCAGGGATCCTGTCCCTTGTGCCTTCATAAAACCACTATTTTGCATCAAAGATATCTCAAGAATTCTTGCTTGGTCGTTGGCTCCGGACCTCAACCCACCAAACCTCACCTATATTCCCAAAACCACATTAAATTTCTCCATCTCCATTACTCCACACTGGCATCCCACTTGTTTGCACATGTGCTATTTTTATCATCATGTAGTTTTACATATTTTCTCATTTAAATTATGGTCTTTTCCCTTGGACACATGAGTTATTTAGAAATGGTTTTCAATTTCCCAGTGTATGGGCTTTTCCTAGCTATCTTTTTATTTTGATTTTTAACTTAAGTGTAACCTTCGAGGATGACGTTTATATACTCCCATAGGCTGAAGCTTGCCAAAGAGCCCACTGTGTGGCCGATTTTCAAAAATATTTCATTTAACGCTCAAAAAGAAATTGCACTCTTTGGATGGTGGGTACACTGCTCTAACAGGCCCTTTAGACTTGACTTGTCAGTTGCAACATCAAATATATTTGGGGCATATTAAATCTCCTACCTTGTTTGTGGGTTTGGTTTTTTCTCTTTGTAGATTTTTAAAAAAAATATTTTATTTATTTATTTGACAGACAGAGATCACAAGTAGGCAGAGAGGCAGACAGAGAGGAGGAAGCAGGCTCCTGGCTCTATCCCAGGACTCTAAGATCATGACCTGAGCCAAAGGCAGAGGCTTAACCTTTTGAGCCACCCAGGCACCCTTCTCTTTGTAGTTTCAACAATTTTCTGCTTTGTATATTATGAGGCCATGTCAGAATTGAACCAAATCTTCTGTCAAGGTGTAGTAATACTCTTCCGTTCTAAGGATGAGCCTGCTGTCCTGACATTTTACCAGCTTTCTTTGGGTTCGTATTTGTTTGGTATGTCTCTCCCCATCTGCTTTAGTTTTTAACGTTCCTGGGTTTTGTGTGTGTGTGTGTTTTCTGTTTCAGATAGCATTCCTTAGAGTTCTAGGGGTCAGTCCCAGCAGGACGCAGACAGCATAATTAAACTGGGATAATCCAAGGGCACTTTGATAAAGAGGCTGTTTACAGAGGTGTGAGCAGAGCACCACAAAGCAACAACTTTGAGGAGTGGGGTTCATTAGGGCTAGCAACAGAAGGTGTGTTAAGCCCTTCTGTGCACTATGTTCTCCTGGCGAATGGAGGGCAGGGCTGTGACCCTGACGGATGCTGGTTCCTGGGGGCAGCTGGAGGGAAACAAAACAAAACAAAACCCCATAAATAAATATCTCCTTTCTCTTGTGGCGTTTCCCCTTGGCTGAACTAAACAGTAAGCCACAGGCAAAGAGTCTGTGATGAGGCCGGCCTCCTATAACGGGATGGAGGGGAGAAGGATGGAGAATGGGGCCGGTGGGCAGTGGGCGGGAGAAACATACATTTGCTGATACTCAGCAAATACGTTTTTAAAAAGTCTACTATGACAATTTTTGTCTTCTCAACTGAAGCCAATGTACTATCTACCTTGAGTGTAACTACTGAGTTGGACTTGTTTTGCGTGTTCTGTCGCTAGTTTCTTTTTCTTTTCCTCCTCCCCCCCCCCCCCAACTTTCTGTGCCTCTGAGGTCCCAGCTTTATGCAGGTGCTATAAAACTCTCTGCGTGGGCTCCCCAGATCCAGCAAATACCCCAAGACACAAGCCACCATCATCACTCCATTGATCTGACTGTCTACATTTCAATCAGCATTTAAAATTCTCTTCTGTGGACAGGCAAGACCCCTGGTCTTCCTATGGTCTGAGGCAGGATTCTAGAACATCTTTTAATATTCCAATTCTGTCTTTGATTTGGGATAATCTGTTAGTGGTTTAGAAAATATATTTACCTTACACTAAAGAAAAAAAAACATTATAGAGAAAATCAAATCCTAAAAAACTAGGAATGAAAAAAAATGATCCAAACTCTGGAGGAAAACTTTCAGATTATCTATAAAAAAATTAAAGGTCAACTAGCATACCAGAAAAAATATTTATAGGAACTATGACACACCCTGTGTTATCACACTGCATTTTTACCGGGAGTAATTCTCAACCTACTAATGACAGGACTGAGACCTCTTGGGACAAAAACAGAAATGGCAATTTTCCAAAGAAAAACACATTTTTCCACAAACGTTTGGAAAAGGTACTCATCCTCATTAGTAATTAACACAATGCAAATTAAGGAAAGATATCCTTGGTTTTCTCTGGAGCTGGCCAGTGAGTGTGCCTGGTGAGATTGTAAATTGGTTCAATTATTTTGAAAAGCAAATCAGTGATATGCATCAAAAAGTAGATATATGCTTTCCTCTTTTATCTGTCCCAGTGATTTACTTCTGGTGAATGATCCCCAGGAAATAATTTTAAATTTAGGAGAAAGCTTTCTGCACTAAGCTATTTATAATAGCAAAAAAAAAAAAAAAAAAAGGAAAGGAAAGCAGACTACATGTCCAACAATAGATGCACGGTTTAAATACATTATGGCATTCCAGTGAAGTTTTATTAAAAAAAATATATAAAATGCTGCTTATATAAAACGCTGCTTATAAAGGATATGTAATAACATTAAAAAGTGCTTGATACGCAAGTAATAAAAAGAAATACAAAGTTATGAAGGCAGTATGGTTAGAACTCTGTAAAATGTCAGGAAAAAAAAAAAGACCAAATAGAATTACAGATATATTTTTGAACATGATATGTTTCTGAAAAAAAAGTCAAATGTTCAAAAATTAAAGGCACTTAAACATTTGATGGTGGATCTGTTTGCCAGAACACTGACCAGCGCAGTTAGCATGAACCTCGAGGTCCATCTTTGTACCTAATAGCTAACACCTTCTGAAGGAACCTCAGAAAGGGGTTTCAGGAGAGCTCTTTCCCTTCTCCACATCATTTACTTTTCATTTTCTTTTCTTTTTTTTTTTTTAAGATTTTATTTATTCATTTGACATAGAGAAATCACAAGTAGATGGAGAGGCAGGCAGAGAGACAGAGAGAGGGAAGCAGGCTCCCTGCTGAGCAGAGAGCCCGATGCGGGACTCGATCCCAGGACCCTGAGATCATGACCTGAGCCGAAGGCAGCGGCTTAACCCACTGAGCCACCCAGGCGCCCCTACTTTTCATTTTCAACTGCATTTAGAATTTTATCTGCAACAGTAAGATAGTAATGAAAAGCCTTCTCTTTTTGTTATATTCACCATCGGGGGACACAGAACCAAGTCGAGCATGCGAGGATTCACAACCATGCACCACAGTGTGGGGTCGGACCCTCACCAGCTAAGTGGGAATCCACCCTTCTTTTTTTCTTGAACTAAGAGACCCGGGGAATTGTATTACTCTTTGTTGTCCCTTGGACAAGTAGAAGGGAGGTGAAAAGACCTACTGAAATACTTGAATCCTTGAATTAATACTTGAATATTAAATACTTGAATATTCAAGTATTCTTGAATATGAATTCAAGTATTCTTGAATACTTGAATATCAAAGCAAATGGGGTTAGAAGTCTGGGGCGCCTGGGTGGCTCAGTGAGTTAAGCCTCTGCCTTCAGCTCAAGGCATGATCTCAGGGTCCTGGGATTGAGCCCCGCATCGCATCCATCCCATCGGGCTCTCTGCTCAGCAGGGAGCCTGCTTCCCCCCTCTCTCTGTCTGCCTCTCTGCCTACTTGTGAGATCTCTCTGTCAAGTAAATAAATAAAATATTTTTTAAAAGGAGGGAAGGTTAGAAGTGAGACTTTTGGATAGCCGTGCGTGCGCTGACCATTTGGAAACCTTACTGAGCTCTCGGCTTCTATTTCAAGAGAAGCAGGAGTGGTACTCTTGAATGGCACTTTCCAGAAACGAGAGAGTTCAGTAACAAACCTGAAAGCTGACACAGGAGGCTCATGATTTCAATCTGACTTCCTTTCTAGCCGCCAGTACAAGATAGACTGAGCCGTTGATCACAGATTGTCAAATTTCAACTCATCCTGCAAACGGAGATGAGCTCAAAACAGATGTCAGTTAAAGAGAAGTCTGTAAAATAACAATAAAATGAGAAAAGCTTTGCTCTTAGGAAAAAAAGAAATGCATGCAACAGCTAACTAACTAAAAGGAAATCAGAAAACCAGGGAGCTTTTTATGATTTAAAAAAAAAAAAAAAAGGAAAAGAACAGTCACACAAGAGAGACTAATTTCTTCCACTTTTAACCGATTATTAAATGTTTTACTGAGTGTGCACAGCCGAAAACAGAGTTGATTAAAATTATATGAGCTCTTGATTTAAACAAGGTTCATGGATGCACGCACATTCAGTCACTCAAATCCTCCTCGACTGTGGGCCGGGGAAGAGACAAAAAGCCTTAGCATTGAATCCCCACAGGCAAACTGTGTCTGCTGACAGTGGAGTTGCACTGCACCAGTTTGAAACATGATGCTTTTGATCGTCTCTTTCTCTCCAATATTTCCTACAGATTATTAAAACTCATGTTCGGTCGGCAACCTGAGCGTGTGCCCAGGCTCCCTAGAAAATGGGCGTCTGGGGCCACGCCTACAGGCCAAGGGCTGAGACTTTATTGGGAGGTGTGACCTGGAGCAACAGGAGTGAGGAGAAGGGGGAAGGTGGGTTAGGGCTGGGGAACAGACACTAAGCTGGCCCAGCTTCTCAACCAAACAGCAGGGCGCTTGGTGAGGGGACATCTTCCAAAGAGCTTTGGGGGACTGTTGGGGAAGGGCAGGAACTTATCTCCTGGCTCTCACTGGGCAAACCTCTTGTGCGCTTCTGGTGTGTCCCCTGCCCCACTCTAGGCAGCTGGATGCTGGGGAGCCCAGACGCCAAGCCTCCTCTGGAAGTGGAAGGAAAAGCCACAGCATCCCCAAGTCCTACTGGGAAGGACCTGACTTCCTAGGGCCACTGCAGCTTCCACCTGTGGGAACAACTGTGCTCTGGGCCAGCCATCACCTGGGGGCGCTGAGGAGAATAAGCTGGGGGCCAGACCTCTCTACTGGGCAAGAGGTGAGGCCCAAGGGCAGAGGGGCTGAGCCATTCTGGAGAAGTACCTAACAGGTCAAGTGTGACGTTTACAGAGCAAAATGCAATCATTACACGTGCTTGGAGGTAGAAGGCATGAACAAGCATGAACAATATTTGAAAAGAACATTTCCCCTACGCTGTCCTCCCATTCAAGGGAGCATAGAACCTTTGTAAGATACAAGATAACAGTAAAAGGGAGACTCGCAGAACTGGGTACATGAGACACACAGATAGGTTCCAAGATGGCTTGCCACCGAGAAATATGTGTTGGTGCTTTTAATATTTTAGGCACTATGGCCGGACACTGATCAAAACCTTTTTTTTTAAAAATAAAGATTTTATTTATTTGTCAGAGAAAGAGAGAGCACGTGCACAGTAGGGGGAACAGCAGGCAGAGGGAGAAGCAGGCTCCCTGCTGAGCAAGGAGCGGGATGCAGGACTCTATCCCAGGACTCTGAAATCGTGACCTGAGTCGAAGGCAGACGGAGCCACCCAGGCATCCCTGATCAAAATCTTTTTAAAAAATCCTCTGGAAGTATTTTTCTCATATAAAATACTCCTACATTTGAATATCATCCAAGCTCAAGAAGTACTAATTCTATAGTATTCCTAAGTACTGTAATTCCCATCACACATGTGCAGTAATGGAGGTGGAGAGAAGTTGTGTGACCAAGCCAGCAAGTGTTCTTGTTGGAACGCGGACTACAGCTGCCAGACACCCTCCTCTGGGCTGACCCCACACAGGTCCCAACACCTGAATCCTGTGCCCTGACCTCAGTTTACATTACAGCCTGGTCTTCTTCCTGTCACCCACCAGGTCACGGGCAAGTCAACTGGACTGTGGGTTTGGGCTTGACCTTCACAGCTTGTCTGTGCCCCTATAGCATATTCTGCAGGTTTTGGCAAAAGCACTGAACTTCTTTGATCTCACCCTGGCTTCAACTTTCACATTTGTGCTAAGGAGAGAAGCAAAGATGGGATTCACAGAAGCCAGCAGGTGAAGTTGGGTGTAACTGGGCTGGGCTCCAAAGAAAGCCAAGATGTGTGAGAATTTCTTAAATGGCTCTGGCCCCAGGGAACACACACAAAGGCCACTGAAAAGCCAGTCAGTTTGTGGGGTAAGATCTCTTCACAGCAGCTTCAAAAGCAAGCTGTTGGTTAGCAAGCTTTGGTTTCTTTTGTTGGGGGGAAAAAAAACATTGCTTAAAAAAAAAAAAAAAACATTGCTTAAGAAGAAGAAAGAATAGGAATGTACCTGCTGAGTTCAAGGCTTGAAAAGAGTTTTCTATTCAGGCCTATGACTGGATGGTGATCCCACTTACCCTCAGCACAGCAGCCCAGGATTTTGCTGTTTCCAGATTCCTGGGTTCTCCAGAAAAGCAGAGCCAGTTTCATTTTCCTCAAAGGCACTGAGACTGGTCTCTGCCAGTGACCTCTGGGCTGGAACTTCCCCAGGGGGGCAAATGGACCACTTCCTAAAGTCTGTGGTTAGAACCCATGCCTATGGGGTTGCCCAAGCCGATGGGGGTGGGGAGGGGAAGCTGAGTTTCCATGACAACCCTCTGTATGCCAGGTTGGGCTAGAAATGTTCACTGCCATCACAACATGCTATGAGAGAATTATTATTACTCACAAGACTCCCCCCTACCAGTAGCTGGTGGATCCAGTATCAGGTCCAAGGCCGTATTGCTTCAACATTCATGTTCTTTTCAGCAAATCACACTGTGATCCCGAGTGCAGAATACCATGGACATTTGTTTTGCAGTCTCTGGAACTTCTGCTTGTTGGCTTGCTACCGCGATATCTACCCTCCCATGTTCTAATTTATGTTTTCTTCGAATATTACAAAGACTGCAAATCTTTTGTTCACTGGTCATTTATATTTTTTCTTTATGAACTGTCTCTTTAGGCTCTTTCCTCATTTTTCTACTGGGGTGCTCTGCACATTTCTTAGTGATTTTGTAAGCACTCTTCATATATAAAAGCTATGATAGTATAAAGCTTTGTTTGCTATCATCTAACTATGGGAGTTGAGATGCTAGAGATAAAGAAGGTATCTGCCTCTGCATTGCAACTTTTTGTTTTAATACCAAATATTATTTTTTAACTCCCTGTCTTGGAAAAGAGACTTTTTAGCATATTGAGAATTCAAACGATAACTGTTTACTGACTGCAACATTTAGGCAGAGAAATAGTTTGATCTGTTAAATAAGCAGTTAAACCAATGGCAATTAGACCTTTACCCTTCTGAGTGGGTCTTGAGAAGAAATAAACCAATGAAATGAGAGCCCCTGATTGTGATGTCTAGTCCTGAGGGAGGGACCAAGGCTCTACTCAGAGATGGGTTGGCTCTGTTGGGAAAACGAGGAAATTGGGATCGGGGGACAGAGAACATTATAAGGCCTGAGCCTTGGTCACACATGGAATACATCTCCCTTAAAGAATACCCATCCCAAAAGATAGTCCATTTTCTACATGATTTCCAATAAGCTGTGGTGTGCTAGAACCAGTTTGCTTGGTGTATTGACTGTTAACATTTTCAGGAACTTCATGAACTGATGGATAAATACAGCCTTTATTAAAAATTAAATGATATAAACTTATACTTCACAAATTATATAGAAAACAAAGGTAACAGATACTCCAAAAATCATCACTTCTTAATCATTTTACTGGATTCTGTCATTATCCATGCTTTGTGGGTTACCTTCATTTACTCCATCCATACAGTAGAAATACTATCTACACTTGGCTATTGTGTATCTCTGATGTAGCACTGGTGGCTTGAAATCAGCCCTGGTGGGAGCGTTTACACGTGGAAATCAATAAATGCTACAAACAGGGCTTGATCTACTGTTGATCTTCTAGATTTAAGAAAGCGATGAAGGAGGAAATATGCATAATGCAGATTAAACTTAAAAGTGCATTTTATCTGTAGCCAGCCATTACCTTGGCAACGGCTTTAAAAAATTGAGGCGATATTCTTCCAGTGTTTGAAAACTATCACCCAGTTCAGCAGTGAGGTCTTCTACGTCACTGACAAACATGTTCCAACTTATGCTTATGCCAAAAGACAGCTGTTCATCAACTGCCACCACAGACTGGCTATAGATACAAGAGCTTGGCAAAAATCAATGAATGCATTCTCTCAGCTTCAATGAGCTAGGTGTAATTTACAATGTGAAGAGTGTTATTATTTGGGAACTGCAGGCTATGCATACTCTGTATCAGCAAAATTTACACCACTGCACACACACATGCATATATACATACCCACACACTTACATAGATACATACTTGCCCCCCGGAGTGCTCATTGTTACCACGCACATAGGGCAATGTCAGTAAAGGGCACCGAACAACACCCAAATAAACCTCTTAATTACAAGGCAATTTCTAAATAGGCTAGAGCACACAGCAGGAAACTATGGCTATGGACCCACCAGCTGATTTCGTACAATGATGTTGAAACATAGCAAATGCGTTCATTTACATATTTCCTATGGTGGTTTTCATATTACTATTATTTTTAAAAAGATTTTGTTTATTTATTTGACAGAGAGAGACACAGCAAGAGAGGGAACACAAGCAGGGGGAGTGGGAGAGGGAGAAGCAGGCTTCCCATTGAGCAGGAAGCCCAATGCGGAACTTGATCCCAAGACCCTCGGATCATGACCTGAGCCAAAGGCAGACAATGACTGAGCCACCCAAGTGCCTCCTGGTTTTCGTATTATAATGGGAAAGCTGAGCACTTGTCACAGAGACCAGAAAACCTAAAATTATTTACTATTTGGCCCTTTACAGAAAAAGTTAGCAACTGTCAGGCTTGAGTGAAGTGAAAGAGACCATCTGTGGATGACTCGAGTTCAACCAAAATATTTTATAAATATTTTTCTAATTTTAATTTTAGGGTTGGTTGGTTGTTTTTGTTTGTTTGTTTGTTTGTTTGTTTGTTTTTTGCCAAGCAGAAGTTTTTAATTTTATGTGTATAAATATACTGAAATCATGCTCTCCTCTCCAAATGGTTAGCCGATTGTGAGAGCTTTTATTCAGCCCCTCATTCTTTTTGCCACCAATTTGAAATGTTATACTTAGTGTTTCTCAATGGGTCTACTTGTGGACTCTCTTTTCTGTTCCCCCTGACTCTTCCGTCTATACCAGCACTAGGGTCATACTGTTTTTATTATTTTATTTTATTTTTTAAAAGATTTTATTTATTTATTTGACACAGACAGAGATCACCAGTAGGCAGAGAGGCAGGCAGAGTGGGAGAAGCAGACTCCCTGTCTGACATGGGGCTCAGGGCTCAATCCCAGGACCCTGAGACCATGACCTGAGCTGAAAACAAGAGTCAGATGCTTAACCGACTGAGCCACATGGGTGCCCTGCAAGTCAGAAGCTACATGTGGATTTCAGACTGCACCGTAGCTTGGCACCCCAAACCCCTGTGATGTTCCAGGGTCAACTCTATGTTTGAATACCTGCATCTAATTTGGGGGAAGTTCTCTTCTTATTCTCTGTGCTCGTTCTTCCAGATGAGTTTTATAGTCATTCAGTTAAGTTCCTCCCACTCCCTTAATTTCATGGTGATATTGATCGAGATTATCTTTACATGGTAGACTTGTGGGGCACTTGGGTGGCTCCATAGGTGAAGCAGCTGCCTTCGGCTCAGGTCATGATCTCAGGGTCCTGGGATTGAGCCCTGTGTTGGGCTCTCAGCTCAGCGGGCAGTTAGCTTCTCCCTCTCCATCTCTGCTCTCTGTCTCTCTCTCTCTCTCATTCTCTTGCTCTTGTTCTATCTCAAGTAACTAAATAAAATCTTTAAAAATAATAAATGGTAGACTTGTGAAAAATGACTATCTCAATGATATTGAAGTCTGAAACACAGTCAGAGGAAAACCCTTTAAAAATCAATAACCATCTATTCTAAGTGCCTATTGTGTTTCAAGTGCTCTGGTGGGTCAAAAAAATAAATAAATAAAGGGCTGTGCCCACAACCATGCTCACTCAACTCTCAGTCCAGGTGAAGCAGCCTCTCAGGAGAAACACTTTCTAGAAGTCATGACCATAGCACACAGCAGATGCTCCTGGTACAAGGCACCTGTTAGACTCCAATATTTGATCTGATCTTTATCTTATAATTAGGACACTTAAAATAAAAAGAAAACAACCGAAAATATCCTAACGCCCAGATAGAGGAAAACCACTGGCCACAGGACTAAAAAGAGAAACATCAACTAAAGGCTGCCCGCGGTCACCGAGTCCAGGCTCTGAACTTGTGGCTGCCTGAGCTCGGTCAAGGTCACTGGTGTAGCTTGGCACTAGCTTCCTCTCCCACAAAATGAGGATCAAAATGCTCACAATAAGATTGCCACGAGGAGTCATGTTAAGAATAAAATAGCCAGCACTTGACCCAGACTTCTAAATTTAACCCTTCCAACAGCCTTATGCGGAACAGGGACTGGGATTCAGAGAATGGCAATGACCTATCTGGGGCCATGGCTGGCAAGTGGCAGAATATGGACTTGAGGAACAGGCTGGCTCCAGAGTCGAACCTCTGCAGTATACGGGTTCTTTAAAAACATGCAAATACAGGGGTGCCTGGGTGGCTCAGGGGGTTAAGCCTCTGTCTTCGGCTCAAGTCATGATCCCAGGGTCCTGGGATGGAGCCCAGCACTGGGCTCTCTGCTCAGTGGGGAGCCTGCTTCCCCCTCTCTCTCTGCCTGCCTCTCTGCCTACTTGTGATCTCTGTCTAATAAATAAAAAACAAAACAACAACAAAAAAAATAAAACAAGCAAATACACACACACACACACTCATACATATAGAAGTACCCACCCACACCCCACACACAATACATACATTCATGCACACATACGTATCCATCTGCATGTACACATACATATACACACGATACCCGCACCAATCCCTGTACACACACACAGTTTGATGCCCTGCCTTATTCCTAGATGGATTTCAGGGTAAATGAAATCCAAATCTAGTCCAAAGAAGCTAACTCTCCCATGGCGTGCTGAACCTCTGTTCCTCACACACATATGGGGGAATTAAGGTGTATTTGCTCCTAGGCAACTTTATCCTTGTTATCTTATTTAACTGCGCAAGCTGAATCTCTAGGATAGTCTTTCATGCTTGATCTCTGGGGAAGAAATGTTCCCCCAAGGTGTATTTTTTCCCCCAGTTTCATGATGGAAATTTTCAAATAAAGACCAAATGGAGAAAACAATACAGTGAGTTCCCATGTCCCCATCACCCAGTGCCAACAATCACCAGTGTTCTGCCTGCTTTTCTCCGTCTATTTCCTCCTCACTCCTCCCACCCCACATCCCCGGAAGTATTTATTTTTTATTTAAAAATTTTTTGTTTAGGTAAGCTCTAACTTCCCCTCCACCCCCAGTGTGGGGCTTGACCCCGAGATCAAGAGTCACATGCTCTTACTGACTGAGCTAGCCAGGCGTCACTTCCCTGAAGTATTTTAAAGCAAATCCTAGGGATGCCTGGGTGACTCAGTAGGTTAAGCGTCTGCCTTCGGTGTCCAGGGATGGAGTCCTGCATGGGGCTTTCTGCTCAGTGGGAAGTCTGCTTCTCCCTCTCCCTCTGCCCTCTGCTCCTTTTCTCTTTCTTTCTCACTCTCACTCTCAAATAAATAAATAAAATCTTTTAAAAAAAATTAAAGCAGGGCGCCTGGGTGGCTCAGTGGGTTAAAGCTGCTGCCTTCGGCTCGGGTCATGGTCTCAGGGTCCTGGGATCAAGTCCCGCATCAGGCTCTCTGCTCAGCAGGGAGCCTGCTCCCCCCCCTCCCGCCTCCATCTACTTGTGATCTTTCTCTGTCAAATAAATAAATAAAATCTTAAAAAAAAAAATTAAAGCAAATCCTAGATCGTCCTAATACTTCACTGGTAAATACTATCATATGTATCACTAGTGATAAGAATTTTCTTTTTCATTAACCTTAATTCCTTATCATCATCTACGGCTACAAGTTGCTCTGATTTTATACTGACTTTTAGCCATGAGATCAAATGACACTAGTACCTGATGGGCAATACCGAAGCATTATCATCCCTTTCCCCTCTTTGATACATTTCACGGCTCCCCTAGATCAGTGGGAATCCAGAAATGTTGGTGGAACCAAGAAAAACCTGGCCCATGTGGGTTGCCGCTCTTTTGGAATCAAAGGCAAGACTGGTGGCGGGGGAGGGGCGGAGAAATTTCAGTCACAGAAAAAAAAGTGAATTTCTCTGCATTCAAGAGAAATCACATAGAAGTTTTAAACGTGCCATCAATTGTCTGAGACAGTCTATTTATGACTCTGTGAATACCAACTTCGTGAAACTGAAGCTCATCAGAGCCATGGGCTAAGATACATGGTGTCGATTACAGAAAGAGGATTGGAAAGCATGTCTGATGATATTTTCCATTTCAAGTCGATGCCTCACAGCTCCCTTCATCGGTGAAGAGGGTGGGAGGTAGGTGCTAGAGCTCTTCAGGTGGTTGTGAAGGAAGCGTGCGTCCAGGACATCCCTGGAGAAGCTCTCCATGCTGGGCATGGAGCTGAGCCCTCAGGGATAAGTGGGGTGCAGAGAAGAAGAACGAAGAAGCATGCTTCCACCTGCACCTGGCCAGTGGAACTGGCCTGTGGTCCGCATGCAGTATAAGTAAGTGGATGCTGAATGAACGAGAGAAGGACCATGCAAAGACACCCTTGGTGCCGCTCAAAGCCAAAGTCACTGAGCAGGGCAGGACCCACAGCGTCACGTGCATCGGGGTCACAAGCCCCAGGTCACAAGGAGGTCCTGGGGGCTTCCCTGTGCCCCAGGGGGCTATGCAGGATTCCCACCTGGGCAGGAGGCCTGGCCTGAGTGTGCTTTGCCTTGTGCCCCACGTGTGACCACCAGTGTGGGCTCTGAGGTAAGGAGGGCAGGGTGGCGGGGGGCGACCCTAAGATACCTGGCCTGGGTTGTTTCCTTCTACACAAATCCTTAGCCAAGCCTGTCCATCCTCATCTTATAGGAGAGAAGGCGCAGCAGCAAGACCAGGTATCATTACGGACTGAAGGCTTGTATTCCCCCAAATTCATGTATATATATATACATATATATATATATATATATATATATATATTTAGATTTTATCTACTTATTTTGTTAAGATTTTATTTATTTGAGAGGAGGGAGAGAGAAATGGAGAGCAGAGAGTGAGAAGGAGAAGCAGATTCCCCACTGAGCAGAGTCTGATGTGGGACTTGATCCCAGACCCTGGAATCATGACCCGAGCTGAAGGCAGATGCTTAACGCAGCTCCCGCTTCCCTCTTCCACCCCACTTCACATGTTGAAACCTGCCTCCAGTGGGATGGCATTAGGTGGTGGGGCCTCAGGAAGGAGGGTGAAGCCCTCATAAATGGGGTCAGTGTCTTACTAAAGTGACCCTAGAAAGTTAGTTGGCTGAGCTTCAGCCATGCAAGGAGACAAGGCTAAGGTGACCACCAGCGATGGGGAAGACTGCCCTCCTGGGAACCCGCCCCCACTGGCACCCGGATCTTAGACTCACCAGCCTCCAGAACGGTGAGAAATGAATTTATCCTATTGAGCACTACCTAGTCACCAGCACTTGGGTACAGCAGCCTGAGTGGATGAATACATGAGAGATCTGGAAGGAACAGAGGCAGGAGGATCCAACAGATCCAGACCAGCAGCAGGGGACTGAGGCACACGGTTTCCCCGGGGACTGAAACTGACACATTTCCCAGAGGATTGAAACTTCCTGTGTTCAGAAACGCCCAGAATTAAAATGTTGAGCACTCTAGATGGGCACCTTCTGAAATGCAGCCGTACTCCTCCAGAAGATGTTCCACAAGATGGGATCTTTGCTCTGGTCCCACTGTCCCCGGATCCCTGGCCCAGGCCTCACAGGCCCTGGGTGGCCAACTGGGGTGGTCTGCGAAGCGCTCGCTAGCCCACCCTAGACACGGAGCTCCTTGTGGAGCTCACCCTCCTAGCCCCGGGCCCACGCCTGCTTCCCACTGAGGGGCAAGGTCCCAGGGTGCCCACATCCAGCACTCAGCAAAGTTCAATAAAGGTGTGCTGAAAGCACTAATGAATGAAAATCCACTTGTAAACTCAATGCAGCTGTGAATCAGGACGTGCGCACTCCTTTCCACTCCTTGCCTGTCCCCTGGAGGAGAGTGATCCTGGGAGCAGACACACCCTTCCCTTGGCCCCGGAACTGAAGAGGAACGGGAATGACTAATCTGCTACCTGGTTTTTGAAGAATAGCTTTAAAACGAACGCCATAAATCGGGTTCAATCGGACAGAGGGTGAGGACTGCTTGAGCTAGCATACTCGGGAGACTCAGTTACTTAATAAGCCCTTGTCTTAACTGAGGTTTTACAGTACTATTCCAGAGCCTGCACTAGTTGGTTCACTGGTTTAAGCAATTAAATGAGTTGCAGAGATTTGAAGGATATTGAAATGAACCACAAAGGAAGCACCCTTTGCCCCCGAAACAGCATCGCAGCAACAGTGTAAAGAAAAGAGAACAGCACTGCTCTCTCTGGCCAGCCTGTCTTTGTATTTGCTGCATTATTCTTGGCGCTGAGGTTGGCAGCCACCCTGACTCAACAACCAGGGAGGGAAAGACATGTGCTTCGGGATGGCTCATGCCCTGGGCCCCGATGACACTGAAAGGCAGTTCTCAGGCCTGCTTTTCTGCTGGACCCCAGAATGCTGGAGTCAGTAGGAAACCTTGCCCAAATGATGTTGCCTTCTTGGCTGAGGACCCCAAAAGACACCAGGTCAGTCTTGACCTGAACATGTCATCCATCGCTGGACATATCCCTGCTTTGAAAGGCAGACTGGTTGAAAGCTCATTCTTCCTCTTTTTTTTTTTTTTTCCCCTCTCCCTCCCTCCACCCTAGAGAGATGCTGCTGGAACCAAGACCAAGCCCCTCTTGCAGAGGGAGGAGCACTAATGCCTGGGTGTGCTGAACAGGTAGCCCAGAGGGAGGCACCCATCCTGCTCCTGCACAGAAAGAAGGGCTTGGAGTAAGCAGCAATGGTGAGGCTGCTTGCCAGCACTTGTTTCTGGAAAGGCCAGCTCAGGAGTGGCACCTCCCTAAGGGGTAAATCTTGTGCAAATGAACCGCTTGCAGGAACAGCTGCAGGAATGTGCAGACTGTGTGACGGTGTGTCCCTGTCCCCCAAATTCAAATAAGCCATGGAAGGCCAGAGCTAGAAGATTTGTCACAGGTAACCCCCCCCGCCCCCCTCCCCCCCCCCCCAAACTGAGCTCCTGATCTCTCCAGCGTCCCCAACCCCTCAATGTCGCACATCTGGGAAACTGTGAAGTCCGTTCTTGCACTGCACAGAACAAAACTTCTGGAGTCCTCGATGGCCCCTCTTTTCTCTCAGAGCCCACATGGGATCTGTCAGCATATCCTCTCAACACGACTTTTAGAATCTGACTGTTTCGAATATCTCTACTGCTCCCACCCTGGTCTGAGTCACTTTTTCTCCGATTGTGACGATGACCTCTCTTCTGGTCTCCCTGTCTCCTTGCCTCTGCCCCCCTCCGACCACACTTGAGGGTAGTCTGACCCAGCTATCAGAGAGATCCTAGGAACAAAAGTTCAGATCATCTCTCTCCTCTGCTTAAAATCCCCCAGTGGCTTCACCTCAATCCTTGTGATGGCCTACAAAGCCTGGTGCCATCTGGTCTGGCAAGACCTGGGGTACCACTCAACACACCCCGTCAGTGCCCACATGCTGATCCAGCCACCCACGGGCAGGGCTGGCGCAGGGACGTCTGGGATCTCCTGGGTGCCTGTGATCTCGCCACCTACCCAACCCCTGCAGGAGGAGGAGGACAAGGGTAATCTCGGGACAGCAAGACCCCCTCCAGGATGTAGACGAGCCACACGGGTCACAGCTGCAGAGAGACAGGCACATCCTCTCTTAGATTTCAGAGAGCACCTCGCTCTGCTCTGTTTCCCAGCCGAGGACACGAAGGCCCAGAGCGTGACCCTGACTTGCAAAGTTCTTAGAAGTGTAAAGAAATACCTACCAGAATCACAGCTGTGTGCCTGCTCTTTGCCACTACAGACACGGGCCTCAGACAGACAGACTGTGCTGACGAATATACAGCCCCACAGATGCCCGGGTCCGTGTCAGTGCGGCTGCCAGCTTCTGCCGTGCTGACCTCCCGGGCATGAGGCAGCGCTGATGGACGCTGGACGTCCGCCTGGTGCCCACAGCAGGGAATGCTTGAGGACGCAGGTGGTAGGAGACATGGGTCCTTAACTTTTCAGGCCAGGGCACTTTGGGGCTTTTAAAAGGAATACGGGAGCTTCTACTTTAAAATATGTTTCAAGTGATTTAAAATTTTGCTTTTTTGTCTTTTTAGACTTTGTTACCATAATGTCTTATTAAGATGGTCATTTATTATCCTAAAGGCAAAAGAATGATTTTGAGGAGCAGGGGCAGGGAAACCTTATAGATGACTTGATCATTTAAAGTTGATTTTATTTTTATTTTGTTTTGTTTTGTTTTAAAGATTTTATTTATTATTTATTTGACAGAAAGATCACCAGTAGGCAGAGAGGCAGGCAGAGAGAGAGAGAGAGAGACAAAGAAGCAGGCTCCCTGCTGAGCAGAAAACCCGATGCGGGGCTCTATCCCAGGAACCTGAGATCAGGTCCTGAGCCGAAGGCAGCGGCTTAATCCACTGAGCCACCCAGGTCAGGTGCCCCTAAAGTCAATTTTCTACATAAGGCAAGTCAATGCTCTTTTCTTCTCCCTGGTTAAAAACAAAACAAAGCAAAACAAAACAAAACAAAACAAAAACCCAAAACGGTGCTTCATGAAAAATTCAGAAAAGGAGCAGGGCAGGGAAAGTTTTGAGGGTGATCAAGAAGCAGGCCCCTGGGGACAAAAGAAAAATGAAAGCGAAGCTCTGGGAAAGGTCTCCACAGATAAGTGCCTGCGAGGAACATATCTCCACCCTTCTCTATGAGTCTGAATCCGACAGAGAGAGATATGAAGACGTCAGGGATTGCTATCGGTGACCATAGAAGAAGACGTAATGATTATACTAATTTCCTCTCCTGGTGTAGCCCCATCACCTCCGTCAGTGCCTGGCCCAAAGTAGGAATTCAATAAAGATCACTTCAAGGTATGGTTATGAACCAAAAAGAGAGTGATGAAAGGCTGCCTTCCCAGAGTCAGGGGGAAATCTGAAAGCAAAATTAAGAAAACCCTTCTGTTTACAACAGCATCAGAAATAACAAAATACTTAGGAACAAGTGTCACCCAGGAAGTACTAGACGTGTGGACTGAAAACCACAAAACAATGTTGAAAGAAATGAAAGAGATCAAAATAAAGGAAAAGACATTTGTATCCATGGATTGGAAAACTCAATATCGTTCACATGGCAATATTCCCCAAATTGAACTAGAGTCAGTGAAATCTCTATCACAATTCCAACTAATTCTCCGTCCCCCCCTGAAATTGACAAGAGGACCCTGTGATTTGTATGGAATTGCAAGGGACCCAGAATGGCCAAAACAATCCCAAAACAGACGAGCAAAGCTGGAGAACTCATAGTTCCCCATTTTGAAACTTGCTACCAAAACTATGATAATCAAAGCAGAGTGGTATTGCCCTAGGCACAGGTGAACAGACCAGTGGAAGAGACCCAAGATTCCAAAAATAAACTCCATACATCTATGGCCAATCAATTTTCAATAAGTATACCAAAGTCATCCAGTGGAGGATGGAACAGCTTTTTAAATGGTGCTAAGACAACTGGATAGTCATACACAAAAGAATGAATCCGCACCTTCAGCTTGCACTACATGGAAAATTAATTCAAGGGGCACGCCGGGGTGGCTCAGTTGGTTGAGCGACTGCTTCGGTTCAGATCATGATCCTGGAGTCCCAGGATCTAGTCCTGCATTGGGCTCTCTGCTCAGCAGGGAGTCTGCTTCTCCCTCTGACCTTCTCCCTTCTCATGTTCTCTCTCTCTCTCTCTCTCTCTCTCATAAGTAAGAATCTTTAAAAAAAAAAAAGAAATTGTTAGAAAATTAATTCAAAATGGATCAAAGTCCTAAATGTAAGAGTTAAAACTATAAAACTCTTTGAAGAATACAGACTTCAATCTTGACCTTAGATCAGGCGATAGTTTCTTAAATATGAGACTAAAAGCACAAGCTATACACACAAAAAAATAAACTGAATCTCATCAAAATTGAAAACTTGGGGATGCACCAAAGGGCGCAACCAAGAAAGTGAAAGAATGACCCACAGAATGGGAGGGAAAATTTGCAAATCTGGTATCTGGTCAGGATCTAGTATCCAAAATATTGAAAGAACTCTTACAACCCACAAATAAAAGATAAACAATCTGGTTTTTAAAACAGGCAAAAGACCTGAATAGACATTTCTCCAAAGAAGATGTAAAAATGTCCAATAAGTCTACAAAAAGATGCTTAGCATTATTAGTTATTAGGGAAATTAGTACAAGTCAAAACCACAATGAGATATACTTCACACTCACTAGGATGGTTATAATGAGAAGAAAACGAAAATAATAAAACAAATGTTGATGATGATGGAGAGAAACTAAGATCTGCATATCGTGCTGGTAGGAAGGCAAATGCTACAGCCACCGTGGAGAACAGTTTGACGGTCCTTCAACCAGTCCGACATAGCACTGATATACAACCCAGCCATTCCCTTCCTAAGTACACAATCAAGAGAGCTGAACATATACACCCACATAAAAACTTACCTGAGGATGTTCAAGGCAGTGTGATTCACAACCGCCATTTAGTAGAAACAACTCAACTGTCCATCAACTCATCAAATGATAACCAAGTGTTATATATAAAATCATATGCATATACTTAAATCGCATTTCGCTGGGGAAGGGAATGGAGTATGGATACATACAGATGAGTCTTGAACCATTATGTTAACGGGAAGATCCAGTGGCGATAGGTGACATACTGTGTGATTCCGTTTACGGGAATGTCCGGAAGAGGCAAATCCATAGAGACAGAAAGTTGATTTGGGGTTCCTGGGGGCTGGGAGAATGGGGAGTATCTGATTCATGGATATAGGGCGCCCCTTTGGAGTGATGACGAAGTTCTGGATTTAGGTAAGTGGTGACTATTGCCCAACTGTGTGCATGTTCTGAAGACCATTTAGTTACATGCTTTAAAAACCATTTCCATGGTGAATTATACCTCCATAAAAGAAATTACCAGAGGTTCTGCAGTTAAATAAAAGTCTGGAGTTAACAAAAGGGCTGAGATACAAAGTGGTGTGTGGAATTCCCGAGAGCCACTGACCTTGCTTCTCCGGGTTGCGGACCTGGGACGGCATGTCTTGGATTTCCAAGGTCCATTCCCCCTCGGCCTTCTCTCCCCAGCAGTGCACGGTCATGAACTCCCAGTTGGTGAACCCTTCGTTGGAATGATCCAGCAATCTGCAATCAGAGACGCGGGGTGAGAACACAAGAGGGTCAGGAAAGGAGTGGTGCGTAGGGGGCCGGGCCCGAGGGGGGCTTTCTTCTGGCTTGGAATTAGTCCTTAGGTGATGGGTACGATCTCACTGAACAGCATCTCAAGGGGAGCAGCTTTGAGAATGGAAGGAAAAGACGCCTGGCTCTCAGCTGGGAAGAAGGCAGGGTAAAAGCTGGGGATGCTTTCAAACCTTTGACTGATGACCCCACCCTGGCCAACAGCTTCACCCCCATCATCCTGCTGGGTCCCCCAAATATTCTGAGAGGCAGGCAGGCTGGCAGGACTCACGGGGGCCCAACAGGGACCAGCCAGCGATGGTCTCCCTCCTGCCATCCATCCCCATTATAGACAGAGGGATCCCACGGGTCGTGATGAGTGGCAGGTCCAACAGCCATAACCAGCTGAGCTGGGACTCCTCAAGGGCATTCTGACCCCTGTCCTTGTTCTCTCCAGCATCAAGAAGTGTTTCAGAGGTTACCAAAGAAGACCCTCCAACCTCCCCACCCCAATGCCAGCAGTGATCCTCCAGAGCCCATCTCCCAAGGCCTGGGTACACAAAGACCGAGGCCAGACCACATGCCCCAGGAGCATCACAAAGCAAGCCTTTCTAAGATGCCAGTCTGTGGAACAAATGGAACCTTCACACCAGTCCCAGGGCCAGCTCTCGCATGCTCTTCTCCAGAAGAGACGAAGAGGGGAAAATATGCAACTCTCCAGGGCTTAAGGGTGTTTCAACAGGTGCATTGGGCGAGATGACCTAATGGGACTGGCTGCTTTCCAGTGTGTGCAGGAGGCACCCCTGCATGCAGTGGGGGGAGGTGCAGGAGCTCCCTCCCCTCCGCCAGTCTCCCCCTCCCAGGTTCTGAGGAGCCTCCAAAGCCCATGGTCTTTCCAGACTGTGATTTCAGCCCAGATCCATTTTTCTCTCGTTTGACTTGAGCAGGAAACAGGAAGCAACTCATGGGCTCCCTCTTTCTTCTAATATCCCCCGAACAGTCTCGGGTTCTTCTCCCTTCCTCTTCCTACCCCTTCTAACTTTGTTATCTCTCTTTTGGGACAGGGTCTTAACCTGAGAGCTCCTTATTGCCCGTCAGAAGTTCAAATGCACGTTTTGTGTGATGCAAGACTGGATTCCTGATTTGGGTGTTCTCTGAACATCCAGCGAATGCATAAACGTGCTTATCGCGAGAACATTCCCTGCGTGGAGGAGAGGGAAGGGGAGGGGGCACATCCTGTCCTTTCTGGTAAGGAACTGCAAAGGTCAAGGCTAATTTTTCGCACATGATGCCAAGCCGAACAGAACACACTTGGGACAGGACAAAGATAAACGGTCCTTTAAGGGCTGAAAGACTTAACTGAAAGTTCACTTAACTCCATGTCAAAAAAAAAAAAAAAAATCTGGTGATCTGAAAAAGCTGCCCAATGGAGCACGATGTGAAAGAAAGGAGAAAGTAACAGATCCCCAGACACGCACGCTTGATAGAATCACAAAATCTGTGCCGTGGAAAAACAACACATTCCCAAGATGGAGAGGATTGCCAAGTGGCCGCGAGGCAGGTTTCAAGGGCTCGATGGTAGAGGAACAGCAAACGGGTCGTCGTGAACCCAACGAACCTGGCAGGCCCAGCTCTTTCATCTCAGGGGCTCACGCTGGACCTGAGCAGGATGGGGCTTAGAAGGGAAGGAAAAAACAGAGAGCGGGGAAAGCCAGTGGGAAGATGCTGGGGTGCCGGAAAGTTCTTCCAGCTCAGGTAGACGGACGCAGGAAGGACAGGATGGGAACCCAGCCGCCGGGCCAGGCGTTTTCACCTGCAGCATCATATCCAGTTCCTGTAGCCATCTGGACTGCGACAGGAGTCAAGTGACATTTCCGGAAGTAAGGAGTAAAGAGAGGAGAAGCGGCTAGCTCCTGGGCACCCCACCAGGAAGTGAAGGAGCGGGAGCAGCAGCTCCTTGGAGTCTCTTGGCTCCAAAGCCCATTTGGGTGTCAGTCCTTGCAAGTCACGGCTGCCCTGCTGGCCTACGACCGGTCACCCCAACTTCCAAGCCTCATGGTGGCTCTCGGTCCACCCAGGTCACCCTCTGGTGCTCGTACCTGGCTCCTGTCTCGAATTCAGGGCTCACCCCCTTGGAGGCCTCCTGGTGTGTCCAGCCTGCAGCAAACGGGGCTCGGGGTGGGGGGGGACCTCACGGGAAGCCAGAGAAGCGGGAGCTTGTGCATGGCCTAGAGTGCCTGAAGCCGCCCTGCCCACCTGCCCATCTGCCCAGCTCCAGTCTGGTGTCCACACAGGGAACGAACACCCACCACAGAGGACTTCCGATCTTGCAAGGAATGCAAGAAGTCTGGACTTTTAGATGGAATCTCTCAAAGTTCCAGAACAACAACTGCAACTCAGGCTGTAAAAGAGCTTAACAGTGTGGTGGGCCAGCTGGTACCCTCAAGACTGCTCACAGCCTTGTCACCTCCGGGCCAAGGTAAAGGGTGGTCCCCGCCTTTGGAGACAGATGCCCCCTGTGGCTCTTGTGCTACGAGGCTGGCACCTGACCTGGTAGGGATGGCCTGAGCCGGATGGCCGAGCCCTGCAAACCCACGAAGCCAGGATCTGGTCCCAGGGCTGGTTGCAGGGCACCGACCACAAATGCCTGCCGCCTGCTCTCCTTCAGCCAAAGGCGGGCATCTGCCTGTCCCTGCAGCAGGCCAGTCTCTCGGTCTTCAGCCACGTAGGGGTGGGGTGGATGGGGGTAAGAGAAAGGCAACTCCTGCCTGGTCCTGAACAGAGCCCTTCACGAGACCCTCTTTTCTGAACCCTACAGCCTGACTCTGGTTGCTACCCGAGGCAAGTAACCCAAGTGAGGCAAGCGGGCCCAGTGTGGGCAAGCGGGGAGTAGGGCTACAGCCCAGGGGATGGGGAGAGGCAGTCTAGGGGGTCTCCTGGTGGGGGGGGGGGGGGGACATAGTCTGGTTGTCAGCTATTTTTCAAGAGAAATGCTGCTTTGTCCTGAATCCTTTGTCTTTCCTCTGCTTCTTAGCCAAGGGAGGCCCCAAAGAAGTCCCAATCTCTCTCCCCCTCCCCCAAGCTCCCCCAAATCCCTTCAGGCCATTCACCTGCCCGCGACACAGATGCATCAAATCACTTGTCCTTGTTTCTGACCTTGTGGAAGAAATGGCTCCATGGCTTTCCATGATGTGAAACTCCAGAATTTGGAGCCCGTTTCTGGGGCCTTCAGCTAAACAGGGACCCTCTCAGGCCCACGCATGAGAATCCTGCCCCGAGCAGCCTCCGAGGCCCCCACGCGAGCCGCATCGCCCACAGAGCAGAGCCTTCTGCCCACACGAGTTCAACAGCGCTACGTACAACCGGACGGCCGTGCAGGAGCTTTGGGAGGAAGGCAGTCCTCCTCTGATACACGTGCTCACTTCAGATGCCCAATGAATAGGAGAACAGTGACCTTCAGCGCACTTCCAAGGGCAATTAAGTCATAGCCAGAGTTTCATAAATCTCTCCATTAAACGAAGCAGTCACACACCCTCGTCACCCCAACCTGGAAACAAAAGCTCTCCAGGATGGTTCTAAAGACCAGGTTTCCGGTTAGTAGGGGGCACATGCGAACGTCTCCAAGAGAAAGCTGCTGGCAGTACCAACCTGCCCAGGTGCCCCGCAGGGATGCTGTGACCTCCGGCTGGATGGGCCCTCCTGATAAGCCCCAGCACCCCTGCCCCAGCCCCGCTAGGCCAGCCTGGCCTTTAGTTACCTCTTGGCCAATAGTTGAGACTTGGTTCCCGAGGGAGAAATGAGGTGGATCTGGAGGTCTCCCCGGCGTGGGTGGGAAATAGAGATGCGAGCCACCACGTGCTCCAGGTAGCTCACGCGCTGGTCTGAGTGGTCGGCACAGGCAGTGGTCAGGGTGGTGGTCCGCAGAGTCTGCACCACGGGGATGCTCCTGGGAGATGAGGGAGGGGCTCAGGACTTGAAACCAGAGGCTCCAACTCTCAGCAGGAGGGCAGTGCATTGAGGCCCCCTGAGGTACCCCCAGGGACAGCTCCAACCCCTCCTGGATGCTCCCCTTGGAGCTATTCTGCCAGCCAGAAGATGTTCGCTCTTCTGGAACTTGCTTAGAGATTTAAAGAATGGTTTCACATTCAAACTCAGTTAACATACCCAGTGATCAGCCTCCTCAGTGCCCAGGAGCTGGCTTCTAAGTAAGCCTATGATCAGCTCATTGCCTCAACTGCTGGGGTCAGAAAGGCTTTCAAACCCTACCACTTTGTTTCAAAGACCGGTCTTGATAATACAGGTCACGATGCCGAATGATAACAGCAAACATTCCCTAAGCAGATGGCATACCGGGCGCTAGACAGGGCACTCATCTGAGAATTTACAAGGATTAATCCATTACATCCAGAAAGAGGTCACACACAGCTACTGAGAAGCAGAGCTGGGATATGAGGCTTCAAGCTCACTGCCTCCGCCTTTGTGCCACACTGTCCCTCAAGGATGCTGGTGTGGGTTCATAGTTGTGTTCAAGATACCGAGGAAGAGGAGATCAACAAGGTACCCGGGGTCAGAGCCGGGCTTTTGTGCTGAATGCGCGCGCCAAGGCTGTAATGGCTGGCCCAGAGTCACGGCAGAAGGACAGGAGCTGGTCCACTCCCTACCTGGGAGTACTGGGGACCCGATTCCCCAGTCATGCGTGGATAGTGTTGTCCCCTCCCTCTACTGTCCTCTGATGGGAACGGATGACAATTCTCTTAATAAAGTCAAGGCAGTTTATACCATATGGGATGAAATCTGAAAATAAGGATCGAGTCCCAATCATTCCCAAGTTAGTTCCACCAAAATCTTCTAATACTCCCCGGAGAAGGCAGATACAAAGCCTGCACCAGCATCCAGGCTGGGCACTTCCCATCGAGTCTGGGCCATCGTGGCTTGCCCCCGCCATTAGTAAACTGGGGAAAGATCTCCTGCCTCCCAGCAGCACATTAATAATTCCCCACTGCTCAGCCAGCGCTTGGTTTATCACGGGGAGTGCTTTGCTCATTTTGCCCCGACTTTCTGCTCAGGAGGGGAGGCTCGAAGCGTGGGCTCGGCATCTCTCAGGAATTACATCGCTTGGCTCTCCCGGGCCTGAGTCATAAAAAACAATCAAAACAGCTATAAACAGTGATGTAATTCCCTCGGAGACTCTGTAAATATTTGAAAACACGATTTGCCTGCATCATAAATTGATTTCGAGATGCTGACTTCTTTCACCACCTTCTCCCAAATGTTCCTGTCTGTGTTTACAGGTCAGTGGGCCCCTCACTGTGGCAGATGCAAAACCTCTCCTGGGCCCAAGAGGAAGAGCAAGTGAAAGCAGAAACAAACACTATCACCAAGTTCTAAAAACCTGCCCCATCTGCTCTCACACCTTTGGCCATTGGGGAGGAATAATCACTCCACCTAGAAATAGACCTGAAATGGACCTAGAAATAGACCTGAAATCCCTGAATCCTTAATCCTAAGGATAAGGCAGAAGATTCCAGAGAATGGGAACCAGGTACGAGAAACTGCAACCCCACCCCACCCTCACCTGGCCCTCTCCCTGTGGCTTGGCCATCCTGTTGACATCGAGAGGAAAATAAATAAATAAACAAAAGCATCTCAAGGAGTATTAAATACTCTGTGACATTATTAAAAGCTTCTTGCATTTGCCTGAGGGACTCTAGCTTCTAGGCCACCCCTGAGGTCAGAAAGCTTGGTTGATCTAATACACAGAGTCTGTCTGCCTCGCAGCTGCCCAGGGTGCGGCTGGCTGGGTGTGAGGGGGCCCACGGGTCCCTTTGGGTGTTAAAACCCAGCCCGGTTAGATTTTCAAACCTAAGCCATTACCCCCAGCTGGGGGGTGGGGAGGGGTGGGGGGGAGGCTAGGAGTCCCTTCCTCCAGGGAACAAGTCTAATTATAACAATTAGTTCTTAGGAAATCTCAGTTACAGGCCACCAGACCCCCCTCATTTGTACGAGTTCTAGGGTAGGGAGGGAGCCCAGAACAGCCACCCAAGGACCGTGAGTTGTTCCCCTCCTTACATGCAGTTAGCCTTCCCCACATTTTATTTCTGCTCCCGCTGGAGCAAATAGCCTAACATTCCAAATCAGGAGCTTTTACATTTCCTTTAAAAAGAAATAGGTGAGGGATGGGGGGAGACTTGAAAATGTTTCAGGATATTCGAGCTGAAAGTTTTCTGTATTTCAGACAGAAACCCCAAGGAGAAGGGGGAAAGTCCCCAAACTGAGGCTGTATCGTATGGTGACTAACATAATATAATTTAAAAAAGGAGGCGGCGGAGGAGGAGAAATAGAAGGAGAGGAAGAGGAAGAGGAGGAAGGAGAAGAAGAAGAGGGGAAGGAGAAGAAAGAAGAAAGAATAAGGGAAGCCAGATATCAAGTCATCACTTCATAAGGATTAACTCTTAGGCTAAAGGTGAAACCATCAATGGGGTGGGGAGTGGGTAAGAAAAGAGAAGCTTCTCCCCATCCTACAGTTATTTCAAAGATAACTGTATCTTTGGGCGCCTCAGCGGCTCAGTCGTTAAGCGTCTGCCTTCCACTCAGGTCATGATCCCAGGGTCCTGGGATGGAGCCCCACAGCAGGCTCCACGCTCAGTGGGAAGCGTGCTTCTCCCTCTCCCACTGCCCCTGCTTGTGTTCTCTCTCTCGCCGTGTCTCTGTCAAATAAATAAAATCTTAAAAAAGAAAAAAAAAAAATAACACAGAAAATGCAAGTTGACCGCAAAGCCGGTTTATTTTTTAGTTTGAACAACGCGCAGGGATTAAAAATGTAATGAAAATGTAACTAAAAATGTTGCACGGTGATTAAATTCTGTAATTGTTGTCTGTGTACCCAAGGCCATCCTCTTAGGACTGCAGAGGAGTCCAAGGGGTTAAAAAAGTCCCACAAGACCTACCTCCAGACCCAGTGATATTTAAACTATGGAGACTGCCCTACTTTGAACCAGTCTCTGAGGACAGACTTGTCACTTCCTGTTGAACCACATTTCAGATTTAATTACTGATACTCCAGATGTTCCTCTTTCATCCTGAAGTCTCTTAAACAGCTCCCTTCTCCTGAGGGGGTGGAGGGTTCCCAACGACAGGCAGCCTTGACAGTGACTTCTAGTAACTCCTGACTGAAGCTCCTTCTCCTCCTGCCTCTCCCCAATGTGTAACAGCATCTGGTGTCTTGTAAATGTGTAGAAAAAAGATCCCAATCTACTCCAGTCAGTGCCCTCGCCAAATCACAGAGCATCAGAGTGAAATCCAGAGCCAAAGATAAACATTTTCAAGGACGGGTTTTCCCTGCTCTCTGAAAGTAGATTGTTCCTATGAAACCTTCCTCCAGCTGAGACCAAAGGCATAAAGCAAAGAAGCAATTACCATTCATTTATTCATTTACATGGGGGAAAAAAAAACGTGGGAGCATTCCCAGACCCCAAAAGTCACCTCTCTTTGGCTTTTCTGATACCTTAGGACACATCTGGCTAATGGAGGCACAAAATAAATCGAGATAAAGCACAGACGCTCACAGACACTGTTCAAAGTTCTGGCGGCTTGATGCTGAGATGCTGGGTGTAGTTCCTAGGGATGGAGTTGGGGCAGGGGGGTTCTCACTTCTCAGGGCACGTGCTGCCTTTATCACACAGGACTTGCTGCAAAACCCATGCTAAATGCTATTTTTGCTTTCTGTCCCTTTTTTGGGTAAAAGCAGAAATCTTCTTCCAATTTCTTCAAGATCCTAAGGCTTTTTGTAAAAGCCAAGTGGTATAAGGTGAACTTTCAGAAGTGGGGGATACTTGCAAAGCCAAGTGGCCAGGGAAAGCAAGGAGGGTGGGAGGTCTGGCGCTTACTGGAGCTTACCCTCCATTGTTGCACTTGTCTTTTTGCCCTGCCTGCCTGGGAACCCAGGACAAGCCGATAATGCCACTCCCAGCTTGAAGACTTCTCTCCAGCTCAGCTACAAGGGCAGATCTGGGCTCTGGCACAGAGCATTTCCAGGGTAATGCCTCCCTCCCAGGTGGCAGGGCTGGGGGAGAGCCGCCCAGGTCCTCATTAGACAATTCTGAGATCAAGTTGAGTGGGACACCCACCAGAATTGGAAGGAAGGGGCTCCTTTCCCCCTGCTGTAATTGGTATCTGTGTTGGGGAGATAAGGCTGCTGCAGAGTTCAGGAGGATTACAGTGGAAAGAACGAGGAGGTCAACCAGGAGACCCTTTTGCAGACCTCCTAAAGGGTAGTGAGTAGCGTGGAGAGTGGTTAATTGGGACAGACTTGTCAAATTAAGCTGTACAAGAGCAGCTCGGTCTGTTGGACAACAGAGTCATCTGAATGGGGACAGTAAGAAGCTTCAGAGTTACTTCTTAGATCTATGTTCTAGGATGAACGTTCTCACCAGAACGGTCATAGTGTCTGAGGGTAGATACTGTATACTTCTGACTCATATTCGCTGACATTTAGGGTTTTCCTGAGATGAAATTCCTTTTGATCATGAAACCACAGCACATCATATAGGCTGGAAGTAAGATTTAAAAAGAAAAAGCAGCTAACCCAGTACATCAATCTAGACATGCTGTCCGTGATTATGTTGTAAGGTGTTTTAACACAGGGTTTCAATTTATTTTTGAGCATTTATTTTTCCTTTGTGTGAAACCAGGGGCTAAATGAGCTGACTCTAAACATCCCTTCCAGCCCGAAGATGCGATCTGATGGGGAGTGAAAAAGAGTACGACACACAGTCAGTTCTCATTATTCGCGATTCCGTATTCGCAAGTTCACCTAGATCAATACTGTGGTGCTTTTGTGGTCACTTGTGGGTATGCGCAGAATGGCAAACTATTTGAGTTGCCCCATAGACACGCTCCCAGGTGAGGCCAAACAAGGGGATACTCTGCCTTCCGATTTTAGCTCTCATACTGGGAACAAGTGTCCTTCCAATGATCTTTTTTTTTTTTTTTTTTTAAGATTATATTTATTTATTTGACAGAGAGAGAGATCACAGTAGGCAGAGAGTCAGGCAGAGAGAGAGGGGGAAGCAGGCTCTCTGCTCAGCAGGAATACTAACGCAGATGTGGGGCTCAATCCCAAGACCCTGAGACCATGACCTGACCTGAAGGCAGTGGCTTAATCCACTGAGCCACCCAGGCGCCCCCCAATGATCTATTTTTAATGGCACGTTTTTCACATTTTTCTTTTTTTTTTGTTGGTAGCTTCACTGACCGCCGAGGAGCTGTCTGGTTTCCTAAGTGCTGGAAGGCTGAGCTGCACCTTCTAGAATAAACATGTCTGCTGGATATGCTTTGTTCACACCTGAGTTATAGCGCTATTGGCCTTACAGGCAATGTTAATCAGTAACATATATGAAATAAAATGCTTTTAAACAGAAACATGCATAAAGCAAAGTTACGTATGGATCAGTGGATGAAAATGCTGTGACCAGAGGCTCGCAGGAACCTCACCCTGGATGTCCCCAGCAGCGATGGTTCTGCGTCTGTGGTCACTTCACAGAACATCACTACTGGCCCTAATAAGAACTGGCTGGATTAGTTGAATTCAAATGGGAATTTTTGAAGTAAGTTGCATTTGGGGGAAAAACGTTTGCGGCAATAAATAAGCTGGGCAGGGCAAGGGGCGGTGGGAAAACAGGTAGGTTACTAAGATTTTCCAGTGTCTCCAGGGGTGGCAGGAGGCAGGACAAATACCAAGACCCAGGTATGGTCACCCCCTGCGCCGCAGGGCAGGACAGCGGAGCTCGAGTTTTCTTAGGACGTCCAGCCACGCCCTACGTAAGAATGACAGATGAAGAAGCTAGAAGCAAGGGCCTCCCTTCTATGGTATCTAGGGGTGTGGGGGAAACCTGCTCAGTTCAGATAGAACCCAAAGATAAGAGGGGATTTAGCTTTTTTTTTTTTTTTTTTTTAAGATTTTATTTATTTATTTAACAGAGAGAGAGAGAGAGATCACAAGT
>NC_081569.1:18860050-18940751 GCF_022355385.1 Mustela nigripes
TTTAACAGAGAGAGAGAGAGAGATCACAAGTAGGCAGAGAGGCAGGTGGGGGGCGGGGGGGGGGCGAGAAGCAGGCTCCCTTCTGAGCAGGGAGCCCAATGTGGGGCTCAATCCCAGGACCCTGAGATCATGACCAGAGCTGAAGGCAGAGGCTTAACCCACTGAGCCACCCAGGTGGCCCCTGGCTTTTAGCTTTTTCAAACAATCTTAAACCGGGCTGTGTGCAGTGCGGCTGTTGTGGGTCCCGACCACACAGGTACTCCCCATGGGGACATAGGAGCTATGTGGCCTTACTCGCCTGCCTAGCTAGCTAAACTGCTGCAGACACCTCGGTCTGGCCTCTGGGTTTCTGGCAGCTGGTCAGGGCTAGAGGAACCTCCAAGCAGCCAGAGTCACAGTGATTTCCTGCCCTCAGGGCCAGTGTGCCCAGCCTGCTGGGGATGCAGAGGGAAGAAAGGGAAGGCATCTCTTGGACAATGGGCAGGTCACTCCACTTGGTTCGGTCCTGCCTGAGTTCCCATGATGTGTCCCTTCCCAGGGGAGGCAATGTAGGCTCTGGGGACAGGCAGCCTGAGGCAGGAGCTCAGCCCCACCGCCACTCAGCCCCAGGCTACTCCTACCCTCCTTCGTGCCTCAGTTTCTTCAACGAAAACTAGGGGGAAAATCGTGCCCAAACTCTACAGCCCTGATGGGCGCTCTGAATGCATGAGTACACGGACAGTGCTGAGAACAATGTCTGGCCCATAGTAAGCACCTGATAATCCTTATCCATTTAGAAGTCGAAAGTGACCCCTGCATGGGGTCTGGATCAATGAAATTCATGTGGTTAATCCACAGTTAATTCTGGAACATCTCTAAGTATATGGTCTGGCCTACAGATGATTCTTAATATTCAAAACCTTCAGGACCGAAGTATATTTTTGGGTTGTGTGAGTTCTTTCAAGGAAAGACCAACCACACGAAACTGTAAACTGTCTGGACAGTGACCTCCCCGAACCTAGGAAAACTAAGGAGCACAGGACAAGGTCTTATTGCTCAGAGAGACTCTGTCGTTGCTGTCTTTCCAGCATGGAGTAGAGAGTCAGGGGTGTCAGAAAATGTTTCATGGGAGCCTGGATTTTTTTTTTTTTTTTTAATACACAAGGGAACTGCTGGCTAGAAACATCCTAAGGATCAAAGGAAATATTTAATAGCTGCCCCCCCACCATCTTTTTTTCCTTTTTCTCATTCATAGGAAAGATACTGACCTTCATTTTTCTTTCTCACTTTTAGAAAGGTTCTAAAAGTATCAATTTTATTCTACTCTGACACACAGACATAAATAATTTTGCGCAGGCAACAGAAAAGTTCTAAGTAGACTGAAATCCATTTGTGCCCAAGATGAGACAAGGAGCTCTCCTACACGGGCTGGAATGTTACAACGTATTCTCTGATGCAAGAGCGCTTGCCAAGTCTCCCTGATTTCCTCGGTGCTGTTGCCTTAAGATTTAGCATTCACGGACAGCTTCCACCATGGGAAAGGGAGAGCTGTGGGTATGAGAGAGCTGAGCCAGACTCCATGGCCTCTGCTTTGGGGTCAGGGGGTGATAAGCTGGGAAGAGATGACTCAGCGAGATCTGACTGCACCTTGGAGCAGGGAGCCTGGGCCCTCTCAGTCCTCACCACCCCTACCCCTGCGGTCCACTCTCTCCCCGCCTCTCTAGGCAGGCTCCCTGACCTTCTCCATGCTCCGAGGGACTTCTAGTTCTCTCTCAGGAGGAGGATCTAGACAGAGACAGGTTGACCCGCAAACCCTACAGTCCTCAGAGGCACAGTGTCCAGACTAGTCCTCGGGGTCTCTAGGTGGCTTTTCTTTAAATTAAAGAGATCAGTCACCTGATCTCTTGACGGGGCTCCTGACGGGGCCTGTGTCTTCTCCTGCCTGTGTCTGCAGGGGCAGCCCAACTTTCCTCCACTGTGGTCTTTCTTGTGCTGTTGGCCTTTTTGCCCCTTTTGGGCTGAGTGTGACTCGGGGCAGATGTGGCATCAGACAGGGCAGACAAGAAGAGGAACACCAAAAGGGGCCTGGATAGTCACTTGGGGCCCAGTACGAGCCACACTCGTGTCCAAGCACAGGCTGGGGGCAGCAGGTGGGCTCTGCGGGGAGGGTGGCCCATGGATTCCTGAGCTGTGACCTAGCTCAGGAGTGGAAGGCCAGATCGGGGCAGAAGGCCAGGAGAGCACGGAGAGGCCACTGCTCTTCGTTTCTGCCCTGGGATGTGACCACCAATACCCAGGTCCTCTGACTCTGTGGGACATTACTGTAGAAATGGCAGACGTGGCCACAACCTCCTCGAGGATGGCCGTCCTTGATGCTCTGTGAACACCGTTCCCTGACCTTCATCACACCAGGGTGGCCCTTCCCTTCTCCCCAAGAGGAAAGAGGTAAACATGCCACTTACATTACACACCGACACACACAGGATGGCCAGATAAAGAGGCTGGCCCTCTCTCTCAATCTCCCCCGTCTCCCTCTCTTTATCTGGAGCCCTTGTGCCCTTGGGAACAAGAGTGTGCAGTGAAGCGTGCACTAGGGATAGCCGGTTGGCTGAATATTCTAGAAAGAGCCTCAAACTGCTAAATGTAAAGATAATTTTTCTTCTGAAACAGAAGTCTGATTCTTTCCTTCTGTTGGAATTTGCAGAGTTCTTTCTTCCCTCAAAGGATAGGAACAATGTCATACTGTATGTTACGGCCAGTTGCCTCAGCTGTCTAGACTCTGTGTGCTTTCACTTAAAAAACAAAATAAAATAAAAATAAAAACAACCCTTCGCCACCTAGGCACCACGCTACCATCTTAAAACTATTTCTGGCAGGAGAAGAATGCTTCATTCAGGAGCCGCCCTGATGCGGAGACCAGTGGGAGGGAGGTGGGCTTGGACGTGGTGGCCTCGGGGGGCAGGACCTGGCTCCCAGGAGCCCAACATCATCTTACCCAGAGTCTGATTCTCCATGTGCCAGGCATTTTCTGACAAGCAAACAAGAAAGCAAAAGCCTTCTTGATCTCAGAGAACTTCCCTCTTTCTTCTGAACTGACAGGCTAAGGCTCCTCGGAGAAGATGATGCTTGAAACTGTGAAGACTGAGATCTGGTGCCCGTCTACAGCCAGGCCCGTCAGGCCTGGGAGGGCTCACCCAGCAGTCAGCCTTCACAATTAGCAGCAGATGCAAATGGAGTTTTTCAGAAATACCTTTCTGGGGAACTCACACAACAAACACTTCCTGAATTCCTACCATGGGCCAGGCTTCAGCCACAAACATTTTTCTCAACATTTTATGGCAAAAAGGACATATTATAAGAGGTAGGTGCTTTCAAAGAAGAAGGAGTGTCAGAGGAAGGGAGCATCATTTGCTGATAAAGCAAGGGTCACTCTTAATCACACCCACATTTCTTTTTCCAAATGCATATTTTCCAAAAGTAATAAATAGTTACAGCTAGGGGGAAAAAAAAAAAGCATTCCATTCTTTATCAGATACTGAGGCCTAGAGAAACACCATTCTCTTTCTTAAAAAGTACAGCAGCCATGGCAGAACTTGGAAGAATGATCTGATTTCCTCTCCTAATGGAGTAGGGCTCTTGCTATCTGATTTACTTTGCAGCTGTTTTTATTCGTTTGTTTTTTAAGAAAAATTTCAATGGACAAATGTATCTGATTTAGAACGACTCACTACCAAGGGCGATACTGGGAGTGTCCCAACTGTGGAAAAAGGAGAAGCAGGGGTCCTATAGCACACTGCTCAAGGCTTGTTACAAAAATCCCGTTGCTTAAACCTCTAGAAGGTTATTAAAGTCCAGGTTCAAGTGACACAGAGGAAAAGCGCTGTGCACTTTGGCTCATAAACTCCCTTCGGCCTCGGGGGAGGGGTAGATGCTGCCCCTCCTGTTCACGGCTGATGGAGTCCCACTGTGGGCTCCTGGGACAGGTGGGGCTGGGCTGGAGCAGGGCTCCCACCAAACAGAGAGGACGCAAATCACTGCTGCCCATGTCACCCCAGTGGGCAGGCCTGATCGCCAGTCTGGGCAGCTATGCTAAATATTCTGGATAAGAATTTCCAGTACGAGGAACCATGGGGTGTCCAACTCCCTCCTACGGGGCAATTTCTAAAACTTACAGCAAAAGGCCTTGAAAGAGTCACAGTTTAAGGAGTGATTCTCTTCCAGCCCCAGAATCCGTAAGACAAAACACAGACACATCTATACACACAACTCTATACACACACACCGTCCCCGCCCATGTGTGCCCGCTGATGTGCACAGGAACGCGAGTGTGAACACCTCCCCCCACAGTACCTCACCGCACAGTGGGGTCCACACTGAGATTCCTGAAAAGCCACGTGGTGCCTGAGCTGAGCCTCACCTGGGTCTCTTGTCTGTGGTGGCGACACACATGTGCTGGACAGGCACTGCGGTCCACTTCTTCGCCTCCGTGACGAGGGCTTCTGCATCCACCAGGCCGAATCCATAGAGATGGCTGACTGAAAAGACAGAGGCTTCAGAACCCCCTGTCCCCCCACCTTGGGAATGGAGCAAGACCCGGCTCTCACACTCTGCTTGGCTCCCACGCAGGGCCCCAGATCCATGATGGCCACGGTCCTGGGACAGACCACTAGCACCACTCCTGGAGGGCAGAAACGTGGGCCATCTCCCTGCAGCCCTTCTGAGGGCTGCTCCAAGATCCCAGCTGCTTTAGCCTCCCCCTGACCTGGACTCTTTCAGGTCAGCAGTGTGGGCCAGGAAACGTGGCCCATTTTAGTGCAGAGCTGGGAAAGAACTGTCAAGAGTGAGCCTAGCATTTTCTATTTGCAAGGCAGGGATGGGTTTCTCCCAACTGTAGGGACATGTCAGCATGTGAGCTCCTTGAATCATAAACCAGACCAGAGAAACAAAAACCAGAAACCCTTTGGTTCATGTGGCCACCATGTGTAATAAACCAGAAAGCAAGGCTGGGTTGTTTTTTGTTTTTCTATTTTTTAAACTATTTTCTTGGCTTGCTCAATTCCCAGGGCATTCTGGGAAAGTGGCATTGCTCAGAACTCAGACTGTGAATGCTTATGAGTTGGCGCGATCCAGTGTTTATTGGCCATGGTAGGAGAGTTTCGAGGTTTAATTTAAGAGGCAGGGTCAAGAATGAGATACAATCTATTTTCCTATTTAATTAGGCCAACATTGAAATGTAGGTCAGGCCTTATTACAGCACACCACTACTACTACCATTCTTGCAAGACAAAAATGCATTAGGTCTGATCAAGCTTTCTTATTAAAAGGAATGTCCCTTGGAATTCACAGTGACAACACTGTCCTGTATTTTACAGACAGTAGTATCAGGCACAGTGTTTAAATAGTTGGGCCTGAGCTTCAGAAAAGAAAAAGAAGTCCTCCCTAATATACCCAGGCCGACTGTAAATCTTCTTCAAGTATCTCTGGTAAGAAGCCAGACAGACAAAGCCAGTGGCACAGTCCTATAATTATCTGCTTGAGAGGCTCCAAATATCTGGGTTACAAGCCCTGACCGTGGGTTGATTTCATGGAACCTCAGTCTGTACCAGGCTAGGTTGGGGAAAGAAGCCTTGCTGTCCTGTGAGTTACTTCTATAACACAGACAGAAATTTTGTGGTTAGAAAGTAACTTACATAACTATCTCAGTATTCTCACTGTACAAATAAGGTAACTGAGGGCCCATCTCCAAATCCTAGAGCTACTCAGGACTAAGAATGTAAGATGCCTTTAGGTGGCACACAAACTATATTAATAGTCATGGATTTGTTTGGATGTATATTAAAAAAAATAAAAATATAATCAAACCCGTGACCAACTGGATATAATGCAGTTTCCCTTTAAAATATATTTATGTAAAAAAATGCAAGTCAAGGTAAAGAGAACTATTACATCAATACTTGGTACAGGTGGTCTCTGGATGGCAAAAGTCATGATGTTTGGGAAAGCCTGAATTCTACGGCTCTTAGGCTTTTTTCTTAATGTCAGTGTGAGGTTACTTTTCTGAAATCTCAAGCTACTATTTCTGACTCTTGTTATTCTTTGAGGATTTGGGGATTATTTTTGAGAAGTCCCTGGCCCCCCTTTAATAGGGATTCCAACTGGTCACCAGGGGCCCTCCAGGACAGGCCAATCAGTCCCTGCCCAGCCCACTGGGAGTGGCCATCGCACCTTTATGACCGGCACCATTGACTTTCCAATCGTTGGCTTTCAGATGTGCTGGCCTGGATGTCTTCACCAGCAGGTGCTGGACGTCCCTCCAGGTTAACTGATTACTGCAACGACACAACAGAAGACCAACCCGTATGGGTCAAAATGACGGCTGTCCAGGCCCATGGGTGGTGGTGTGTCAGGAGCCAGCCCCAAGTCGGGACTTGAGGGAGCCCCACAGGCTCCATTCCTCAGAGAGGGTTTATTTCAGAACCTCTTTGTAAAGAATGGTTTCCAGGGATTAAGCCCTAAGCTAAAAATGGTGCAGTGGGTGACCTAAAATCCATGGCGTTCAAAACCCAGCCCCGCTGCCAAGATGTACCTGTGTGTCCAAGGGTTATTGAAGAAACTGTGGCAGGGACAGTGGGACATCCTGGGGTTTCCAAGTCCCAGGGGCTATTCTGCCATCGGGACAAGCAAATGCTATCGTGCGGGAAAGCACGCTCCAGCCTTCGTCTGGCCAGACCCCCGCCCCCTGCCCCCGGTGTGGCCCCAACTGCCCCCCATTGTAGTTCAAGATTTTCATTAACTCTAGATTTTAATACATTGGCTTTGGTGCAGAGTGGAAATGTTTCATTGAAAGAACACAGGCGCACTAATAAAAATGCACAGATCAGAGTTTTTGGAGTCTAAGATACATTGTCCCGCCCCTTCCCCCCCAAAACCAGGTTCCTTCTTCTAATGATACTCTATCATAACCCCCTCTGTCCACAGCATCAAGACCGGGTCACAGGCAGAGGCTGGAAGTACCCTCGGTGTAGCCTGCACCACACCCACAGTGGGTACAACTGTCTTTCCAGGCACCCAGTCTTTCTGTTTAAAAATATACGTAACAGAAAATTTACCAGCTTCCCCATATTTCTGTGCTCCAGGCAGAGCCCATAGTCCCTGCATGGGTGCAACATCCATCACAAACCACCTGTTTCCAGAACTTTCTCTTCTTCCCCAAGTGGAACCCTTTCCCCATTAGACTCTACTTTCCTCTTTCTTCCTGCCTCTTGGCCGCCAACCTTCTGTTTTCTGTCTCTATGAATGTGACAACTCTGGGATCCTCATATAAATGGGACCATAGGGTATGCATCCTTTTGGAACTGGCTTGTTTCACTTGGCACGACGTTCTCCGGGTCCACTCACGTATGTAGCAGGTGTCAGAATTCCCTTCCTTTTTAAGGCTGAAGCTTGTGTGGCCCCTACTGTATGTACACATTCATTTACTGATGGGTACTTATGGTATCTCCTCCTTTTGGCTATTGTGAGTAACGCTGCTGTGAACAGGCGTGTCTGAGGAGCTCTTCAAGTCCCTGCTTTCAGCTCTCTTGGGTTCTACCCACAAGTAGAATTATAGGATCATACGGTAATCCTTTGTTTAAGCTGCTGAGGAACTCCCACCCTGCATCCCACGGTGGCTGCACCATGCCCTGGCCCCACCTCTTTGCCTGTTGACCACTGGGACCTCACTGTGGTTTGAGTCTTGGGGCACACATGCATTCCTCCCTTGGGGTTCACTCTCCAGGTGCTAGCCCCAGTCTTCTCTGATTTCTCCAGCATATTCTTGCTGCTGTGCTAGTGACCTCACTGGCTTCCTGGCCACCCCCGGTCTCCGCATTGTGTCCATCAGACGTTTCCAGGACTTTGCCTGGCTTTCCTCCCCTGCCTTACTGCCCCTCCTGAGGGCCCATGGCCAATCTCATTGTTCAGGGGGGATTCTGAGGCCCCACATGACCCAAGGCCTCACCCTCTCCCATACAGACACAGGCTTTAGAGCTCAACCTGAGTGAATAGGGCTGTTCCTTATTTCCTGTGTGAGCCTGCAAATTGCTGGGGCGCCTATCGAGGATGGCTCCAGCAGAAGGCACCAGGAAGCATGGGGCAGAATGGGTACAGAAAAGGAGAATGTTACAAACCATTTCATTAGGAGGACATCCATTCTATTCTACACTCTGGTAATAAAATCAGAAATGTAGTTATACGAGAAACACAGCTAAGAAACAAAACTGGAAATGTTTTTTCAATGAAGATGAGACTGATGGGGAAGTCCCAAGATGGCCACAAACCAGGACAACCTCTGCACAATTCTTACCCATGAGGGTCTTTATTTTTGTTACATGCTGTCCATAGGCTCTCCCTGACCCCTGAGACCTCGTCCACCCAGGACGATCTGGTTTTGCCTGATCACTTCAGTCCAACTGAACAGAGTCTGGAGGCCACACTGGGCACAGGAGTGGCAGGCCTTCTCCCCGGACACCTGCACTATCCCAGTCTCCAACCTCCTCATCTCGGGCACGCAGGATCCCTTGTTAGAACCTGTCCCTTCCTTGACCAGTCCTGCAGGTTTAAATGCTCTGAGCTGACGCTGCTTCAGACTAGCCACCTGCAAATTCCTGAGGAGGAGCTGGAAGGGAGAGGAAGACAACTTCCAGAGTTTTCATGTGTCCACAGGCCAAGTTTAATGGGACAAGCTGGCATGAAATGAAGTTTGTTTTCTATTTAGTTTGGATGACCAAAATGCCTTACAAGCTTCCAGTAAGGAATGGAAGGAAATATTCAACAACGAATCGCTAAGTATGTGAATACCGCTTTCCACACAAGTAATTACTCAGATTTTTAAAAATTTTCTAGTTTTTAAAAAAGATTTTATTTATTTATTTGACAGAGAGAGATCACAAGTAGGCAGAGAGGCAGGCAGAGAGAGAGGAAGAAGCACGCTCCCCGCTGAGCAGAGAGCCCGATGCGGGGCTCGATCCCAGGACCCCGAGATCATGACCTGAGCCAAAGGCAGAGGCTCAACACACGGAGCCACCCAGGTGTCCCTCAGATTTTTTTTTTTTTTTTAAAGAGCGACGGAACACAGAAGCCAACATTTTGGCCTAAAAAGCAAAACTATTGAGCTATTCCTTTGTGAAACTGATAGCATTTGAGTTGTAAGTTCTTTTGCCTTGGACAAACCAACATGCAAACATCCGTAACTGCAAGGATCTAAGCAAACCAAATATGATTTTTTGAATCATTTAAAACCTCATTGGTGGGGTGCCTGGGTGGCTCAGTTGGTTAAGCCATGCCCTCACCTCAGGTCATGATCCTGGAGTTTTGGGATGGAGTCCCACATCAGGCTCCCTGGTCTGCTGCTTCCTCTGACCCTCTCTCCCTCTCATGCTATCTCTCATCTTCTCTCTTTCTGAAATAAATAAAAATTAAAAACAAAACAAAACAAAAAAACCAACCTCATCGGCGACAACTGACTACTTCAAATGGTGGAGTTGTTCTGAGCCAGTTTTGACGTCTACTCTAAATTTGTTTTTGACACCACAGTTGCCTGTGTGGTATTTCTTATTTATTTATTTATTTAAAAAGATTTCACTTATTTATTTGTGTGAGAGAGAGAAAGCACAAGCAGGCAGAGGCAGAGACAGAGAAGCAGGCTCCCTGCAGAGTAAGGAGCCTGATGCGGGACTCCATCCCAGGACCCTGGTTTCATGACCTGAGCTGAAGGCAGCAGCTTAACTGACTGAGCCACCCAGGCATCTTGGTTGCCTGTGTAGTAAACTCTCTTTTCTTCCTGACCCATCCTGATACTAACAACTCCGGAGTCTTTATTTGGCTTGCGACAGATAAAACATCACCACTGTCTTGTCAGTTTCTCTTTATAAAGAGCACCCAGATCGGCCGGAAGTGGGATTCTGGCACATGACACAGCATGGGAGGTAGGCTTGGGGTTCTGGTCTTACGTAGGGCAGGAGACAGTGAGCTTCAGGAAGGAAAAAGAAGGGAAGGGGTCTCTTCACATCTATTAAGGGTAGCCTTAAAAAGGAAGGAAATCCTGACCCTTGCTACAGGATGGACAAACCTTGAGGACACAGTGTTATGTGAGCCAGTCACAAAAAAGCAAACCCTGTGGGGTTCCACCTACATGAGGCGCTTAGAGCAGGCCAAGAGACAAGAGGTGGACCAGTGACTGCCAGGACCTCGTGGAAGGGTTGCGGGGAGATTTATGAGCTGAATTGTGTCCTCCTGAATTCATAGATTGAAGCCCTCGCCCCTAGTCCTTCAGAATGAGACAGGGTCTGTGAGGAGGTAATCAAGGTCGAATGGGATCATTGGGGGGCCTCACCCACTGGGACCAGTGTCCTTACAAAAGAATCTAGACACAGACATGGAGGGAGCGAAGACCATGTGAGGACACAGGAGGAAGGTGGCCATCTACAAGCCAAGGAGAGAGGCCCCAGAGGACGCCAATCTCACTGACACCTTGATCTTAGACTTCTGGCCTCCAAAACGGTCAGATCATTCATTCCTATTGTTCAAACCACCCAGTCTGTAGTATTTTGTCATGGCAAACCTAGCTGACCACTCCGGGAGCTGCTGCTTACTGGGTACAGGATTTCAGTTTGGGATGATGGAAATGTTCCGCAGATGGGCGGTGGTGAATGTGCTTGAGGAAATGAACATTTAGAAAATAATTAAAATGGGAGGGCACCTGGGTGGCTCAGTCGGTGAAGCACTTGCCTCGGCTCAGGTTGTGATCTCAGGGTCCTGGGATGGAGCCCCAGGTTGGGCTCCCAGCTCAGCAGGAAGTCTGCTTCCCCCTTTCCCTCTGCCGCTCTCCCCCGTCTTCCTCCTCCCGCCCCTGCTCCTGTGCACTCTCTCTCTCTCTCTTTTCCAAAAAATGGTTAAAATAGTCACCTTTAGGTTATGTGCATTTTGCCATTAATAAAAACTTACAGAAAACAAAGGAGAAGAAGGGGAGGCAACTGGGAACTTACTTTGCTTCCAAAGCCAAGGCGATGATGCCCGCCACCATGGGGGCTGAAACCGAGGTCCCGGTGTGGCCATCTGTGCAGCGCTGCCGCAGATCCGTGGTGACCTGCGTGACAGGGTGGTAAGAGGCGGAGTCGGCTCTCGGAAGATGTCAGAGGTGAGTAGGCTGCTGAGGATGCTGCACCTGATTAGGTGTGGCCCCTGGTCCCAGGGACGGAAAAGGCACCACGCAGATGTAATCCCGCAATTGAGGTTTCTGTCTGCTTCTCCCTGCTAGTCTGCTTTGCTCTCATACATAGAACAGGGACTGTGCCCAACCCCACCCCAGGTAGTGAGCTCATCACCGGGTGGGGACGGGGAGATAAGGCAGAAGGCAGACGGGCAGTAGGAATTCATACCACCTCACTCCGCAGACCTGCGTGCTGAGACACAAAGGTAAGAGAAGGAAATGAAGAGGGGCCCTCCATGGCAGAGTCCCCCAGTGAGACCACCTGCCATAGTCCACGTTCACGACCTCCAACTCACCCCTGACATCAAGAGCAGCTGGAAACACAGGCGGCGTTAAGGAGGATGCCCAGGGGGCCCAGAGACCATCCCCGCCTTTCCCCAGAAGATCAGTCCCAGAAGGTCACAGATCATTCTCTACCAGCACAGGTAGCTGACAGGGTCCCAAAGCGCGCAGCAGATGAACCTGGAGTGTTCGTGACCTTCACAGGGCCTGCTATGTGGGACAAGGAAGCTGGCCATTCTTCTTGGGAAGGCAAAGCTGGCTGCAAACCAAGGATGCTCAGCACACCTTCCTCGGAGGCACTGACACCAAACCGAGCTGGGTGGCCTAATTGATTTGGGACCTCGTTAGTGCCCAGCCTGATCTGTCCCTTCTCTTTGAAGGGACGCGGAGAAGCAGCACCGTGGAATCACCATGCGTGGGTTCAGCTGTGCCACGCCTACTGTGCTAGATGGGATTCTGGCTGTCAAGCTACTCCCGTGCACCCTGCAGGGGCACAGACGTCGTTAACCAGCAGACCTTAAATCAGCAAGAACATCCTGGATTGTCCAGCGGGCCCGATACCATCGCCAGCCCCTGAGGAAGTGGAAGGAGGCAGAAAAGCGTGTCAGAGAGCCGAGGCAGAAGAGGGACCCAAACCATCTCCGGTGGCTTTGAAGAGGGAGAGAGGAGCATGTCAGCCAAAGAATGCCGGCGGCCTGGAGGTGCTGAGAACAGCCTTGCGCAGACAGCCCGCAAGGAAACCGGAGCTCAGTCCTATAACCACAAGGAACTAAGTCTGCCAACAACCTGAATGAGCGCAGAATAAATTCTCCAGTAGTGCCTCTAGAAAGGAACACTGCCTGGCCGGAACATGGATTTCAGCCTCAGGAGGCTCAGAACGGAGAGACACAGGCCTCCCGCTTGCCCTGCTGACCAACTCTGAAATAGTAACTCTGTACTCTTTGAAGCTGCTATGTTTGGGATAATTTGTTACGAGAGCAAGAGGAAACAGATCCCCCCAGCAAAAGCAAGTCTCCAGGAGCCAATCTGCATGACCCCGGGGAAAGAATTCACAATCCAGACCCTCTTCCCGATGGAGCGTCTTCCTCAATGGCATCCCGGCTGGGCTAACAAACATCCGGAGACAGGATCCAGCCTGTCTCAAGCACACCCAGGAAGACTGGACAGAAGCTGTGGGGAAGACCAGCCTCCTCCGCCCCCAGAAGGCATCCTGATGTTAGGAAGGGCTGCTGAGGGCAGGGAAGTCTGGACAAGGATGCAACCTCTGACCCCAGGATCCTCCCCTGCAAATCGGCATAGTATGCGACCTTCCCAAGGTTTCTGGTGAAGGTCCCAGCGGGTGCCTGAAACATACTTACATTCAGTAAATGGTTGCCAGAGAGGGAAACTGAGGCTATCTGGAGAGGAGGCCACGCTGCCAAGAGCAGGGGAGGTCCGTGGCTGGCTCTCCAGCCTCTGAGAGAGGGCTGCTGGGGAGAGCGCAGAGGGGCCTCCGTACGAGGAGGGAATGGCTCAGCCAAGGTGGGAAGTCCCCGCTTCCTGAGACCAAACGCCACACAGGCAACTCTGCTCGAGTTCAGTGAACGGAAGAAGGAGCCAGAGAATGAATGAGTGAGGAGTAATGCTAGGCTTACTCCTTTTATTAGAAGTCATGTGTCAGCTCCTGGCAATCCCTCCCTCCCTCCAGGCGAACACAGGCTCGGCAGTCACCCGACAGAGAGGAACAGAGAGTACGGGGTGGGACAGAGCCTTGCTTTCTAGCTGACACCTGCCTGAACCGCATGGATGACAAGCTGCCAACCACCCAGAGAAGTCTATCCCCTTGTAGGTTCGCTTGGAGGACTCAGGGCAAAAACTGGACTCTAACCGAAAACAACAACCATAACAGCAACCAAAAACAAACAAACAAAACCCAACAAAAATGCCATGCATACTCTCAGAGAAGCAGCCCAGCCCAGGAAGTACAACTAAGTGATTTTCTCTTTTATCTTCCTCTTAAGTACACCTTTCTGACTGTATGTTATTGCTCAGAGAAGAGATTTTTTTTAAAAAAGAAAGAAAGAAAAAAGAACTAAGGCATTTTGTACCCAAGGTGTGCGCACACACAGTGTGATTAATTAAGCAAATAAAAGTTGCAAGCCCTGCTCCCAGGGATGGGAGACGCAGCCGTCCCAGCACAAAGCCTTTGGTACAAAGTGTTCAATGACACAACCTTTGCCTCCTAATGCCTCCAGCCAGCAGGCATGTTTAATGAGACTCCAGCAAGCCCGTGTTTCAATGAGCTAGATTCCTAAATGAACAGGACACCGTTCAGAATCTCAGCCGCCTGTTCCAGGGGCACGTGCTTCAGTAGAAAAGGAAAATAAATGAATACCTTCCTTAACTAGCCCGGGCCACGGCCAGGCTGGTGGCCCAGCCGCCGTGCGGCTGACCTTTCAGCCGGTATGGGGCAAAGCAGGTAACAGGGAGCCCGGTCTGCTCCCGCCGAAAAAAATGCGAAACATAAATTTGCAAATGATTTCTAGAGATGTGGCTCAGCGGCAGGAGAAATAAAAAGACGCCCCATGAGCTTGCTTTAAAATTAAACCATGTCGGGCGCCTGGGTGGCTCAGTGGGTTAAGCCGCTGCCTTCGGCTCGGGTCATGATCTCAGGGTCCTGGGATCGAGTCCCGCATCGGGTTCTCTGCTCAGCAGGGAGCCTGCTTCCTCCTCTCTCTCTGCCTGCCTCTCTGCCTACTTGTGATCTCTGTCTGTCAAATAAATAAATAAAATCTAAAAAAAAAAAAAAAGGAAACAAAAAAAATTAAACCATGTCTGGCCAGCTCCATGGTCTCATTTTTTAAACGTCTCAAAACCAACTTAATGACTGTGCATTTGAATTCTGCATGAATTTCGGCTCAAGATCCTCCCCCTCTTTGCTTTCCTTAACGTAGGAAAGTCTGTGGGGAAGGGAGAAAGCACACATTCCACCCATATGCTGAAAGTAAACAGTCCCCTTTTTTAAGAGAAAAATCACACTGGTGTTCATTGAAGGGAATGGAACAGACAGAAACCACGGCTCTGTCCAAAGTGTGCGGGGAAAGTCCTTTTGTCGGGAGAAAGAAGTGCGGGGAAGGAGACTTGGCTTTCTAAAAGACTTCAGTATAAAACCAAGACTTTCTCTCACTGCATCTGGCACGTTGAAACTGAACCAGTCAGTTGGATCCTAAGCGATGTGACCACAGAAATTTAGAGAGCTAAAAGGAGGCATGGCGCTGAAAAGGCACCCCATTCTTAAAAGCTATTTTTGGATCCTGAAAGCCAAGAGAGGCTTTTAATTGGTGTTTTGTACCAAAATTAGAAAGGCAGGGTCTGCGGTGGCAGCCAAGGGGCTGGGGTTTCCCTCAAGGCACAACCCGTTCCCCAATGGGTGAGGTCGGTACTCGGGGACCCGGCACAGACGGGCCTCAAGCCGGCTTCTCTTTTTGGGAGGAGGGAAAGCAGCTTGCCCCCAGAGGGCCGAAAGCATGCGTCTAGGCTGTCCACCTTGCCAGGAGAACTCACGATTTTCCGCTCGTAGAACGCGCCGCTGCTGTAGGTAGTGGCGAGCGTGGACGCACACTCCTCCAGGTACCACGGCTTGTACCCGTTCTCAGTGGTGCTGCTCACAGAGACGGTATAGATGCTGTTGGTGTAGCCGTCACAGGAGCAGTGGTCCCCTTCTCTCCCGCCATTCCCGGACGCCCACACGAAGATGGAGCCCAGGCCTTGCCGACCCTACAGGGGAAGGAGGAGAACAGGGCGTCGGCCCCGGGCAGCCAGAACCTGGCGGGCTGGATCTCCCGCCTGCCCAGAGTCCTTCCTTCTGAATGTCCCTCCCAAGGGTCTGAGAAGGATGTGTTCAGACCGTATGGAGGCCACGTGGTTCTTTGGGCTCTCCCACCTCTGGCGACAGCCTTCCAACAGCAGAATCCCAGGATCACACTGAGGACATGGCCCGGAAAGCCCTCTCTGCTCTTTAGGGGAAAATCAAGCTCCTCCCTTCCCCCCGCCAAAAGAGCTGTTCTAACTCCGGATCCATGTCTGGTTTCCGTCATTATGACCTCTTGTCACAAAGAGTGAGCAGTACCACAGGAATTACTGAGATGAAAGTTGATGGCTGAATTTACAACATTAATTTTTTGAGATCGTAAGAGCTAGTCCTGTTGGGAATGAAAGAGCTGGTCCTATGGGGCAGAGGGTGGATGTTCCTGAAAACCCAATGGAAGAAGCACATGTCTTAGAAAACAAGCTGGTTTTTGCAAAGTGGGGGTGGCACCGTGAATTCTGGGTGAAGACTGGACAGGTGAAAAAGGTCATGACACCCCAAGGTGTCGGCCACGGGTACTGTTAAAGCAGTCAGGTGTGGTGCCTGGGTGGCTCTGTTGTTTGAAAGCCTGCCTTTGGCTCAGGTCATGATCCTGGGGTCCTGGGATCAAGCCCCATGTCGGGTAACCTGCTCAGCAGGGAGTCTGCTTCTCCCTCCGCCCGCCCCCTGCTCATGCTCTCCCTCTCTCTCCATCAAATAAATAAACAAGTTATTAAAAAAATAAAGCGGTCAGATGGTCAACACCAATCAAAGCCAGAGGCTTCACTGTTTTCATTTTTCCGAACATACACATGAAAGCAAGTATTTGAAAGACAGTGGCAGTCAGGGTCAGTTCCTGTGGCTCTGTTTCATCCCACACCCACAGAATCAGTGACTTTTGACTCAATCGTGCTCGCCCCAGTCCCAAACACTAGTTAACGATGAACCACCCCCAGGGGGAACTGACCCATTCTGTCTGAGTGGCTAGACCTGTTGGTGATGCCCAGCCAGCCCCAGAGAGCAGCGCCAACACCTATCACCATGAAACCCAACCCACAGGGCTGGTGACTTTGGTATCCTTGCCAAGGACCCTCCTTTCCAAACACGTGGGAGAAAAATGATACTCATGCTCAAGAACTGGCCAACTTAAAGAAAACTTGCAACAAAATTCTGCAGTCTCCATGGAGTCTGACAGAAGCCTCGCTGTTGACTTGGATAGCATTACACTCACTCAGGGTTCGAGTCCACCCCGGGCTCTGCAGACCCACCTGCTTGGAAAGCCCCATGACTCTCCGCTTTGTAGCCCAACTGGACGACAGTCTCTTGCTCTTTTGTGAGCATTTGTCATGACTCTGACCTTTCCTCCAGTTTCTAACCTGAGGCTCTCGAAAGAACCCACGGGAGGTCCCTCGCGTTCACCCAGTCCTGCTGCTCAAGGCTGCTTCACTCTCTCGGCTTTGCACGTCTCCCAGGTGGACCTGTCCGCATGGCCAAGAGCTCCACAGAAAGGTTACTCACGTTTAGCCAAAAAAGGTCAACCTTCTGGAAGAAAGGCACCAAGTACTGTGGAAATGTGGTGTGTCTGTGCATGTAATTACCTATAGGGAGAGATTAATTGGAAGCTAGTTCAAAGAAACTAAAATCAAAATGGCAAGGTATTTAACCCATCAGAGCCCATCTTTCGTCCATGAGAACCATCTCTAAGATGCTCCCTACCCCATTCCAAATTATTTATGAAAGGCTGTCATTTTGCAAAGTGGAGGCTACAACCTTATTATTCTGGCAGCACAGAAAATGCCCCCAGACAGCACTCCTCATACATGAGTGTGCACACAGGTCACTGGGGGTCTTGCTATACGACAGACTCAGACTCGATAGGTCTGGGGGAGGGTGCCTGAGATTCTGCATTTCTATTGCACTTCCAGGTGATGCCTGCATGGCTGCTTCTAGAACCCACTCTGAGGAACAAGAGTCCACAATACCAAAGGTCCCCATCTTCCACCTTACACTGCACAGTTACTCCTAGACCAATCCATTTTCTAAGGTGTCAAGGCATCAAGCCCCTCTCTTCCTCCTTCGAAGTTTCCTGAGGAGGATGTGAGACCGAGGTGGAGAAAACACCCAGATCTGAGGAGTGAAGACAGGTTTTAGCTGTCTCTGAGGATTGTATTTTCACTTCCGAGCTCTTGGAAGCCAAGGGACAGAAGCTATAGGGCAACAGTTCACCCTAGCTGTGAACTGGTGTTTCTGTTCAGGGAAAGTCACAACCTCAACCCAATCCAAACCTATTTCAGTACCTCCCCTGGGAAGTGAAGGGTTCAGCTGTGAACTCCAAAGCACTGTGCCCGAGGACTTGCAAATGGCCAGAGTCTGGACAAGGACAGTGTTCCTAGCCTCAGAGGTGTGTTGCCTTTCCCCTTTGGGATGACCAGCCATGTGAGTGGTAAGGCTTCCTGAGGACCGACATCAGGCACATCTCTACATGAAATGGTGGTCTCCAAAGTCTCCTACCATCAAACCCCATCATGTACCAGAGATGAAGTCAGACATGACAGAAAAGACTGTAGCTGATAAACGGGGCATTGAGGAAGAAAAACAGAAGGGGGGGCGGGGGATATGGTCTGGTTTAAGATCATCAACTTTCAGGAGGATTTTCAGTGACAACTTCAGACAGCTATGATTTAAGGCTCCCTATACGATATATTTTACTTCAGAATGACTGGGGGTGGAAATGGAATGGCTGCAGTATTTCAAGAAACTGTGACAAGAATGACGGGGAGGCACATGGTGCCCTCTGAAACTTCTTCACTCCCCTGACAGCCCAATAACGCCGATGCTCTTCAGAATCTGGAATGCAAAGAGCCCTTCTCTGCAGCTCCGGACTTTCCAAAGTCCTGCATGGGTTCAGTTGACACAAAGCTAAGTGAAGTTGAGATACCCAGCAATCATTTGAAAACAATCATGGACTTCTCTCGGAAATGGGGGACCTTGTCCTGAGACCTCAGATCTTTCAAAATCACCTCACAGAATGACACATGTTTCTGATTAACACCGTTCCGAGCAGTATCTTCCCCACAGAAAATGCGATCTTTAATGGACAGCTTAAATTAAAGCTTAACTTTTAGGATGCCCTCCTTGTCATCGAGAGTGAGATCCATGTGATCTAGTGGGTGGTAGGAGCCAAGCACAGGGAAGATAAGATAGTTTTACTTGGCAGTCCCTTGTAGGCAGCAGCTGACTTGGTCACGCCTAAACCTTCCAGCATCCCTGGGCCAGCACCTGGCACAGCCCAAGGCCTCAGCAGCCTGACAGAAAGCAGGCTTTGCATTTTCTTAGAGTCACAGGGGACAAAGGAAGCTGGGTGGAGTCCCAAGCATGACCATGAGGTCAAATGCAAGGTTGGGGACATGCAAAGAGATAAAAACTCAGACCCCATAAAAAGGTCCTAGAAAATGACCAAACTCAATAATCCAGAAAAGCAATCAAGTCCTATTTTTTAGAAGAAAGAAAAAAGTGGAGAGAGTTAAAAAAAAAAAAAATTGCTCTTTTTTGGGTAGGACTAGGGGATGGGCATGGGGAGACAAAGAAAGGCTGCTTTTAATAGGATCCTCTGATAATATTTGATTTGTTCATTAATCACATTTTAACTATGGTGTAAGGGTTATAATAAAATGAAGACTTTTTAAAAAAACGTTCTGAAGTATAATTAATAAAAGGAAACTGAATCCCCCCAACCTCCCATTTGCAGCCCTACTTTCCTGCCTCCCATAAGAGAAGTCGGAAGTATGAACGCTGGCCCGGGGCATGCTTGGACTTCCTGCCCAGCCCCCACCAGCATCACCAGGCCATACCTTGTACTCCGGGTTGGGCCTTGTTGGGCCACCCAGGGCCACCCGGACACTGACCGCAGCTCCATCTGTCTGTTCCAAGAAGCTGTCCTCGCCCGGAAATCTGCCTCACCAGCTGGCTTGTAAGAACTGGGTCATCTCCAGGTCCCTCTCGCCCTCCCCCTGCATGTTTGACTCCCAAGGATCCAGGACTAATGATCACAGAGTGACTGTGGGTGGGCCTCCTGGCCCGGGGAGAAGCAGCCTGCCAGCCTCCTCTGCTTTCCCTCGGCTGGTCGGCAGAGAAGCTGCACTAGAAAGTTTGCTCTGTTGGGTCCCTGCTGAGGCTCTACCCAAGACATCCTGAACATGTTAAACTGTGTGCTGGCAGGGAGGTCAACAAGGCTAAGACTTCTGGTTTGGTGGCAGGGACGGCGGTGGGGGGTGGGGGTGTGAGGCCCAGGACATCCCTCCCACCTACACAAGGAATAGGCCAGGTAGTTAGACCAGGACACCTACTGCCCACCTGCCTACACCTCTCAGCTGGGGTGAGTTGGGGGCTGTCAGGCTTCAACCAGAGTCCTGGGCCTGGTGGGTGACCAGCAGGCACCTGCTGGAATGTCACTCCATGACAAGGTGAAGTCCTTCTGCTCTGGCTGGTAGACAGTCACTCCCCTGAGCCCCGAAATGACTTCTCCCTCACCCTGGTCACGGCACAGCAGGGCCTTCCTGGCCCCATTTTGGGGGACTCTGGCCTGTGTCACTCTAATTTTTAAATTTTTTTTTTTTTTAATTTAAACTATTCTCCCCCACCCTGGCCAGATCCCCCGTAGCCCTAGATGACTCCCACCTTTTTAATGCCGTACTCGAAGGCCTGCTTAGCCAGCCGGCCAGGCCCGTCCACCGTTTTCCCATCGTCGTCCGGCCCCCAGCTGGCGCTGTAAATGTCGATGTAGTTGGGTCTGATCCCCAGTGACTTGGCCTCAACGACATCGGTCACGTCGCCGTCCAGCATGCGGATGCCTGAAAGCACACAATGAGGGCCCGTGCATCCCTGCTTTGCACTTTTCAGGGCCGCACAGACCGTGACCTCAGGGCACAGGGGACCCCGCAACTGCCGGGGCCCAGCCAGAGAGTCCTCCCCCCATGCCCCACCCAGCTCTGGAATCTTCCAGCTGCATTCTGGAAAACCTCTCTCCCCATCCTGTGCTGGTCGGTGTGAAGGAATTCAAATGCCATCTGGCCCACGCTGCAGTTTCCCCAGCACGGGACAGCAGCGCAGGAAACAGAACTGTTTGGAAAAGATAGGATTTAAACCGTTTCCTTGGTAGCACGCTGTCACTCTGGTACTTAAAAGAGGAACATAATAGAAGGACGATGATGATTATTTCTATAATAGAACTCTGGAGTCATTTTCAACTTTCCCTGCTGTCAACAGTTCATTTCTCTTTCTTTTTCTTTCTTTCTTTTTTTTTTTTTTTTAATTACTCCCATCTCTGATTTGTAACTAGGAGCTTTTCACCTGGAAGACGGAGAGGCACACCCTAGGGCTTCTTATATCGCAGTGTGTGTTCAGGCTTTGTGTTTCCCAGAGGGGCCTTTAGGTGGTGGGGGTACCCCTTCCTCAAGAGCACCCTAGAAAGAGAGGGAGGGAGCCACGAGCCTCTCCCAGTGCCTGCGTCCTCGGCTGGGGGTAGTGTCCCCACCCACCCCGTGTCCAGCCTTTGTCTCTATCTGATCACAGTCTATATCTAGCAGGTGTCGTGTTCCCAGGCCCCACCCAGAGAGGGGTCCCAGTGATGCTGGCACATGATGGGGAAACAGCGGTAATGACAGGCAACCAGCACCTCCTGCCTGGACAGTAGCAGATACATAAAATCAGACCTCTCGGAGGGAGACTTAGAAAACTGGGGCCACCCGACCCCGGATCAGCATGCTGGGTGACTCTGCTCGGTCCCCACAGCCACCTGGCCTCAGAGGCCCCCAGGAGCCCCTCTCCCACCAGGCCCTGCCCCATGTGTGTGGTGGTCGTGCCAATGAATTTGAAAAATCTCGAGCTATTTAAGACATAACAGAAAAGAGGACTTTTTCTGATTATAAGCATCACATATTGCTCTCTGCAGAAAGTTTGGAAAATAGAGAAATCACTAGTGATAATATTTTGCTTATTTTCTTCCAGTACTTTTCTTTGGCCCCAACATGCACTTTCTCTCCAAGTTCTTTTTTTTTTTTTTTTACCACAGAACTTCATACACAACATTTCCCTGCACCATTTAAGACTCTTCTAAGACGCGATTGTAAATGGTTGCAGCCTCCCCTCCCGCGCACCCTGGCCAGGCAGCGCTTCCCCTCACAGTCTACCTCATGTCAACCAGGCCTCCATTTCCTGATGAACGTTATAGTACCTACAGAGGTGCCGGAAAAACTAAAAAAGTTGATTCGGGTCAAGTGACTGACAGTAAGCCCCCAATGTGCATGTTAGTGGCTATTGTGAACCCACTGAGCCTCAGTTTCCCCATATGTAAAAATGGGAGTAAAGACACTGAATTCCGGGATTGTTAACAAAAATGAATTACTTTTTACCTTTATTTTCTTTTTCTTTTTTTCTTTTTTTAAGATTTTATTTATTTATTTGACAAAGAGAGAGAGATCACAAGTAGGCAGAGAGGCAGGCAGAGAGAGAGATGGGGAAGCAGGCTCCCCACTGAGCAGAGAGCCTGTTGGGGGGCTCGATCCCAGGACCCCGAGACCATGACCTGAGCCAAAGGCAGAAGCTTAACCCACTGAGCCACCCAGGCTCTCCTTTACCTTTATTTTAAAAACATACTTTTTGATAGGTATGAAGGATCATATGTAACCACGTGTTAGTGATAAAGCCTAAAAAAATGACTGACACCCATGAACCCTCCATCCATTCACTGCAAATATAAACATGACCCACTGGGGGTTCTACCCACACAGAGAAAATGGCTCAGGATTTGGGATGATTCGTCTCACTGCCTTTAAAAAAACTGGTGTGTTAATACAACTGTATGCTTGCTTAAACTATACATCGCTAAGTTTGGTTTGTACTGGAAATGGATCCTCTGTTGGCTATACACATTAGAAATATCTTCTCCCAGTTGATGCCTTGTCTTTTCATTTTGCTGATGGTGCCTTTTGGTAGACAGAGATCCTTAATTTCAACCGAGTAAGAACAACTTCCCTTTGAAGACCAAGGGAGTTATAATGGGGGCCAAATTTATCTGAGTTCGCTGAGTTCGCTGACATATCTTACGGGGGTCCTTTTTCCCTTTCAAAGGTGGGGTTGTCCCATCAGTTCAGCACATCTCCTCTTTTCGGATTTCTGGGTGGACAAGAGGAATCAGGGTGATGTGAAATGTTCTCCCTCTCCAGTCACTGGTCTGTGAGCCCAGGGCTTCCGTCTGTGTCAGAGACACGAGGCCCAGGTGCTTGCTGAGCCATCAGCCCAAAGATAGGGGCCATAACCAGTAAGGGACATTGGTCATGGGGTGTGGCAAAGCTGAGGGCTCGGTCAAGATTAAGAGAGCTTGTAGCAGGGGCTAAGGGAATAGGGGTCACAGAGTCCTGGGGTGGGAATACTCAGCTCTAACCTTGGACCAGGATCTCAAACTCTCTGAGCCCTTGTCTTCCACGACATTTACCTGGCTGAGGAGTTACGAGGATTCAATCTGTTGAGGCCACAGCACCTGGTGTTATTGGAGAAATGGTGGTCTTGTTCTATGTACCCTTATATACCACAGTGGGCTTGCTGGGGCAGGAGAAGGCCCAATCAGCCACACAAGCAACCAAAGTCAGTTCTGATGTTCTAGGGCCGAAATGTAACCTGTTACTCTAGACTTCTCCATGCAAATTATAGGTGTGGGAAGGCCTACTTTAAAAAAAAAAATTCGGTATAATTAGCACGTATAGTACTCTATTTGCTTCTGGTGTACAATACAGGCATTTAGCAATTCTATGCTGCTCAATGATCGTGCGTACTTTTGAACAAGAACGAGATGCTGGGAGACATCAAAAATATGTAAAAACAGACAACTAGGATAATTTCTCAACACCTCTCATGATGCTTTTCATCTCAGAAGAAGAGTAACTCTTGTGTGAGGAAGAAAGCATCACATATTTAGATTTTAGTGAAGCATCTATTTTCCCCCAACACTGACAAGTTGCCAACAAAGAAAAGGTAAATATTTTCAGTGGAAACCTGCTATTCCAATATTAGCCTTAAATGTGAATGGTTCTCTGGAAACACCCAATTGAAGAAAACAGTCATTATTTCTCTGATGAAAAAAGAAAGGCCCATTTAACCACAAATGGTCAGGTACCAAACGAAAAAAATGGGGCCAGTCATTTGTTTGGCAAATGAGCTCTGGGTGGTTGGTGGGTTCACAGTGGCAGGACAGATGCCTGCCTGACTGTCCACTCTGATGACCCACCTGTCTGTGGGAGGAGCACAGAGGAGAAGGACAATGGTGCTCTTCAGGATCCAACTAGTTTGTGTCTGGGTGAACAGCTCAGAGTGCTCTGGGGGCTCAAACCCCCAGGAGACAGCTCTGGTGAGCACAGAAGCTGCATCTAGGAGCGAACCTCACAGGCTTGCCTCCCTTTAAACAACACAGGCGTTCCTATAAAACTCCCTGAACCCAATCAATATTTCACATGCTCTGGAGAACTTGCTGAAATGAACAATTTTACAAGTTCTCTTGGTCAAGTGTCAACAACCAGCAGCCCTTTTTTCAGAGTGATCCGTCCTGCCTACCCCTTCTCCTCCCTCCCCATTAATTTAGAGTGCAACTTTCCAAACTACAGGCCTGTGGACGTGCCCTGGAGACACCGCATTGACCCTGAACTTTCTGAGGAAGCTCCACGTTAAAAGACATGGCAAGGTCAGTGTGACTGGATTTGGAGATAAGATCTTTAAAGAGGTATTTGCGGGAAAACAAGGCCATCTGTGTGGGCCGAAATCCAAGATGACTGGTATCCTTATAAGAAGGGGAAATTCAGACACAGACAACACACAGACGGAGTGATGACCATGTGAGGACACAGCGAGAAGCAGCTATCTGCAAGCCAAGGAGGCAGGCAAGGAAACCCAACCTGCCAACACTTTGATCTTGGACTTCTAGCCTCCAGAATTGAGAGGAAGTAAATTTCTGTTGGTGAGCTAAAAAAAAAAAAAAAAAAAAAAAAAAGTGGGGGAGAAGCAAGGAGAAGAACACACACGCGCGTGCACACACACACACACACTCACATTCACACACACACACACACACACACACACACCCCTTCAATACAAGAAGTCAGTTATCAGTCCTGGTTGTTGACCTCTGGAGGAAGGCAGGCAAGCAGGACATTTTGTTTATTGAAAAGCAATGTATTTTGCCTTCAGCAAATGAATGGCAGCAAGTAACATTAGATTGTAGCTTCCTGAGTGTGACAAACAGGCCTCCCCAGCACATTTTGCTCATCGATCCTGAGTTTATTTTAGTAAATCCACAGAGAATTGGTTTTGTTTTGTTTTGTTTTTGTTTTTGTTTAAGCTGGTTTCGTGTGTTTGTTTTTTGGTTTTGTTTTGTTTTGTTTCGTTTTATTTTTTTCCACTAAGACTATAGTACATTCTGTTCTACCAGCAGCCATTCTGGGCCAAGTGAGGTTTCAACAGTTGTTTAGAAATGTTATAAATCTTGGGACACCTGGGTGGCTCAGTTGGTTAAGCGACTGCCTTCGGCTCGGCTCAGGTCATGATCCTAGGGTCCTGGGATCGAGTCCCGCATCGGGCTCCTTGCTCAGTGGGGAGCCTGCTTCTCTCTCTGCCTCTGCCTGCTTGTGTTCTCCCACACTCACTCTCTCTCTGACAAATAAATAAATAAATAAAATCTTAAAAAAAAAAAAAAAGAAGTGTTACAAATCTGAAAGGTTTCTGTCAACCCCACTCATTGCCTAAGACTGTGATGGGACTCTCCAATCTCTAAATGTGGCCACATATGACAGCCTTGTTCTAGGAACCCCTAGGAGCTATGGTCTGCTAAGTTGTTAAGGCACATCTACGTTTGCAATTGTGACATGAAATCCTTAGGGACCATTGGTCGATGACCAAGCCAAGTCTCTCTTGGTCTCTTGCTCTGTTCTTGATTTTCAGATGGAGCCAGGCCATCTCCTTCCAGAGTGGAAATGCAGCTGTATAGCACTAGTATACCAGCAAACTCCTGGGCAGGTCCTAGTAAGGACCCAGGGTCAGTGAGATGAGGCCCATGGCAGCAAGGGTATGGCATTCACCATGTCTTTTATTTTCTGTGATTTTGATGCTCTGTCCTCTCAAGGCCTTGTTGATTCTGGAGGGACTGCTCACCTTCCCACCCCAGGGCTGGCCAGTTCCTCAAAACAGTAAAGAACACTCCCAGGAGGCATGTCTTCCATGTACAAACCAATCAGTCTGGAGCCCACACCTCCAACCTCCTTCTTTATGGATCTCTTGGCACTCTGGACCACCTCCACCTGCCCTAATCACCCCATAACCAGGAACCAGACAACTAAGGACGGCCACTCAGTCCCAGAGCCCACTGGAGTTATTCAAACGAGCCAATCCTAACTCTGCTTATTCTGCCATGCCCACTCCTTCTGGCAGAAACCACTGGAAAGGCTTCAGCCCACAACTTGCCTTGCTCCGTCTGCCTCCTGACCAACCCTTGTGCTCGCCCTCCTGGGCTTAGAGTGCTCTCTCCTCTTTCGAACTGTGAGTCACAGGCTCTGCTCCATGGCTACTCTCTCCTGACTTGCTGACCTCACCAGGCCTAAATACTAATGAAAGCTATAGCTTAAAACAGGTCCCTCTCCCATCATCAGCTTCTGGTGATTTTTCGAAGAATGGTAAAAACTAGAAGAGCTTCAGTCACTCTCTTGAGATTTGAGATCTAGACGGGCTCTCTTGGTCTCCAGCCCAGGCAACAGGGTCCAGAGAATAACAGTGGATCACCGGGGGGGGGGGGGGGGGGGGGGGGGGGGGGTGATGCAAAGAGATTCAGGGACAGCTGGCTGCCTAGGACACTGGACACGACACCATGCATCTGAGCCAGATGGGGCACCCATATATCCCCTCTGCATGTGGGGACAGGAAGGGACCCTGCCAGGATGTGCATCTGCAATAGAGTAGGGGAGCACATGCCCCACACTGGCCTCTGAAGATGGTAAAAATAAGATATTCACAGTGCCACAAACAAAGGCCATCTGCGGCTTGCCTGTCACTTAGACTTGAATGTGCTCTCTCCCTGTCTGTCTCTCTTTTTCGCAGACCCCGGGAAGGAGCTACTCCTCATTCAGCCTTTGTGAGGGCAATCTCAGGGAGTCAGAGGGTGCACCCCAGGACATTCAAGAACCAGCTTTATCTGCCCTCTGGGGGGGCTTGGGAGGGCGTGGCCGCCTAGGAGACACAGGTTTTGTCCATTTCCTCCTTCCTGTGGCTCCTGAGCCTAGGGATGCTTAGACCCAGCAGGTAGGGGTCTTTGATAACAATATGGGGGTGAGGAGTTGGGGGGGGATCCCCAGCTCCCTGAGAGCACAGCTCCTAATCACTAGCTGCCCACATTCACTAAACCCCCCATACCTCCCCAGCGCCTTGTAAATCCTCCTGCAGTTGAACATGTACTTGGAGCCTTTGAAGATTAATCTGTAGCTTAAACTGTCCTCTTAAAAGGCTCACAAGACTAAACAGCTTAATGGAAACCCTAATGAGACTGAGAATTCTGTGACTCTGAATTAACATAATTAACTAATTTATGAGCCTGGATTAATTTAGCCGTTATGTACTTAACATTTTCATGTTTGTGAAAGGAAAAACATGATTCAGTTCCCCAATCAAAATATGGAACAAAAACACCCACGGAAATTTGGCTGTTGCTTTTTCACTTTTCCTTCCCAGAACCAGAGTAAACACAGGCTGAAAAGATGCACAGACTTGTGGAGGCCTGAGCAGGGGAGCGGTTCTGTTTCTGAGTATCTGCTGGGTGGGGAGTCCTCCTAGCCTCCAGGCCCACGGGAAGCAGAAGGGGTGAAGAGGGACAGAGCCAGGGTTACCCAGAACAAGACAGAGGGAAACAAGGCATAGGGCTGATATAATTTTTTTTTTTTTAAAGTGATGAGCCCTGGGTGTCGTAGCAACTGATGAATCATTGAACAAACACTACCTCAGAAATTAATGATGTATTCTATGTTGGCTAATTGAATTTAAATTTAAAAAAAAAAAAAAAAGAAAGAAAATAGAGAGTATAGAAAGGTGTACCGTAAAGCTGTCAGGTTGTTTTCCTCTTTGTTCACTGGTTTGAGTTTGGGTTTTGTTTTTTTTTTTTTTTTTTTTTTTTGTAATGCAAGTGCCTGATTAAGCTTGTGCTTAAGGCATCCATTTCAAAGAGGCATCCACTTCAAAGACTATCTATCTCGAATAAACAAATTGACAGCCACAGTAGATAAAGGGCCAGCCCACCCCTACACACACACACACACACACACACACACACACACACTAATGCTTTGTTTTAGAGATCTTGGTTGATTTTGGTAAGGGACCATTTGGGCCACTTGCCTTTTCTCTCCCCAGCCCTTTAAATTCCCACTCTTGTTATTTTCAATTACCAATGGAGTGGGTCCATGAAACCCTAGGTCCCCACCCTCAACCCCAAATAAAACAAAGCCCCAGTGCTCATACACACTACCTGGGCACGGTATCCTCTCTCTCTGTACCTATGACCTTGCTCTGTGACACCCCCTCCCAAGCTGTGTCATTTCCAGGTGGTCAGTGATAAACCTCTGTTTTTCAGTTTCCTGATGCCTGTTGCTAAACATTGTCTTGCAATCCTAAGAAGAACCCCAGGGGTCAGTCCAGTTTTAACACTGGCTTGGAAAGGGGAGAAGTCTGCGCAAAGCTCACCTGGGGCGCACAGCAAAAGACAGCTTCACTAGCAGTGGGCTGGGCTGGGCATACAACAAAAGGCTAAGTGAGAAAAGGCTGGGAATGATGACCACTATCCTTTGTCTGTGTCCTCCTGTGTTATTGCCATTATCAGATGAAGGTTGAAAAGCCTTGGCTAAGAAAGAGAAACAAGGCCAGAATTATGTTTGGAAGGAATATGAATTTGGTCAAGGAAAAGAATACACACGTACACCATGGAAACTTCCTTTTTCCTTCTGTTTCTGCTCACAGGGCCTGGTGGCATCTGACCTCATCTGATCCCAGCTAGGTCCCGGCATTAGAGAGACACCACCACAAAGGGAAAAGCCAGGCTTCAAGTCAGCAGGCCCGAGTTCACATCTGGGCTCTGCCTCCTTGTAGGGGTGTGAGCCTAGACGTGGCAGGTGACTTCTGATTATCGCTTTCCCAGGGTAGGAAATGGCTGTAGTAATTCCAACTCAGGATCGTTCTGCGCAACCAGCGAGAGCTATTACTGTCATCACAAGAAAAACACTAAGGAGACTGGGCCATGACGGGAAAACTGAGAGCTCCGTCTCCCTCTCCTCAGGGTCCAAAGCCTCAGAAATAACGTGATAAAGGGAAGAAAAAAAAAATCAGGAACAGTCCTGGAAAACAAGATCCTCGGAAGATGAGATCTTTCGAGGAATGGTGGACAGACAGCAAACAGATAGGATCAGCCAGCAGGAAAAATTCCAGAAGCGCCTGACATCCCTAGGCCTGGTGTTGTCAGGGTGGGAGGAGCAAGCATGGGTGGGAGGAGCTAAGGAAGGAGGAGGTTAGCTGGCTCCTCCTCCAGGCTGAGAGGAGGAAGCAGCAGCAGGCTCTATGCAAACACTTAATATAGTCAAGAAGGCCCTGTTGCTAGAGAGGGAGGCCAGTGCCTCCCTTGGGCAGAGGGAATCCACGTACCACCATGCCAGAAGTGACATTATCCAGCAGCAGGTCCCTCTACCTCCCACATCACAGACAGACTGCTACCATCAGGCCTGACAACCGCCACAACCAAACAAGGATCTGTGAGCACAAAACACGAGTGGACCGCCAATCAGCAATTAGGAGGAAAACCAAAGTCAAGAAAGAGAACCACCAAATTAAAAAGCTAAACAAAATGACAACAGCAAGACAAACCCAAGGGGATACCATTAATGCAGCAAATGTGAAGAAAACTTCAAAGGAAGTATTGCTAATATCCCTCACATTTGTAAGAAAATATTGCATTTAAAAAAAAAAAAGGCAACTGGAAGCACTTCTCCCCATTCTTTCTGCTAAGAAAAGCCAAAAGCCTGGACACTGTGCAAGAAATAAACATAAGATTCCCGAAAGGTAGAAGAAGGCAGACTATCTCAGGATCTTGTGAGCTAGAGAACTACATGCTGGTGAGTTCCCTGAGATTCTTTTTTGTCTCCCATATCCCAGATTTGGAAACAGAGATGCTGGCAACCTAGAAGTACCAATGGGAGCAGACCAAAAAGTCCCCCAAAGCCTGTTTCCTCTAGCCAAAGCACCAACAAAGGGAGACCCAGCAAGACAGAAACTTTTTGCACAATCACCACTCTAGCCAAAGGGCACAGACAACCCTGTGGCATGACCCCCACTCACACAGCAAAGACCAAGTGGGGAGCCTCAACTTTCACCCCTGCCAGGCTATAATGAACTCTAACACCCCTTCTAGGTGAACAAAAGCACGGCTTTTCCCCTGCCAACCTAAAAAGAGGCTTACCCCATGGTGTCAGTGAAGGTCCTGTGGGGAAGCTTGGTCTTCCACACTACCTGGCAGTGAGAAGGCATCGCTCTCCCTCCCAGGGGGTCGTATCAGGAGGCCTTGTGATAAGTCAGGGTTTTCATCACCAGCCAGAGTAAGATGACCCCCCAACTAGAGGCCACATGAGGAGCTGGACCTCCCACCCTGCTCAGCACTGATAAGAAGCCCTCCTACTCTCAGATGCCAATAGTGAGTGACTGAGCAGACCTGAGTGTCTGTCTATACCTGGCAACAATGAAGCAGTGAAGCTCCCCCCCACCCCCCACCCCAAGCAGTGTCTGAGACAGCCATCTGAAACAGAAGGTTTAAATAAGATCCAGTGTGTTATAGTATAATAGAAATATGTACAGGTTTCAACTTAGAGTCACACATCATAAAAAGAATTAGCAAGACCTCAAATGGAATGATACAAGACACTAAACAGATGCCAATACAGAGGTAAAAAAGGGCATCAGATTTTTTGGTAAAGATTTCAAAGCAGTGATGGTACAAATGTTTCTCTGAGCAATTGCAAATAGGCTTGCAACAAATGAGAAAATATAAAACCTCAACAAAGAAAGTCTCAGCCAAGAAATAAACATATCCATATGAAGCAAGTAGAAATTTTAGATCTGAAAATACAATAATCAAAATAAACTAAGTGAATGAATTTCACAACAGAATGCACTGGACAGAAGAAAGAAAAGAGTGAACTGGAAGACAGAATAATTGAAATTGCCCAGTCTGATGACAGAGAGAAAACAGACTAAAAAATAAAAGAAAATATTAACAGTGGCAAAACTCAATAAAAATGAATGGAGTCTGAGAGACTTCTGGAACTATAACAAAAGATCTAAGGTTCATGTCCCTGGAGTCCCAGAAGGAGAGGAGAAAGACAGCAGCGCTGAAAAAGTACTAGAAGATCTAATGGCTAAATTCTATCCAAATCTGGCAAGACACAACTACAATAGGCTTTCCTTCTTTCGAGTTTTCTAAATTCTGTTAAATGATTTGAGCAAAAATTACAATACCATCTGATGTGGTTCTGAATGTATGTAGAGATATATTGAAGACAATTACAAACAGGACAGGGTAATAGGATATAAGAGAGGTAAGGCTTCCATACCTCACTCAAGCGGGTAAAATGCTGTGATGTGTATATATAATGTAATACCAAGAGAAATCACTAAAAAAAGTTATGTAAGAAGATACACTTTAAAAGGCCATAGACAGGGGCGCCTGGATGGTTCAGTTGGTTGAGCATTCAACTCTTGATTTTGGCTCAGGTTATGATCTCAGGGTTGTGAGACTGAGCCCCATCTTGGGCTCCTTGGGATTCTCTCTCTCTCCCTCTCTCCCTCTACCCCTCCCTACCCTTATTGCTCTCTCTCTCAAAAAAAGAAAAGGCTATAGATAAACAAAATAGATTCTAAAAAGTATTAAAATAACCTATAGGAAGGCAAAAAAAAAAGAAACTAAAAACAGAGAGAACAAACAAAAACAAAAGCTAAAATAGTAAACTTCAATCCCAACACATTAATAATTACATTCAGTGTAAATGATCTAAATATGGCAATTATTAGAAGGCAGAGATCGGCAGCGTGGATTAAAAAACATGGCCCAAATATATGCCATCTACAAGAAAGTCGTTTCAAATATAATGATACAGGCAGGATGAGAGTAAAGGGTAAAAAAAAACATCACTAATACAAAAACTTAATCAAATGAAAACAGATGTAGCTATATTAATATGAGACAGACTACAGAGCAAAGGAAATTATCATAGATAGAAAGAGGTATTTTATAATGATTAAAGGGCCAATTCACCAAAAACATATAGCAACCTTTTTTTTTTTTTTAAAGATTGCATTTATTCATCTGACAGAGAGAGAGCACAAGTAGGCAGGGAAGCAGGCAGAAGGAGAGGGAGAAGGAGGCTCCCCACCAAGCAGAGAGCCCTATCCAGGCTCAACCCAAGGACCTCAGGATTATGACTTGAGCCCAAGGCAGACATTTAACCAGCTAAGCCACCTATACCCCTCCAAGAGTTAGTAATCTAAATGTGTAAGACCCAAACAACAGAGCTGCTAAATATATGAACAAAAACTGGTAGAACTTAAAGGAGAAATATACAAATTCACAATTATAGTTGAATACTTCAATACTCCTCTCTCAGCAATTAATAGAACAACTAGACAGATAACCAGTATATGGAAGAACTCACAACTCAACAAATGTTCTCATCAATATTTTTATTTTTATTATTTTATATTATTATATTTAATAATCAATATGATTATATATTATACTATACATACTAAATAATGAATTATATTAATATATTTATATTATTTTTATTTTTATAATTTATATATTTTTTTATTTATTATTTTATTTGGGAGGAGAGAGTCAGCATGAGTGGGGTGGGGGAGTGGCAGAGGGAGGAGAGGGAGAAGCAGGCTCCTGGTTGAGCAAGAAGCCTGATGCCAGGCTCGATCCCAGAACCCTGGGATCATGACCTGAGCTAAAGACAGATACTCAACAGACTGAGGTACCCAGGTGCTCTGTCATCAACATTTTTAGAACACTCCACCCAACAACAGGAGAATAAATACTCTTTTCTACTGCCAACAGAACTTATACCAAAATAGATTAGATCCTGTGTCATAAAACAAACCTCAACAAATTTAATAGAACTGAACTGACATTGAATGTGTTCTCCAGCCATAATGCAATCAAACTAGTAATCCATAACAGAAAGATAACAGAAAAATCTCCAAACACTTAGAAAGAAAACAAAATACTTCTAAATAATCTATTGGTCCAAGAAGGAGTCTCAAGGAAAAAAAAATACACAATACTTAACAAAACTGAAAAGACAACATATGGGAGACACAGCTAAACTACTGTGAGAGGGAAATTTATAGCACTATTGTTTATGCTAGAAAAGAGGAAAAGTCTCAAATCAATAACCTAAGCATCCACTTCAAGATCCTGGAAAAAGAAAAGCTAAGCAATCCCAAAACAAGGGGAAGGAAGGAAATAATATAGATAAGAGCAGAAGACAATGACATTGAAAATGAAAAACACTGGCAAAAATAATGTAAGAAAGAACTGGTTTATGAAAGATCAACAAAACTGATAAACTTCTAGTAAGAATGACAAAGGAAAGAAAGAGAAGACACCAATTACCAATATCAGGAATGAAACAGAGACTATGACCACGGACTCTACAAACATCAGAAGTATATATAAGGTAATATTACAAACAACTCCACACACATGAATTTGACAAGTTAGACAAAATGGACCACTTCCTCAAAAAATACCAACTGCTACAACTCGCCCACTATGAAATGGATACTTTGAATAGCCCTAATACTTTTCAAGAAATTGAATTCGTAATTAAAAAAAATTTTCCCCAAAAGATCTCAAGGTCTATATGATTTCACTGGAGGATTCGACTAAAAGTTTAAAGAATTAACATCAATTCTACCCAATTACTTTCAGAACATAACAAGATGAGGGATTACTTTCCATTTTACTTACTGAAGCTAGTATAACCCTGATATAAAAACTAAAAGACAATATAGGAGGGGCACCTCAGGTAACTCAGTCATTAGGCATCTGTCTGTGGATCAGGTCATGATCCTGGGGTCCTGGGATAGAGCCCCGCATCAGGCTCCCTGTGCAGTGGGAAGCTTGCTTCTCCCTCTCCCCCTGCTTGTGTTCCCTCTCTTGCTGTGTCAATCTCCGTCAAATAAATAAATGAAACCTTTAAAAATTAAAATAAAATGAAATAAAATAAAATAAAAGCCAGTATAGGAAAAAAGAAAGAAAGAAAATAACAGACCAAAACCCCTCATGAATATAATATATACACAAAAATCCTCAACAAAATAATGGCAGAGATTTTGATAATATATAAAAAGAAAACACCATCACAGAGTGGGGTTTATTCCACAGATTCTAGGCTGGATCAATATTCAAAAATCAACCAACCTAACCTTCCATATTAATAAGCTAAAGAAGAAAACTCACATAATCATATCACTCACTGAGGAAAAAAGCAGTGACAAAATTCAATATCCATTCATTTTTTAAAAATCCTCCAAAAACTATAAATAGAAGGGAACACTGTCAACTTCCTAAAGAGCATCTACAAAACTCTGTAGGTTAATATTATATAATATTATACATAATGGTGGGAGTCTTAATGCTTTCCCTTGAAGATCAGCAACAAGATAAGGATGTCTACTCTTGGCTGTAAGTTCCAGCAGTAAGTCAAGAAAAGATCAAACGCATGTAGATCAGAAAGAAGAAATAAAACTACCCCTATCTGCAGATGACATTATCTAGTATAAATTGCAAGGAATCTCTCATAGAACAAATTAGCAAGTTCAGAAAAATTGCAGGATACAAGATCAACATACAAAAAACAATTACATTTCTATATATTAATGATGAACACATGAACCTCAAACTTGAAAATTCAATGCTCGTTATCCTTGGTTAAAATACAATGAATCTCTTAGGTGTACATCTAAACAAACATGTATAGGCCTTGTATAGTGCAAGTTACACAATGCTGGTAAAGAAACTAAAGATTTAAATGAATGGAGAGATACAGTGGAGGAGCTAAAAGAATCCACAAAGTAAAGATCTCAATTATCCCAACTGATACAGAGGTTTAACACAATCTCTACCAAAAGCCCAGCAAGACTTTTCTGTAGTTATTGACAAGATAAAGATAAAACTTGTATGGAGAGGCAAAAGAACTAGATAGGACAGCTAAAATTATTTTGAAAAAAGAAAAACAAAGTGGGAGTAATCAGTTTACCCTGTTTCACAACTGATATATTGCTACAGTAATCAAGACTATGCTACAGCGGCAGAGGGACAGACACACAGACAATAGGATGGACAGAGAACCCAGAAATAAACTCCCACAAATATGCCTGTCTGATTTTTGACAAAAGTGCCAAAGAAACGGAATGGAAGAAAGATGGGCATTTTAACAAATGGTGCTGGAAAAACTGGACATCCATAGGCAAACAAACCAAAAAAACCTTGACCTAAGTCTCACACCTTACACAGAAGCAACCCAAGATCTCACAAGATGGAATTTAAAATACAAAATTTAAACCCATAAAGAAACTTTTAGAAAAAAACCAAAAGATCTTCAGAATTGAAGACAAGGCAAAAGAGTTCTTAGACTGATACCAAAAACCTTGATCCATAAAAGGAAAAATTTATTAAAGGATTTCATCAAAATTAAAACTTCTACTCTGCAAAAGACCCTGTTAAAGACAATGAAGACACAAGCTACAGAATGGAAGAAAATATTCACAAACAACATAATCACCAAAGGACTAGTAGGTAGGATATATTAAAAACCCTCAACACTGAACAGTTAAAAAAATCAAACATTACAATTAGAAAATGAACAAAAGATATGAAGAGACATTTCACTAAAGAGAATATATAGATGGCAAATAAATACAAGAAAAGATTTCCAACATTACTAGCCTTGGGGAAATGCAAATTAATATCACTACATACTCATCAGAATGGCTATAATTAAAAAGTGATGTTACCAATTACTGGCAAGCATGCAAAGAAAGTGGATCATTCATTTATTGCTGGTGGAAATGTAAAACAGCACAGTTTCTTTTGAAAGCAATCTGCTAGTTTCTTTTTTTTTTTTTTAAGATTTTATTTATTCATTTGAGAAAGAGAAAGAGAGAGAGCACAGCAGGTAGAAGGGCAGAGGGAGAAAGAGAAGCAGCCTCCCGGTTGAGCAGGGAGCCAGAGGCGGGGCTTGATCCCAGGACCCTGGGATCATGACCTGAGCAGAAGGCAGATGCTTAACTGCCTGAGTCACCCTGGCATCCCCAATTTGTCAGTTTCTTAAAAAACTAAACATAAAACTATTATAGAACCCAGCAACTGCACTCCAGGATATCTATCCTAAAGAAATGAAGACATACATTCACATAAAACCTATACAAGAATGTTTCTAGGTGCTTTATTTTAATAGCCCAAACCTAGAAATAACCCAGATATCCTTCAGTCGGTGACTGTGGTACATCCATATCACGGAATACCACTTCAATAAAACGAAACCAACTGCCAACATACACAGCAGTCTTGATGAATCTGCCAGGAATCATGCTGAGTGAAAAAAACAGTTGTATATGGTTTCATTTATCTAACATTCTTGAAATGACAGAATTATAGAAATGAGAAACAGATCAGTGGTTGGTTGCCAAGGGATTAGGGTAGGATCAGGGTGGGAGTATGTGTCTCTAAGAGGGCAACATGAGGGATTCTTCTGGTGATGAAATTATCCTGTATCTTCACTGTATTAATGTCAGTATCCTGGTTGTACTATTGTATGCACTACTGTTCTGCAAGATGGCACCATTATGGAAAACTGGGTAAAGGATATATTGGATCTTTGCGCATTATTTCTTATACTCCATGTGAATTTCTTACACTCCAATTATTTCAAATAAAAATGTAACTGAAAACATCAACTAGAAGTCATAGATGAGAAACTATTTTCAGAATTTACACACTGAGTAGATAGGGTATCAGAGAGCTGGAAGACTGAGTTTAAGGGATTCTTCCAATACCCAAGACAGTGGTGACCAAAGAAACTGGTCCACCTTTAAGTTATCAAAGCATATCATAGTTATCGTATCATAGTTATCGAAGCGTAATTTTTTTTAAAGATTTATTTATCTATTTATTTGACAGACAGAGGTTACAAGTAGGCAGAGAGGCAGGCAAAGAGAGAGAGGAGGAAGCAGGCTCCCTGCTGAGCAGAGAGCCCGATGTGGGGCTTGATCCCAGGACCCTGGAATCATGACCTGAGCCGAAGGCAGAGGCTTTAACCCACTGAGCCACCCAGGTGCCCCAAAGCGAAATGTTTAACTGTTAATTATAATATGGAGTCAGGCAAGAAAAAGAAAACAAACTCACAGTGAGAACTGAAGGTTTCTGGAAGATAGAAATGAGTTATTTGAAAAGGAACAAAAATTAATATCGGCATTGGACCCCTCATCAGAGGGACCATGTTTTTAAAATTCTGAGTGAAAATTATTTTGAACCTAAAATCTCAACGCAGCCAAATTTGTTGGGAGAAAATAAGGCCCTCAGGAACTAGGAAAAGTTACTGCCTATACATCCATCCACCTGAATAGGAAACTCAAAAATATCTTTTAGAAGAATGAATGATTTAATTAAAAAAAGACAACCTTGTAAATAAAGAATCTAACATAAAGAAAGACATAGAATCAAAGAAACAATGGTGACCAAAGAAAATGGTCCATCTTTTTGGTTCATCCAACATAACTATTATTGCTTAATGTAAAACTGTTCATAACAATATAGAGTGAAGATCCTGGATGGCCCCAATTTTGGGAGGTTATGAAGGAGAAGAGAAGGCGGCAGAGGGACGGGGAATTCTGATAAGGTTCTTTTTTTGCTCAGGAGAAGGGGATAGTTACTGAGTAATAATGCTGAACGGTGTTGGAAAATATAAATTCAGGTATGTGTGCCTCAGGGGATTAGAAAGACAGAACTGGAATGTAAAGATCTCAAGCCATTAGAATGAAAGAAAAAAAGGAGACAGAAGAAACTACATCTGTCTAGCAAAGGGCAGGGAAGTCAAAGAAACAAAGAAAAAAACAGTAAAAAAAAAAATAGGGAAACTAAGTCAATTAAGAGAAAGCAAAATAGGGTCACAGAGATTAACCTAAATAAATCTGAAATCAGAACAGGTGTTAACAACTCAAATTCCCTCTCTGAAGCAATTCTTGAACGGTTCAAGAAAAATAAGTAAATAAAGCCAGAGACAGGCTGCTTACAAAATTAAGGCTCGAAATACAGGATTAAAAAGATATATGAGGAGAATGATGATAAAAAGAACAAAAGGCAAAAAGAGAATGAAAGAGAGGATTTTTGATTAAAGAAAGATTCCTTACACCAACAAGAGATGATAACTTCTGCGCCCCTTGAAACATGGCTAGGAAATTTATACACCAAAGCTTGAGGGAAATCAACAAAGCCATAATCAATATGGAGACCAATATTCCTTCTCAGAAATAGATGAGGCAGAGCGAACCCAAGACTCCCAAACTTTTGAAAGAGCTTGGTCAGGCCCACAGGTAAGGCACACGGATGCCTACAGGCACAGGGAAGGCAGGACAAATGGCTGAAGGAGACGCGTAGATCAAACCAGGCAGTAGCAGGGACAGATGAAGGGCTCTTTGAAGGCACAGCCACTGTGCAGCCCCAGCTAGCTGTTGCCATGAAGGACTGAGGCCCCAGCATGGCAGGAGCTCCTGATTTTTCAAGAGAAACTTGTATTTTCATAGGAAATCCCTTGATTTATAACTGTTTGCGTAAAAGTTTAAAAAAAAACCATTTGTGTGGGTCACACAAAACCATCTGTAGCAACCTCTGATCTAATTTATAACAATTTTTGTACTCAATAGCATAGAATAAAAATACTCTTCAAAAACCCATTGGGATATTTACAAAAACTGAACATGAATTAGACCACAAAGACATACTCAACAAATCCCAAAAGGCAGAAATTATAAAGAACACAGCCTCTGATCCCAATGCAAGGAAGTTAAAAATTAGCAACAAAACGAGTGCCAAAAAATCTACCCAGTTGGAAAAAAAATTTAACTTCCTTATAAATAACTCTTGAGTTAATGAGAGAAATCAAAGCTCAAATAAAAACTATTCAGAAATGAGTAACAATAAGAACACTATATAATTAAGCCAGAGATAGGTAACAGGAGGAAAGCATATAGAACATTTATTTACTTATTAGAGCCCGTCAAAGCCTGAATATAAAGAACTAAGCCTTCCTTTCAGGGAGCTAGGAAAAAACAACAATAATAAAAATTAAAATGCCAAAAGAATTAATAAAGGAAAGTAGAATTCATGAATTAGAAAACAACAGAATTCAAATAATAATAATAAAAAAGGATCAAAATCTTGTTCTCAGAAAAAAACCTATTTCATAAAATAGCAAATTTTTCATGCTACAAATAAATATTAGGAATAATTATAAGTATAAATGTGAAGGATATATCTTTTTAATTATAAGAATACAAAACTAAATTAATAGGCTATATATTTGAAAATCTGGAGAAATGAATATTTTGTAGGAAAATTTAACTACCAAAATTTCCTCAAGGAGAAATAGAAAACCTGAATAGACTTAGCCCATTAAAGAGTCATCCTGTCTGGTCAAATTGATTTATCAGCCCTACCCACATTAAGAAAGCAGGCAATGGCCACAGTATACGAACCATTTCAGAGCCTGGTAAAAGATGGAAAACTTTATAATTCATTCTACAAAACCAGCATAATTCTGATACCCAAACTGGAGATGGACATCACAAAATGCAGCAACTGTAGTTCAAACTAGCTGACAAAGATTCAAAAACCATACATAACATATTAACAATTGAACACAGCAAGCAGTTTTAAAAGAACAATACTCATAATCAAATAGAATTTATTCTAAGGATGGAAGAATGAAATTTCCACTGTTAGGAAATCTATAATTTACTACATTAAACAGATTAAATAGTAAACTTGAAAAACAATATAATTGTCTCAATAGATGCTTTTTAAAAAGCCTTTAATAAAATACAATAGATCCATTCATCCCCCATCAATCCTCTTAGAAATCTAGGAATATAAAAATTTCCTTAATTTAGTAAAAAGTCATTACAGAAAACCTACGGAAGACATCTACAAATGGTAGATTTGTGACATCTACAAATACTAGGAACATACAGCAGAAATAAAACAACAAAACCTATAAATCACCACTATTTAATACTCATCAGGAGTCCCTATACATTGAAATAAGACAGGAAAAAGAAATGAGGATTATCAGTGAGATAAAAACCACCATTACATTTACAGAGAGCTTTTATATGCATCAGTCCAGAAAATTAAGGTGGACAGATACAAAAACCCAACACACAAAAATCGAGTTTCCCTCTATATCCATTTCAATAATAACCAATCGGATATACAATTTTAAAAACTGACCTAGATATAAACCTAACAAGAAATGCATAAGATTGATATGAAGACAGTGAGAGCTCTTTCAAATGGTGTCAAAGAAGACCTGAATAAAGAGAAACATACCATGTTCCTGCGTGGGAAGACTCAATATTGTAAAGATGTCAATTCTCCCCCAATTAATCTATAATTTCCATGCAATCCCCATCAAAATCCCAACAGGATTTTTTATGGAACTTGACAAGCAGATTCTAGTTCATCTGAAAGAGAAAATGTGCAAGAATAGCCAAGAAATTTTTGAAAAAGAACCATTTAGAGGAAATTTGTCCTTTATGTTATAAAAAAAATCCTCTTAAACTATAATAACTAATAGTGAAGTCTTGTTTAGGGATTGAAAACAAATAAGCTAATGAAACTAATGAAACAATGGAGGATAAAGGTGGTGTGTGCAGATCAGTAAACATTACCTGCAGGGAAAAATAAAGCTAAATGTCTCCTTCACACCATACACAGAAATAAATTCCATATAGATTAAAAAGCTAAATGCAAACGATAAAACCATGAAAGCTCTGAGACGAACTAGTCTTCTAAAGCTATGTTTTTAGAAGAAATACAGGACAATCGATTTATTATCTTGGATAATAAAGTAAGATCCCAAATCCAAGAGTCACAGAAATGATTGACTAATCTAACAACATAAAAAAAATTTAAACATGGAGCACTGGGTGTCGTGCATAAACAATGAATCTTGGAACACTGAAAAAATAAACTTAAATTTAAAAAATTTAAACAGCTTTTTACTGAAATATTACACATAGAGAAAAGGCACAAATCATCCATGTATAGCTCTATAAACTTAATAAAAAAATTTAAAATTTCTCTGAAATTAAAGAGACTTCCAGTTAACATCAAGCACCCACTCTCCTCTCTGGAAACAATAAAGGTGACACATGGCTCTGTGATTCCCTAGGGTGTGTAATTTCTCCATAAATTAGGCAGTGCACCTGAGGACCTTATGACCAGGGGACGGGGGGCCAAGGGGTTGTGAGGAGGGTTTGTTTCTTTGCCACACTGCATTGTTCTCACAGCAAAAGTGAAAAGTCTATTATTTTAGAGACAGTGAGGTCTGATCAAGAACTATACTGTTCTTTCTAAGAACAGGCATTTTGGGACACCTAGGTGGCTCAGTCGGTGTCTGACTTTGGCTTAGGTCATGATCTCAAGGGTCCCAGGAGCCAGCCCCGCAGCAGGTTTCCCACTCAGTGGGGAGTCTGCTTCTCCCTCTCCCTCTGCAACAACCCCCCGCACCGTGTTTGTGCTCTCTTTCTCTCTCTCTCAAATAAATAAACTTTTTCTTTCTTTTGTTAAGAAGAGGCATGTTTTGTGACATGGTTTGTTGGAGGAGAAAAAGTAAGTGACAGTCAGCTCTGCCCCATCCCCACTGTTGGGAGCATAACATGAACTCATGCTAATTCACTGGTGAGAGGAGAGGAGTTCTTAAAGCTACTAGACTGGTGGAAGAGAAAGATCTGGGTCCACCCAAGTCCTCTGTGCCTGTAGCCTTGTTCCCTCTCCTCTCCTCCCTACCCCTCACCCCCCATCTTTTAGCACCTTACTGGTCTAGAGAGAAAGCCTTCATCTCCTCTCCAGTCAGTCATTAATAATAACCAGAAAGTGATTAGCATGACATCTATGCAACAATGCTACAGGAAACAAGGAAAGCTGGGGCATAACGAGTACAAGAGAATGATGAAAACATAAACATTTCTGCATAATTGAATGAAAACATAATTTCTCTCTGAAACAAGAGATCAAAGATACACAAATATTCAATGAAGAGATGACGAGGCAACAGGAAGAGGCCCCAAGTGTGTTCATCCTCAGTACAGAAATAGAAGGAAAACATTAAACAATTTTAGAAATAAAGCCTTACTAGGGTTTTCTCTAGGAAAAAGAGACACGGGTGAAACTGCTTCAGCTTCAGAAAAGCTGAAAACAAACAAACAAACAAACAAATAAATAAATAAAATGGGAAAGAAATAAAAAGCTAAATATGATTAGAAAGTAATACAGAAGTCAGGAATTAGACATCCAATATATGTGTGAGTGGTACACATGACGACTAGAGCTGCATATACAGAACCCAAAATGCTCAAAACAGTAACAGAAGAAAATCTGTCTGAAATTACAAAAAATAATAATAACCAGATCTTTTCAAGTGTATTGAATCCCAAGAAGAGCTGCTATTGAATAATCCTCATGCACAGTTGGCCCAGCAAAGCTACTGGACCTCATGTTTAAAGGAAGAATTCTATACAAGCCAAGAAGTTAAGTTACCCACAAAGGGGGGGAAAAAAAAATCAGTTGACCCCAAGCTAAGTCCAAGCAACAGTGAATCCAGGGGACAAACAAGGTGATGTTTGCTAAGTTTTGTAAGGATGTAACAGATAACACAGATCTAATTCAAGTCTAAAGGTAACCTTTGAACATTCTCAAAGATGAAAGAACTAGGAAAATACAGCACCTGCTAGCCTTTCCTGAAGAAAATTCCTCAGTGATGAAATCCAGGGAAATAAGAGATAAATCAAAGTAAATAACTCAGGAATAGAAAAGCTGTACTGCAGACGATGGTGGTGAACCAAGACCAAGTTAAGTGTGAGATTATCATGATAGATGATTACCATTGAACCCTGACAATGTAATGGCAATGACAAAAGTCTGAAGTCAAGGTGTGAGGGTGAAAAGTGCTAATTATCTAATGATCCACTATGGGAAACATGTAATTAAAAAAAAAAGTAACCCTAGACTCTAAAAGATTTTCATAATCTTGGGTTTGTCTTTTTTTTTTTTTTAATAATCTTAGAGGAGTATTTGAGAAAATATTTCACCATAGTGAAATATTTATGTGACGCCCAGCAATTCCCTCATTTCAAGTTGTTTGTTTTTCTTCTGTTGAATTCACATAAGTCAAATTAAACATTAAAAAAGTAACATTGGCCTCTGAATGATTTTCACAATCTTGGGATTTGTTTTGTTTTTAATAACCTTAAAGGGCTATTTGAGAAAATATTTCATTACAATGAACTATTTATGTTAAGTTTAGCAATGTCTTCATTTCAAGTTTCCTTTTCTTCTGTTACATTCACATAAATCAAATATGAAGTTTAAACATAAAATTAAATCTGGAGTTCAGCAGTTATTTAGTTTGATTTAATTTCTCATGTTAAGTTGCATACAATTAATCTTAATATATTATACTAAAAACAAGCACAGTATGATCAAATGTCAATGAAATAATAGCCACCCACCCTCCCACCCACCCTCCCATCCATCCATCCGTCTGTATTTATGGTTTAAAGATTCCTGTTAAAGAGTAGACATAAAGAGCTGGGGCCAGAGCCAGGTTGGTTTGACCTTGGGGCAAATTACTTAACCTCTCTGGCTCTCATCACTAAAAGGGGGTAAGAACAGCATCTATAACAAGTGTTTTATGGAGCTTATAAAAGAATACATATACAGACCTTAGATCAGTGCCTATTATCTGGCAAACATTCAGTAAATACTGAAAATAAGAATTCATTTTCACCAGGATCTAGATATTTTAACCTTCTTCTCCATATTCCTCCATCCTTTGATAAATCATTACATGTATTTCGGAGCTATCTGACTTACTAGTAATGTTCCAGCAAGAATATTACTTTAAAGATATTATTAGGGGATGCCTGGGTGGCTCAGTGGGTTAAAGCCTCTGCCTTCAGCTCAGGTCATGATCCCAGGATACTGGGATCGAACCCCACATCGGGATCTCTGCTCAACAGGGAGCCTGCGTCCTCTTCTCTCTCTGCATGCCTCTCTGCCTACTTGTAATCTCCGTCTGTCAAATAAATAAATAAAATCTTTTAAAAAAAAAGGTATTATTAGGACAGTTCTACTAATTCTTTCATTTGATTTAATTATTTTAATGTGCTAGAACATATAAGAAATGGACAATTTTACAAAGCAAGTGGGTAGAAAAAAATTACTCCATTTATATAAATATGTAATCAAACTTTTAGGAGCCCTATCTGTGGTGACTTTAAACCATATCCACAAATTGAGCAGCCTAATTTCTCTCCCCTTGAGTGTTTGTTAGACTTAATGATCCATTTGCCTGAAGTAATGGTACATGACTTCTAAGACTAGGTCATACACACGGCTGTTTCTTCCTTCTCTCTCTTGAATCACCTTAAATGAAAGAAGTGAGCTACCAATAAGGGCACCTGGGTGGCTCAGCTGGTTAAGTGGCTGCCTTTGCCTAAGGTCATGATCCTAGGGTCATGGGACTGAGCCCCATATTGGGCTCCCTGCTGGATGGGCAGCCTGCTTCTCCCTCCCCACTGCTTGTCCTCTCTCTCTCTTTCTCAAATAAATAAATAAAATCTTAAAAAAAAAAAAAAAAGGAAGCTGGCTATCATGTTATGGTGATGCTCTAAGAACCCTACAGGGGGTTACACATGGTGAGGAATCAAGGAAGAAGGACTCCTGCCACCAGCCAGCAAGGAATGGAGGCCTCCAGCCAATAACCAAATAAGTGACCCATCTTGGAAATAGATCCTCCAGCCCCAGTCATGCATTCAGACTACAGTCACAGCCAATAGCTTAACTGCAAACTTATGAGTGACCTTGAGCCATGATTCCTGCTAGGTAGCACATTTGTTGGTTAAGCAGCTACATTTTGCAGTAACTGTCATGCAGCAATAGTACCAAAATCATCATCTATTTGGTAAAGAAACATAAACCACAAGTTATAGTTCTAATAACAGCAGAGTAGATTCCATCACGCTGACTCTAAAAAATAATAATGATAAATTCTCAACAAAAGATGTATTAAATAGAAACATGACTTTATAAGGGCATTCGAAAGCCCACAGAAGAAGGCAGAGGCAGGCAGTGGAGTCAGGTCTTGAAAGAAGGGAGCCATATTTAGTATGACGCAAGTCTAAATCACTTTTCTTCTATGGGAACTACCCAGTTCTCTTGGTATATAGAGAGGCTAGAACTTAAGGAGGAAAAATGCAATCTAATTCTCGTGAGATGTCATAGGATGGAGTTTAGGACAGCTAGAGCAGCTGGAAATTGAGATAAATCTCAGAAAGGAGAGAGCCACAGAACAGGACATATAAACTCCCCTCAAATGGTTGGCTGATCTCTGAACGAAACACTTTTGGGCAAGACTCTCAGAAGTTCGGGCGCCTGGGTGGCTCAGTGGGTTAAGCGGCTGCCTTCGGCTCAGGTTACGATCTCAGGGTCCTGGGATCGAGTTCCGCTTCGGGCTCTCTGCTCAGCAGGGAGCCTGCTTCCTCCTCTCTCTCTCTGCCTACTTGTAATCTCTCTCTGTCAAATAAATAAATAAAATCTTTAAAAAAAAAGACTCTCAGAAGTTCAAGAGGAAAAGACCAGCTGGAGGCTGAATGAGCTGAGTGGATATTTCAGACACTGCCCACTGCAGGAGAGTCAATTTGGACTTTGATTCTTGTCAAGTTAGAGGTCTTGGTAAACATTTCAATCTTTCCTCTGAGATGCCAAAAGATGTCTAAAAGGAAAGACCATGTGGTTGGGATAAAGAATCTTCCCTAAGGCTAAGGGCAAATCAGAAAGAGATCAATCATAAAAAATGAAGAGTCAAACCTCCACATGTTCAAAATGAACTGACTGCTGGAATGAAACTCAACAGCATTCAAAGATCACAGAATCCACAGTCTCTACAATGTAGTACAACAACGTTTAGGGTACAGCAAACATTTGCTAGCCATGTGCAAAGAAACAAGAGTATATGACCCATTGTAAAAAGAAGAAGCAAGCATTACAAGCACTCAGAAATAACCGAGATACTGGAATTAGTACAAGTCTTTAAAGTAACTCTTACAAATATGTTACAGAATCGATAACAAAAGATAGAAATAATGGGTGAAGAAAAGAACCTCAGGAAAGATGTGGGAACAATAAAAAAAAAAATGTGGAAATCACAGGACAGAAAGGCATGAGATCTGAAAGCAAAAAAAAAAAATAAAGGGAATTCATTGGATGGAATTAACAACAGGTTGGACACCACAAAAGAAAGTATTAATGGGCCTGAAGACAGTGCAGTAGAAATCATATAATTTGAAACACAGAGAGGGGAAAAAGGACTTAAAAAGATGAACACAGCCTCAATAACCTGTAAGGTATATCAAGGAATCTAAACTATAACTGGTACCCAAAGAGAGGAGAGGGAAAATAGGGTTGAAAAAAAATGAGATAATGACAGAAATTTTTCCACATTTGACTTAAACCAAAAAATAAGAATAAGCCCCTAGGAAAACAAGCAAACCTCAAGCCAGATAAGCATGAAGAAAATTACACCCAAGTATATCATACTCACCGGCAAAGCACAGATGGAAAAAAGAAATCACACTATGTAAACAGGGAACAACAATGCAGATTAAAAATGACTCATCATCAGAAACAATGGACACCAAAGGACAATGGAAGAACATTTTTAAAGTGTTGAAAGAAAAACATGTCCCATTAGAATTCTGTGTTCAGCAAAATTTCTTTCAAAAATGAGGTTGAAATAAAGACACTTTCAGATAAATGCTTAGATAAATTGTCATCAGTACACCTGCACTTCAAAAAACATGAAAAGAAATTCTCAGGCTAAAGAAACACGGAAACCACATAGAAACCAAAGCTAGAAAGTGAGGATGGGCACCAGGAATGGTAAATATGTAGGTAAATATATCCTTTTCCATTAGGATTTTAAAGTCAACTGTTTAATGAAGAAGAACAATGCCTATGGGTTTATAACATATGTAGTAAAATTTAAAAAACAACAGCACAAAGCATGGGAATGAGTGTCCATTGGAATAATCTGGTTCAGGTTCATGTCTAATACATGAAATAGTCTGAGTGCTTCCAGATAGATTGGAGTAAGTTAGGAGATACACTTTAATCTCTTGAGCAAAAGCTAAAAGAAATAAATAAAAATAAATAAAAGGGTACGCTCACGGTCAGTTCCATGGGCATCTCCTGTGTGTTAGCTCACTCAGAGAGGGTGGCTATGTTAGGGGTGCCTGAGGGTTGCCCTGTCGAGGGCTGGGCTTGGAAGAAGGGGTGTCTGCCTGTGTGGCAGGGCTGGAGCAGTATACAAGCAATTTTGGAGACCCAGCTATCACAGGTCCCCTGGGTCAATGCCAGCCTCCAACCCCACACTTGGCATCTCCATGGCCAGCCCCACCCTATCTGTAACGGTACGTGGCATGCTTCCATGCTAACTGTCCTATTTTCCCCTAAGTACCTTTCCTGTTCCCAGTCAAATTCTCTTGTATTGAGCTTGTGCCTCAGCCTCATGCTTCTGCCCCCACTGAGTGCTTGCCGTGCCATGACTCCCCATTTGCCTGTCATTTCAGTACTTGGTCTTATACTATCTTTCATGTTTGCATGGTTCATCCCAAAGACATGTGAAGCTTCTAGAAGGTTGAAGATTGTATCTGTCTTATCCTTATTCTTCTTCCCCTCATTGGCTAGCACAGTATTATACGTAAAGATATGAAATACATTAATTAAAAAATATTCCTCTTCCCAAGCCCTGTGGTCAAAGAAGTGATCTCTTCCGAATTCGGGAAACTGGGGTAACATTTCCACATGGAGTACAGAGTGAGAACCAACCACACTCATGGGCACTTTCTCTGGAGGTTCTCTACCTCCTTAACTGCTCTGGTTGCTCATTGCAGCCCACAGAGTGGGTGTCACCTACCTGCCTGACTCCAGAAAACCCTCTCAACCAGGACTTCTCAGACTGACACTGGCTGTCACACCCTCTCGGGATTTTGATATAATGCAGATCCTGACTCAGTAGGTCTGGGACTCTACGATTTTCTGTACTTCTAATGGCTCCCTGAAAATGTCAGTGCTCCCAGTCCAGGGTCTTTGGGGTGCAGGGCTCAGACAATCCCAAAGGTGGGTTGCCTTGAGCCCTAACTCAAGGCAACACAAATCACTTTTATTCTGTCTCTGAATTTCGGCAGGAGGGATGGAGTTGCTCAGAGTCCATTGCACTTATCCCTCAGCCAATGGTTTCCACACACAACGCATCTCACTTCATGGTCACAACAGACCTGGGGAGTCAGTTGAGTTATTGCTATTCTGAACCGAGGCTCAGAGAGGTTACATGGATTGTCCAAGAACACATAGCTAGCGGGTGGTGGAACTGGGATTGGTACCCACGTCAGGCTGGTCCTACAGTTTATGGCGAGACTTCTTAGGGGCATGTATCCATCGGAACCTCCAGCATGATCCAGGGAACCCATGGCCCAACCTCTCCATAGTAGACCAGAGAGGCTACAATCACTCCAGCAAAGGCAAAGCAGCAGGGAAGGCGGTGTCTTGGGAAGGCCCATTGAGCATGAGCATCTCCAAACTGAGAGTCCCCAGCGAGAACAGGGGCACCCCAAAGCCAGCTGGATGCTCAAGGACCATTCATGCCCAAGGCACGCACCTGCTCAGCTCCCAGTTCAGTGAAATGCCCCTAATTGCTACTTCGGAGTACCTGCGGATTGCCAGTTGGGGCTGTCAAACTGCCAGGCTCAGGCGGGGAAGATGATATGGGACTCTGCTCTAAATCCCCCTCCCAGCAAGGGAAGCCTGACTCCTAGACAGAGAAGATAACCAGGAGAGGCAGAAACACCTGGGGTCAGGCATTGTTCCTTACAGGGACTCGGAAGACCTGGTCCCCCACTGGCCATGGCGAACAAGCTGAGGGGAGCAGAGTGGGCACGGAGCCAAAGGGAGAGGCAGGAAGAGGCTCTGGGGTGATGGGAAGGAAGGCTGCAAGCCAAGGCCTAAATTGGGAGGACAACCTGTGACCAGGGGACACTATGACAAAGGTCCCCTGGCTAAAGCTGAGGGGCAGGGGCAGGAGAAGTGGGCCAGCATACTGGAGCAAGGACTTTCATTGTGGGAGTGACAGGGAGCCCCCGCAGGGCTGTGAGCAGGAGGGAACCAGCGTGGCCTTTTCTGAGGGGTGGTCTGGTTGACACTGGTGAGTCAGACTAGCAGGGCCGAGAAAGAAAGGGGGTGCCTTCCCGATGGCTTTTCGGGCAACACAGTGAGCAGTTCCTCAGTGGTGAGACCCCAGTCATGGGGTGCTGGCCGCCTGCCACCAGGCTGCAGACTGGGGGGAAGGGGGGGCGTAGGTCTGACACAGCAGACCTGCTGGTTGAGGCCAGCAGAGGTGAAGCTGTTGCCCCTGGTGGGACACCCATGCTGTGGGCCCCGTAGCTCCCCAGCTGCGTGCCCCTGGACCTTACCTCCAATTTTGGCATTGTACGCTATGCCCACGATGCAGTAAGAGTTGTTGGCTGAAGCAGCGACCTCCCCCGCACAGCGAGTACCATGTCTGAAGCAAAGCAGAAAACGAAGTTAGGGCTCCGCCCGGCAATCGGGAGCACGTCCTGGGCATTGCTCAGGTCTCCTGCAAGGAGGAATGTCACTTAGCCTCTGTCCTGCCCCCCCCACCCCCCCACCCCTCCCTTGCCAGCTGCTCCCCCGGGAGGGAGCCTCAAGCCCAGCTTTGCCCAACCCCCCAGGGCAGTCTTGCCCCTGCACAGGGCGAGCACTTCCCCTAATCCCAGGACGAAGTGAGGGGCTTCTGCTCCCCGCACCCAGGGTCCGGGGCTTTCCTCCTCCAGAACTATGCCTTCATGTCACCCACAGTACATTGTCTAGCACACTGCAGGTGCAGCGTAGACATCCATGGGGCTGACAGGATGGAAGGGAGAACGAATGGGTGTCCTGTGCCCCTGCCACCCCCATGCTCACCTTGGGACAGCCCTCCCTTCCCCTCCCCTCCACGGCCACTTAAGCAGGAGCCGAGGAAGAACGCTTGAAATTGGAACACTCAACAGCGGCGGAGAGACTGCGAAGAAATTACCAGAAAAACAAATTGCTTTCCTCAGTAATGACCCCATTTTCCAACGTGCTTCATAGAAGCAATTCCTCTGCAGAGAGGCCAAAATATGGGCAAGTTTCAACAGCCCATCTCTGTGAGAGTCCATGGGGATTAGAATCATTGATTTAAATTTAAAACCACCTTTAAAAATAGTCCCGGGTCTGTGTGCTAGCCTTCTGGAAGGGAGTCATCCGTCCTTCTGTGGATCTCATGCCACCCCCCGGGGCCAGGGCTGTCCCCAGTGTCACGGAGCTCCATCTCACCCAGATTCAGGCCTGCCCTTCACAGGTCACTGTGTCCTGTCTGGATCATTCCTCCCAGGCACCCTGCACCCAAGGTGTGCTCGTGGCTGAGCAGGAAGGGCACCTCCGGACATGACCTTGGGACACATGACCTTAGGACACGAGGCAGGAAAGCAGCCCTCAGGGCTGGGGCCTCTGCTAGCTCCAGGGACTCTGAGCTCTGTGGTGTTGAACACATCAGCCTAGCTGAGCCCCCCTGCACAGCACGGCATGGGTACCCGTGTTTGAACCTCACCATGGACTCTACAGAAAAGCAGAATACTATATGGGAGGGAGAAGGCACCTTGGCAAGCATTGTGTCAGCTGGGAGACCAAAGAAAGGTCTTTTGTTCTTTTCCATGAAATATTTCTGGAGGAATGGTACAAGCTCAGGGCATGGAGCAAGCCAGCAGAGAAAAGACAGGCAGGACACAGTGAATGAAGTCCCAGGGCCAGGTCTGTGAAGCTGGACTTGACTCCCCCCACAACAGGGCTGTCACTTCACAGCACACAAGTCATCTAATCTCTCTAGACCAGCTGTCTTCGTTTGTAAAATGATGAAAACAGCTACCTAGACGGCACCCCCCACGGTTTCTTCCCCTGTCTGTTCAGCCCGCCCACAACCCAGGGAGGCAGGAAGCATCGTCTCCACGGGAAAGTCTCTTAAGACTGAGATGAAGCCTCACCGCCAGGGATGGAAAAGCTTGGACTTGAACCCAGATCTATCCAACATCACTCAGGGCCCTTCCACCTCTCCCATAAGGTCATGGACGAAGACAAAAAAGCTCAGGCATATGACTTCTGTGCTCCACTAGGCCAAACCGCTGTCTTTTTTTTTTTTTTGTATTAAAAGAGTTTATTCATTTGAGAGAGAGAAAGAGAGCGTGCACATGAGTGAGGGGAGAGGCAGACTCCCCACTGAGCAGGGAGCCCGATGCGGGGCTTGATCCCAGGACCCTGAAATCATGACCTGAGTTGAAGGCAGAGGCTTAACTGTCTGAGCCACCCAGGTGCCCCCAAACTGCTGTCATAACACAACTGGTCATGGAGACAAGGTTGGAAACAGAAACAAAGTTGGTCAAACATCTGTTTCTAGCTGACCAGCAGAGCTGACACCCCAAGAAGAGGTGAACTCCACATAGGCTGTCTTGTGCCTGAAGGGCTGTTCTGGCACTGGCTTCTGGCTCTGGGCTAAGCCCCAGACACCGGCCAGGCAGCCCCATCACCCTTCCGGAATCCCTACGGGGGGCCAGTTCAATAGTGATTCTGCAGGGAGAGGGACAGGGAAGCAAGATAGGAGGAGACAGAGTGACATACTTATTTTCATTGCTGGCATCATAACGCGGAGATGGGTCATAATCATTTCCGTTGACATCATAGCTGGCGTAGGAATCCTAAGAAAGGAAATCTCAGTGACCGAAGAGAAATGGCACAGCGTGCTTGAAATAATTTTTATGCTTCTATTAGAAAGTAGAGAAAAACATACACTTGGTACTCTTGTCCTAGAACTATCATCTTGCGTACGTTTTTATTGCAGTAAAAGACACCCCCCGAAAATGTGCCCTCCTAACCATTTGAAAGTATCAAGTTCAATGGCATTAAGTACATTCAAATGGTCGCTCACCTGTCACTCCCCTGCACCCCCAGACCTCTTCACCTTGCAAAACTGACACTCTGAACCCATTTTCCTCTCTCCACTCCCCCGGCTCCTGGCAATCCCCATTCTGCTTTCTGTCCCCAAGAATTGGACTGCTCTAGGTGCCTCTTCTAAGTCCAATCATACAGAATTTGTTTTTTGTTTTTTTTTTCCCCGTGATTGGCATCTTCCATTTAATGTCCTCAAGGTGCACCCGTGTTGCAGTATGTGTCAGACTGTCCATCACCTTATGTGTCTAATGTTCGTGTCTCTGTTTAGACACTCACGGTTATAGTACTCGTATCATTTCACACCCTCCTTTTAAATAAAACACTTCAGAAAAGCTCTCATGGATTGTTGACTGCAAAACTGCCACTTTTAAGGGCTGCGTGATTGTCTCTCCAACAGATAGGGCATGGGTGAACTTAACCTTTGTTACACACGCAGGTTCGTTAGAATACATTAGAATATTGAATGCCTCCTTCCTATGCGCTCCGTGCTAGGCTCGCTCCTTTACACATACAAAGACGTTCAGTCCTCGCAATGACCAGATGAGGTGCCATTTCCCAGATGGTGACACTGAGGCCCAGAAGTGAAGCAACTTGCCCGAGGTCTCGGAGCTAGTGAACTGCAGAGCCCGAACAGAACCCCAGGCAGCTGGGTCCAGAGCCCAGGCTTGACCTGTGTCATGTTTCACGCCGCTTGTGTTAGTCCGATGACCATCTCCACACCCGTTTCTGAATTCTTTAGGACCCATTCTCGGGAATACATGTGACTCCTCAAACATCTGGACCGATCCTTCTGGGCAACCCCCGGCTCGAGGATGACAGAGGGAAGTGTGTTTCGCCAACACCCCCCCCCCTTCCCCACAACATGGTTTTCTGTATTGTTTAATATAATGGGGTGGGGAGGGGAGAAATGGCACCTTATGGGGTTTATTTATTTATTTATTTATTTATTAAAAATCATTTTATTTTTATTTTATTTATTTATTTGCCTTATGGTTTTTAAAATGTGTATTTATGGAATGACTAGCATGGTTGAGTATCTTTGCACGTTCCTAGACTTGACTTACATAGTTTGGAGCCAGGTCGGGGTGGTTCCGCTCTATGCCATCATCAAGGATGGTGACCACCACGTTCTTCCCAGTGTAGCCCTTCTTCCACGCTGCCTGGACATTCATTTCTGATCGGCAGCGGCTGTTCTTGTCACCACAGTGCTGTAGGCACAGAAGACACAAAGCCCAGCCCCAGCACGGACTCCTTGCAGCCACAGCATGGCATAAGATGGGCACATCGTACGGTGCAAACCCAGCAGGGGCGTTCTTATGCGTGCAAGTGAATGAGAAGGAAACACTTCCCCATGCCCTACAGAGCAGACAACCTCTTTCTCCCACCCATTCCCAGGAAGAGTGAATGGGAAGTGCTCCCCGAGCTTTTCCTACACCTGGCAATCTATCATTTTCCTAGGGTATTATCTCCTTTTGTGGGCTCTCACTTTTCACTGCTTAATTAGTCCTGAGCTTGCAAGAATTCACTGCCCTGCTCAAAGACTCCACACCCCCCCCACCCTGGGGAGGTTTTGCATCATTCTTAAAACTTTCACAAGAACATCTGTGCAGCACTGAAGCAGGGATTTCACAATGATAGGAAATGCGTCTGTTTGGAGTTGCCGTGAGGATTTAGCTTTGCTGGGGGAAATGAACCCATCCCAGCAACATGGCAGTGCAAATGCCCAGGGGGCAGTGAGGCCCACACCCCACTCACCATGTACCACATGTTGGACCAAATGGGGTCGTTGAAATAGAGGGCCTGCGGGTCGCTTCGCACCTGTCTCTTCACTCTGCGTTTAACTTCTTGTTGTTGGAGCCATTTCACCTGGCAGGGAGAAATGCAGTTACTATTTATTTTAAAGAGGATCTCATGATTGTCTGTAGCCTCTCCATCAGTGCTACAAGTGTGAAGACTGTAAAAAGGGGAGAATTGATCAAACAGTTATTGGAAGTTGGAAGCAAGACATTCTACAGAGAGGACAGGAATCAGTAAATTACAGTAATCCATACATTGGAATTTTTAGTCGCCTCTGGAAACACGGTACCAAAATAAGCACAGAGAAAAATCTAGCAAGAGATATGGCAAGATATTAAGAGCTGTAATTCTTTGGTGGTGACATTATTGCTAATTTAAAATTTCTAAATTAGGGTCCTCTGGGTGCCTCAGTTGTTAAAGCATCTGCCTTTGGCTCGGGGTCACGATCCCAGAGTCCTGGGATCGAGCCCCACATTGGGCTCTTTGCTCAACAGGAGGCCTGCTTCTCCCTCTCCCACTCCCCCTGCTTATGTTCCTGCTCTCTCTCTTTCTCTCTCTCTCTGTCAAATAAATAAATAAATAAAATCTTTATAAATAAATAAAATTTCTAAATTATCTTCAGGGTTTTTATGAATTTTCAGTTGGCATGATCTGCCTTCACAACCAAGAAAAAGAGTTTGTGAGGGAGTATCTGTGATACTTTGGAGCAGGAATCCAGGAGGCCTAGCTGCCTAGACTCAAAACACAGTCCAACTCTCACCAGCTGTATGACTGAGAGTAGTTCAGTAACCTCCCTGGCCTCAGTTTGCTTGTCTGTACAATGGGCACCATCATGGGTTGTCCTGAGGGGGCACTTGCGTATGAAGGAGTGTATAGAAAGCACTCACTTCAGCGTGTGTGTGTGTGAGAGAGAGAGAGAGAGAGAGAGAGAGTGTTTCGAGGTTGAAGACGTTTGTTTTGTTTTATTTGTACTTTTAAAAGATCACGGGGGAAAGAATTCCCACGCCTTGAAGCAAAGCATTTTCTTGCTACTGTGGTCCCACTTGATTCAGTAATGGCTCCCTCTGGGGCTCAGTCTGGAACTGGGGTGGGGATATGCAGGACGACGGCACTGGGGCTCTGCTCTCAGGAGTCTGTGCTTTAGGTGGGGTCCCCCACCAAGCCGCCCAGAGTGTGATGCAGGCTCTAAAGGAGCAGACAGGTAGGGAAAGTGGGGTGAGGAGGAGAAGGATTGGAAGAGGGGAACTTCAAGGGTTGGAGCGGTGGGGGCCCGGGGGGACGCCAGGCAAGGCTGGTGACCTCAGGCTCAGACCCAAGGCTGGCACAGCCACCAGAGGAGCCACCCAAGGCAACTCTGGAAGGGAATTAGAGGCCGCCAAAGGCAGAGGGGCAGAATGTCTTCCTTCAGACCTCTCTTGGCTTCCGTTTCCCCACACTGTCCTGAGGAAGGAAAGCAGGACAGCCCCATATACCGCCTCACATTTAAGGGTGGGGATTGATCTGAAAAGGCAATATGGATCAACAGGAAAAAGTGCTTAGGAAGAAGTATCACAGCCTGTCCCTCTACCAACGCGCTTTGTTCCTGAAACACCAGGAGACACCCAGGTTCCTTAGAAACACCACAAACAGTTCAACAACAGTTTGGGGCTAGGCACTAAAACGAACCTCGGCTCCAAGTCCTAGATAATTTATAATTGCCGTGAATAGATACTTCCATGGAAAATAACACTATACAGTGAGATATTTTGTTCACAATACCCTCTGATGGCATTTTGTAACTTCCCCATAAATCACTGTCTGAACCAGAAAGATTTACTCAGTACACAACACTTAAGACAATATTTCCTAATCTGCTAAACACCCTAATTACAAAACAGAGCATTGCGTGTACAACTAATGGCTACAAGCTCCCCAGGGACGTTCCCAATCCATCTTGTCCTACTGACTCACCACCCACCTTACTAACATCCAGCACCTTCCGTCGCTTGTGGACATCCAGTTATAGAGGAGAAGGAGGTGAACTCTCTTCTTCCAAGCTTGAGTGGGTCACCAGGGAGATGACATGGGAAAGCATGTTGCCAGAAGTCACAAAATAGTCCCCTGGCGGGATGAAAGGGTGAGCACCCTGGCCCCAAACCCAACGCTAACACACAGTTCTGAGGGTGGGCTGTCCTGGCATGGGTCCACGGCACAGATTCTCAGTTGCAGAGACGGGAGGGAGGCAGCCACCAGCCAAGGAATGCGTGGAGCCACTGAAAGCTGGAAGAGGCAAGGAAAGATTCTCAGCTGCAGCCCCATCGATACCTTGATTCCAGCTTGGTTCTAGCTTGATTCTAGCTTGGTCTCAGGGGCAGCTCTCTCTCCCTCAACAGGTCACTGTAAGTCTTTGACAACCGGTGAGCACTGGCAGGTCAATGGAACCAAATATAACAAATTATCCAGATGGAATCACAGGTGTCCTCACTGTCTCAGGCTGATTGGGCCAGTGGCCCCTGGGTCTGGGCTTCCTTGCCATTGTCTCTCTCTGGGCTCCAGACATTGCCTTGTTTCTCAGCCAAGTGCAGGGAAATATAAGGGGATCCCTGACGTGTGTGATTATCTTTCTCAGAAAAAGCAACCTAGGATCCTTTGTGGGGTTTCAAGTATTCTTCATAATACTTCTCTGGAAGTTCACCCAGACTGCCCTTTTACATGGAAGATTCACTCATGGTCTATCTGGATTTCCCAGCTTCCCAAGGAGGCATTCAGACTTTCTCCGGGTGAAAAATGCAGGGGAAGAGACCGTGGTACACACGGTCTACTTTTCAAGGCCGCAGAACTCAGAAAATCAGTCTTGAACTCAAGCAAGTCTGCAAAGGAGTGGGCCTGGAGCAGAATAAAACACATTTAGTGCCTCAGGATGCCTGGTGAGGGTAGAGCCCTTATGAAGACAATGGATCGTGCATGCATCAAGCTTTCAGATCACTGCATTGAATTTAAAGGGGAATACAGCACACAGGAAAGTTCCTGCTCATTCTACTTCACTCCCCACAGGCTTCTTCTTCTTCTTCTTCTTTTTTTTTTTTTAAGATTTTATTCATTTATTTGTTTTTGAGAGAGGGAGGGAGGGCAGAGGGAGAGGGAGACAGAGAATCTCAAGTCAAGCAGACTTTACGCTGAGTGCGGAGCCCAGCATGGGACTCGATCCCACAACCCTGAGATCATGACCCAAGCCGAGATCAAAGGGTCAGATGCTCAAGCAACTAAGCCCCCAGACCCCCTCCGTATGTTTATAGGAGGTTGATGGTGGCCTCCCAAAAGGTACGTGCACCCAGAAGTAATTAAGTTAAGGATCTCCAGACGAGATTACCTGGGTGATTTATTTGAGTGTGCCCTAAATTCCAGTGACATGTGTCCCCATACAAGAAGGCAGGAGGACAGCCCTTGGGAAGACAGAGACAGATGCAGAGACGGGAGGGAGGCAGCCACCAGCCAAGGAATGCGTGGAGCCACTGAAAGCTGGAAGAGGCAAGGAAAGATTCTCAGCTGCAGCCCCATGGATACCTTGATTCCAGGCTTCTGGACTTCAGGACGGTGACATCAGAAATATCCGTCATTTCAAGCCACCCAGTGTGTGGGCATTTGTTACAGCTGCCCTCAGACGGTAATACAGGTTTCAACAGTGGCTTTAATCAGGGCTGAGCTTTGTCAACGTTTGAGAATCCCTGAGGCTGTCCTGCTGAAGGAGGGTCTGGGATTCCAGCTCGCCTGTCCTCGCCTCTCCCACTGGAGACCTCCCCTCTCCCACTGGAGATGAGAATGTACAGGACCCCAGAGGAGGGGCTGCGGTGGCTTGAGGCAGTTCTGGGAGGGGCCCTGGGCTGGGTAGAGAGGCTGGAGGCAGTGGCTCTTGGGGCCAGCTCTGGCTGGAACCACTTCCTGCACAGACCTGTAGCTCTCGCCCACTCCCTCTGTCCCCCTCAGTGGGTTAAAGCCTCTGCCAGGTCATAGGGCACCACACACCTTTCCCCTTGAACCTCACTCTATGCCCAGGCCACTCCGCCCGGTCTTCCATCTCCAGCAGGCTGGGCTGTGCCACGAGGCTCTGTGCCTCCGGCCTGGTGGGTCCCCTAACCCCCTACCCACCCTCTACTTATATTCATCTTTGAGCCTCACACATGCTGGAAACCTTTTCTGATGTCCAGACTGGCCACTCAGGGGGTCCCCCTCAGAGCTCCTAGGCTCCCGTGCATGTCTCTTTACCACTGCCCTCACTCCCCAGTGTGCCCATTAGCCCTTCTTTCCTCCCACAAGAAGGATAACTGAAGTCACCCTGGTTTCCCCAGCTCTCAGCAAACACCTGTCCTGTGACAGGTCCTTGCTGAGCAAAGCTCTGCTGGACCACAAACATCCGCTTTCTTATGGAAAAGGCAAGATGAAACGGACACAGAATGAATACAAACTTTGGAGACTCTGCCAGAAGTGGGGGTCCATCTGATCGCCCTCTGCTCCCCACTGGCCTGGGGGTAGGGCCTGGGTTTTGCCCACCACTGTATTTCAGTATACCCAGCACTGTGTGGAACACAGAAAGAGCTCACTAAATGCTTCTTGAACACAGGAGTGAAGTTAAATGAATACATTTCTGATTACAAATATAACAACGAGTAGACTTTTAAAAAACACATTTCAGGGGTGCCTGGGTGGCTCAGTGGGTTAAAGCCTCTGCCTTCAGCTCAGGCCATAATCTCAGGTCCTGGGATCGAGCCCCACATTGGGCTCTCTGCTCAGCAGGAAGCCTGCTTCCTCTCTCTCTCTCTGCCTACTCGTGATCTCTGTCAAATAAATAAATAAAATCTTTAAAAATAATAATAATAAATAAATAGAAAACACAATTCAGAGGAGAAAGTGCAACTGAGTCTTAATGACCACCCCATGACCTTGACTGATTTTTTTCTGTGGAAGATCAGCCATAAGTGATTTGGGGCAAGAACAACGTTTGCCAAATGCCACATCTGGCCCAAACACAAGTCACCTCTCTTAGCACACCAGTATCAGCCTGCAAAAAACATCCTGATTTCTTCCCAAGTCCTATTTTGAAGGTAGAACTTCACGCTGACCCTCTTCCTTTTATGTTTTTCTTGGTATGTTTCTTGCTGAACATACAGCATATTGATCATAGAAAGTTATTTACTCTGGGGAAGAGAATTCTAGGCATGCAGACGGCTTCATCATCTTCTCCAGTTTATGTGAAAAGCAATGCTTTCTTCTGCCAGGCATGCCAACCCCCCATCCTTCTTCTTGAAGTCAAATTAAAATTAGGCCCCTGGTGAATGCCATTCTGTAGATAAGGTAAAATGCAAAGAAGGGTGTAAAGAGGTAACATCAATGAGCAGGATCCCAGTAGATGGCCTGCAGGTGTCACGGGTCATCGATGCTACTGAACTATGAAACTGTCCAAGCGGCATTCTGGCAGGTGTGCCTTGGGCAACCCTGGTCATGTTTTCTTCCCTGTGGGCCACAGACCTGTTGCTGGACCAGAAGCTGGGCATAGCACAGCAGTCATGGGCACAACAAGTGACAAAGGGCTTGTTTTGTAGCTTTCTCCCATAAGCCAATGATCCCCATGAGAGCATGAAAGCCCAGTTCCATTCCACCCAAAGCTTCCATGTGCTCATGTCCTGCTGCAAAGCCCTCATGGCTCATGGGGGCCCCACTATGGCTTCAGAAGCCTCAGGAAGTTGGCAGGAGCTAGAAAGTCCTAGAAGGAGGCTCCAGAGTCTTTGCCCTGATATGGAGCTAAGACAACAAAGACCATTCACAGAGACCCTTGTCCCCACATCTTCTCAGGTCCCCACTACCTCCAGGAGGAAGAGCACACATTTGAATCAAGCTGCTCAACTGCCTTGACATGCCCCCGGGATGCTCCGTTCACTGAGAGTTAATTCTCTGTGGGTTCAACGTTCCATGCACGGTTGTATCCAGAGCGTGGGAGACAGCTCCTGCCAGCTCTCTTTTTTCTTTCTCCCTTAGCATCATCAAAGAGAAGGGCAACTTCTTCTGTAATTGCTGAAGGACAGGGAATTGCCTCTGCTGTTTGCTTGTGAGTAAGCCAGCCCTGACTGCCAACCAGGAAATAGCTGTGGAGGAAGTCAGGGGCCAGACCCCCGAGGGCCCAAGTGCCACCAAATCCTAAGACCTCCTCCAGGAGAGGATAAGCTCACCAGAAGGAATGTAGACGATAACCCTCCGTCTCACTCCACCTGTGGGAGGCTTGGCAGCCTGCCTGGGCTTCAGCTTCCAAGCTGTGAAGTCAGGGGGTCAGATCAGCCCATTTCCCAATGCAGGTTGGACCAACTTTCAACCAGGAAGCCAACCCATTGGGTGGGGAATTGAAAGAAAGAAAAATAATACTCCCCAACCAGTGCAAATCATCTTACAGCTTGCAAGGTGGCCTGTCTTAGGACAGGCAATGGTTAATGCACACATGAAATGAGCCAGGGGGCTAGGCGGGGGCCTTCTTCCTCTGGTCTAAGGTCCCTCAAGAATGGAAGAATAGGCAAAAGTCCCAGGAAGCCCCAGAAACTATAGGCAAAGTGGTGTGGACATGAGCACATGATTTCTGCCCCCACCCCCTTCTGGAGAGAGAGAGAGAGAGAGAGGCAATCTAGAAATTTCATCAGGTTTTCAAATGGACCTGTAATTCCAAAATGGGTATGAACCATTGAATTCAGCTAGACTCACGGAATAGAAAGTGGATCAGGCCTTTCCATGTGAGGAATGGAGAAGTGCAGTCACACTTATGTTCCTGGGGGGTGGCAGGGAGAGGAACCAGGCCTGCAAGCAAGCAATGACTGGACAGCCTCATTACAGCCTGTCCCGGTGAGATACCCGAGCCCCCCTCAGAGTATCACTTGGGGCAGAGTGGGGAGGGATGCTAGGCTGGTCTGGCCGTGGCTTATCTGAAGACCCAGGAACCAAAGTAGTAGATGAGGGAGAAGAGAAGGAAGATGATCCAACAAAATAAAGGGTATCTTGACTCAGCACAGAACCCCACCTCCTCTCCCTTCCCACATCACAGAGGCCAACTGGGCCCTAGCCCCAACTCCGCTTGCTCGCCACAACAGAGCTGAAACGACGTGTAGGGTATCTCCAACCCTTGCCATCCAAGCTGAACCACATGGACACAGCTGTTTCATGAGGGAGAGAGAGGACCCTACTCATTCTGCCCATTTTGGAGACGGGAAAATATAAGAGTACTTTGGGAAACTGACTCGCCTCATTCTCTTGTTAGTTAGTTCTTACTCTGCTGGAAGGGAAGAGCAGGTAGCCCGGTCTGCACCTCAGTATCACTTGTCTCTGCTCACGGACAACAGGTCAGGTGGCCAGAGCCTAGTGCCCCTCTCCTCCCCACCCCCCAGTGTTCACTAAGTCGATACCAGTGACCACATCCAGCGTCCGGCTGGACCGTCACTACTGTCATCACTGTAGGCTTTAGCCATACAAGATACAGTGTGATTCATTCATCCAGGCCCTTTTTCAGGTTTTTGACATCATGTTATGAAGGCAGGCCATGATTCACTTCTGATGTTTTTACGTAAAAAGACGGGAATAAGCAAATGATAACAGATACAACTGGATTATGTGAACCTACTCTGTGCGACTGAGTTATGTTTCAATGAACGTTGACTAAGTGTCTGTCTACTATTTCCTGGGTATTCTGCTAGATTCACAAACAACTGAGATGTGGCCTTGGCCCTCGAGAACGTTATGGTCTGCTGGCAAGAGATGGGCTCACGTGCTTCTCTCTGTAAACTCCTCCACCTCAGGCCAGATTACCTTCCCATCATCTCTCCTAAGGGTCTGGAAAACTGCGCACTCTCCCCAGCCTCGTGCTCCCGGCGCCCCGGGGAACCATCTGCAGCTCCCGCCAACCCGGCTCTGTCGCATACCAGATCCCAGACGCACTAAACCACTCATCACTCCCACCAAACACTGCCATGTGCTCCTGTGTGCTCCCACCTGGGCCTGCGACCTTGGCACAACTTCCAGAATGGCCAGGAAACAGATGTTTATGGGAGCAAAAGGGAGGAGGCTGTGGTCAAGTAAATCCAATAGCTGCAGAGCAGCACAGGTTTCTTTCCTGTTCTTGTGTGTACTGGGAGCTGCCTCGGAGAGGGGGACGACACAATTTCTCCTACATCCATGGGACCACTAAGCCCTTCAAGATGGCACACTGCCCATGACCACCGGCAGCTTGGAAGGAATGCCAGACTTGGAGCCCCCACCTAGACCCTCTCTGGCCCCACCCCTGCGACGCTCAAGGGTCAGACTGGGATCAGAGTGGTGAGATAAATAGACACAACCCCTCCACTCCTGGAACCCAGTGAGGAAATCTCACAAGTCAAGAATATAAACATATAACGGTAGGGAGGGCAAGTCAAGTCTGAGGGCGCTGAGCTGACTTCTGGTGGCCGGCACATAGGAGCTGAGGTGAGAGAGGAAGAGACATAGGGAAGAAAGGCAGCCTGGAGGGGGAAAGAGCCAATGCCATGTGAGGAGGGCTAGAAAGGCCAGTGTGGCTGGCGTCTGGCGGAGGAAGAAGGGTCTGGGACCGACCTCTCAAGGGCCAGGGGCAGCGTCCCATATGGGTCACGGGATCTCTTAGGAGGGTGGCGTGCAGACTGGTGAGAGGCAAGGAAGCCCATGGCGGGCCAGTGAGGAGGGCAGGGCAGGGCAGTGGTCCGGGTGAGAGAGGGCAGGGGTGCATGGGGCAACGTGGGTCAAGGGCAGCACGGAGTTGTACTGGAGGTGGGACACATGTGGTGCGAGGGAGGCTGCTGTCTTTCTGAGACAGAGGCGGGGTCAGAGGCGGTCAGCCAGGCTGGGGAACGCACGGACTTTGAGATGTCTGTGAGGCATCTAGGCAGAAGCATCAAACGTGCTAATGAAATAATAAAGCTCTATCTTTTAAAGTATTTTTTTAAATGACCGTTTTTACCAATTCAGAGTAGCCATTCCACTCGACCCAGCTGGGTTATCAGGAAAATTATGAAGACAGCTGCTGTTTTCTCCTGCCCCCAGATGGACAAATCCAGGGGACCCTGGGAGGCGGCCCTCTCCTGCCCCCAACCCCCAGCCATGAGTTCATTGACCCTGAGAGCAACTTGGTCACTTACTGTCTGCGTGCTTGAATGTGCCAGGAACTTTTTGTTTGCACTTCGAATGGTTCTAGCACACCAAACGCTCAGATAAAATTCCATCTGTGGTTAATGGAAAGATCTGCTTAAACGTTGCATCACTGCTGGAAAGAAACCTGAGCTTTGATTAAACTCTGGGGGCAAAGTTCCATCCTACAAAACAGAATGCCTACTCTGGCCCTGGAAACCGTTTCCAACTTCAGAGCTTCAAGCACTGACACAGGCCTCCAACTGAAGTCTCCCACAACCCCCAGAAAGAGGCATGGAGGGCCTGCTTGATAACATCTTTATCCTTCCCTTTCCGTCATCAGTCTGGCTGAGAACGGAAAGGAAGGGAAAGGCTGAACCACCGTCATCACACTAAAATGTAAGGGTTGGAAGAGGCAGCCAGCCACACCAAACTATAAGCCAGCTTGGAACAAAATCAGAACGAGTAATTTAAAAAAAATTTGTGAGCCCTAGCAGCCATTGGCCGATGCCTCTGTAACATCTACCCTTCTCCAGACTTTTGGCAAAAGAACAAGTTGAAAACAAATGCTTTCAGTTTGCTTAAATGACAGCCCCTGGAAAAACCCACGGACTGATACTGCACACGGACAACAGTCGGGCTCTTCTCCCAAGGAGATCCACAAAGCACTTGGAGCCAAATGGCCCTTTTCAAGGGAGGTTAGAAAAAAACATCAAGAAAGGTAATTAAGAACGTAAAGAAAATGACAGCACAATTCCGGGACAGGATCTGCGCAAAAATTAAAAAAAAAAAAAAAAAGATGCTTAGTGAGTGTGTGCATCTGCACCCGGGCACACGTGCATGAGCAGCAGGACAGAGTCTCCAGTATTGCCTCCCCCACTCGTGTTTGTTTTGTTCGATATTAACAAATGTACGCTCCATCCACTCTTTCATGAGGTAGGGATGGATTGTAAATTCTATCCCTTATCAAAGCACTTTTTCTACAATAGGGACTGGAGCTAATTATAGTAAAATACCATCTGCATTCGATTGCACTGTACTCGAAGCTCTGTAACATTCATTTCCAGTTTGGTCATTCAGACCCAATGGCGACTTCGCATTCCAGTGTCTCTGAATAACATTAACTCATCTCGTCCTTTCCTTAAGAATACTAATCACAGCCTCTCCAAATGCCTAGGTGTCGCAGAAATGTCTCGCTGAGGTAGGAAAGCGTTCTGGAGGGCTGCGAGAAAAATCGACATGAAGCACTTGTGTGAAACGGGTAATTTGGCCCCAATATTTCATCAGAAGGACAAGACCGAGTAAGTATTAGTTAGTCCGACTGACGGCTAATTGATCTGGTTTGTATTCAACTAGACTGACTTTAAACGGGGGTATTTCGCTTGCGATTCTGAATTCATAATTGGTTCAGATGTCTCTCTCTGCTTTCCTGCGGCTACAAATTTAATTAGCACTGCGAGAAGGCAGCAGCCAATCACACGCAAGTCACAGGCGGGTCCCCACTCTGCAGACTGTTTACCTTTTCTCTCTTTCTTCTAGAGTGGCACGAAGCTTTGAGAGCAGCCCCGCCAGGAGCTTAGTAAGGTCTTGTATAAAAATGACTTGTATTTGGGAAAACTTAACAGCCACAGCCTTTGCTAAGGGAAAGTCTATCCTTCTCCTCCCTTCAAGGACACAGCGGATCGCTGGGAATGGTTTGCCCTCCGTCCCAAACAGAATGGAATACTCTGGGACTGCCTCAAAGGAACAAGCCAGGCACCTTAGATACTGCCTCCAACCCTCTGCTGCCTGATTCCCATGCCCTGCTCCGCGGCGGGCTTGCCCAGGGCAGAGGCCAGCTGGGTGGGCATCTCTGCCTTCCCGGGGGCCCAGGGCCTGGTATCCAGCATGGGCACAATTAATACTTGGGGAAGGAAAGGAAGTGCAGTCAAGTTGAATACCTTTAAATGTTTTTTGTTTTTTCGATTTTCTTATTTATTTGCTAGAGAGGAAGAGGGAGAAACAGACTCCCTGCTGAGTAGAGAGCCCGACATAGGCTCAACCTGAGCTGAAAGAAGATGCTTAACCCACTGAGCCACCCAGGTGCCCCTGAGTTTTTGGTTTTTTTGCTTTTTTTCCCTTAAAGATTTATTTATTTATTTATTTAGAGAGAAAGTGAGTGAGCGTGGAGGGGGAGGGGCAGAGGGAGAGAGAGAATCTCAAGCAGACTCCACGCTGAATGTGGAGCCCTGCACGGGACTCGATCTCACGACCCTCAAGAATTGGACACTTAACTCACTGAGCCACATCGGTGTTCCAGATACCTTTAAAAGATTTAAAATTCAGTCGCTTAAAAAAAACAACAGGTCCTGTTTCAACTCTGCTGTGGTTCTAACCATGGAGGAACAGCTTAATTCTCAGAACACCCTGTGGGAAAGGGGCCAAAAAAATGCACTGCCCCATTGTCTTCTCATTGCATCCTTCCATGGGGGGGACGGGGGCTCCCCCCTTCAGATGGCTTGCCCTTCGTTGTAACTATCTGTGCAGTCACGACTTAACAACTCTGAAGACCTGGGATGAAGAACAAGCATGTCATCCTCAGAAGACGGAGCGCACTGCTTGCGTGGACGTGAAACTGTGGAGGGTCTGCCAGCAGCTCCCTTCCTAGCTCAGAAGTTTCTTGATGCTTTGACAGAGGCTGCTGCTGTGAATCTCAGCACTACCCGCCCCCCCACTGCCACCTCGCAACTGCCAAGAATCCATGTTTCTTTGGTGACCAAGCACACAGTACCCTTCCACTCAGTTTTACACCAGCGGAAGCATTGGGTCTGCTCAGCCTTCTCCGGTTGCCCCATTCTGTCAGAGTCAGCAACTACGATCTGGCTCTGCTTCCCAGAGGGAAAAAAATTATACCAGCCCCTTTGAAAAACATTCCTTCCAGTTCCATGGTGTGAACGCACGTAGGTATAGGTATAATCATAGCCCCCTAGGACCAGGTGAGCTGAGGTACATAAAAATGCTCCAGCACACAGTAGTCCCTCAATAAACATCAGACTCTTTTCCCAGCTAGGAAGAAGTAAGGGGATTAGCATAATGCTTTGTATCTATTTCCTTCTATCTATTCATCTATCCGTTCATCCACCTGCCTATAAAATCAATTCAGAAATATATACAAGACACGCCTGCCTGTCACAGCCCAGTTACACGAACGAGCTCCACGAGGACCACCTTCTCACGTGCTCCAAATCAGATCACCACAAAGTGACACTCTGGAGAAGGGTGTTTCAGGTGCTGTGCTCAGGGATAAACCGTCTCTCCAGCTGCCCACCCCCAGCCCTCAGCTCAGCCACTACAAAAGGAGCCCACGACCGTCCACGAGGGTAGCCTGGGACGACACCAAGAACTCATTTCTCCATGGAAACTTTATTACAAATATTCTGTGGGAAAAAAGAAATAGTATCATGTGTCGGCTTGGAAGCCCAAAGTAACATTTAGCAGCACATTGCTTTTCAGAGATGGTGATTTCCATGTTTGAAAACTATGATGTACCAATGGCCTCATTTCTTTGTTGGGGCTGCTACTACTTCTCTTGCGAACTTCACCTTCCCTCCTAGCACTCATCACCCTAGGACAGATCACATATTTTTCTACTTCCTGCTTCATTTTCTGTCAGCCTGATCACCTGCTCCAAGGGCACCAACTAGGGCCACAGCCTGACCCGTGGCTGTTTATCCCAATGTCACCTGCTGAATGAAAGGAAGTCCTCCAAAGCTAACTCGACCATCTTGAATTTTTTTTTTTAATTTTTTTTTAAGATTTTATTTATTTATTTGACAGAGAGAGATCACAAGTAGGCAGAGAGGCAGGCAGAGAGAGAGGAGGAAGCAGGCTCCCTGCTGAGCAGAGAGCCCGATGTGGGACTCGATCCCAGGACCCTGAGATCATGACCTGAGCAGAAGGCAGCGGCTTAACCCACTGAGCCACCCAGGCGCCCCCATCTTGAATTTTTAAGCTTCCAGAGGATCTGATCTGCTGGCTGGCACTTGTGGAACACTAGTATCAACCCTATGCAGAGAGGACGTACTGTACTTAATGACCCAATAAATATGGATTCTATGAAAACAAATTGTTAGCCTCTTTGAAAATTATATTTGCTCTAATCTCAAAGATCACACGCATTTTTTAGGGGAAAACAGTTATATTTACTGCCCGAGTTTTTAAATTCATGGTAACCATTAAGACACAGGCTATGACAACCACAAAAACATCCATCGGCCCAATCTCTAATTTCATTAATAAAATACTAGGTTCGGTTGCCTAGTCTTTGTGCTCTGCTGGGTCATATTCATATACTTATCTCCTCTGATTACTCTGTGTTTTGTTGATTTTTTTAAAGATTTAAAATATCAATAGATCTATACCCATTTGATTGTTGCCTTGAACTGAAGTCCAGAGTCGAAATCTCCGGTCGGACAAGAAGCCAGATCTTTCGAGCATTCAGACAGTCTAATGTGTTGCTGCACATCTGTCTTGCTTTATTCAAAGCAGATAAGAGAAACTAACGACTATGTAGCATCACGTTAAAAATCAAGACTTAGTTATTTTTAGAACCATAGACCCAAACAAAAAGCAAACAACATTCCAGGCCTTAGGAAAGGGTCCTGTCCGGGGAGCCAAGATCTGTACCTGGGGGTCCATTCTGAGGAAGGTATGAGGGCCTCTGCTACTCAAGGTCGATCTTTTAAAGGTTTTGCTGTGAAAAAAATGGTAGTAATCTTCCAGGTTTCCAATCTGCAAAACAAGAAGCAGGATATTATCAGTTAATAGTCTTTTAAAAAATTTTTTTAATGTTTTTAAAAGCTTTTAATTATTTATTTAAAAGAGAGCACATGAGCAGGGGGTGGGGTAGCAGGGGAGGCAGAAGCAGCCTCCTTGCTGAGCAGAAAGCTGATGCAGAGCTCAACCCCAGGTCCCTGAGATCATGACCTGAGCCAATGGTAGACACTTAATCAGCTGAGCCACTCAGGTGCCCCTAATTAATACAGTCTTATAACCAGCTTCAAAAATCCTCCATCCCACAAAAATCTTCCCCTTCTCTGGGTGACTCATTCTGCTCCCAAAGAAAACATATGCTCCATTATGTTTCCCCACTCATCTCTTTGGCCTATACTCAGTGTTTACAAACACAAAGGTGGATTTAGATAACCCCTTTTGGGATAAACAATGCAGGGCAGTATTTCCAATGAAGTACACACTTCTCCAAGTCCTATGGTGAGTTCATAGCGTTTAAAATGTGTACTTTCTTGGCCAAGGTTTGTAGACAAGAATTAATGTTCATTTAGGGTCAAGCATCCCTGAAGTAGCTAAGTTAGTGTCAAGTCAAGCCTGCACCAAAATACTCATTTATAAACAAACTCCGTCCTCCCCACCCCACGGGTAAACTGAAATATCTAAGAATGAACGGTTGCTCCCAAACGCAACAAGGGAGCCAAAGGAAACACGCGGGTCCATCTGCATGGGGATTGTGAAAAGGTCAGATGAGAACATCCAAACCCCCAGGGTGTCCCAATTTTCTGCCAGGGGTGGTTTGCCGAGACAGATTCCAGCTTGAGGGCTGGACAGAACCAAGAGAAGCAATGGATGTGGCCTTCAGGACAGCTGGGCCCTCGTGCCTCAGTGACCCTTGAGTATCAGGACATTGTTCTCGGAAGACCTGTTCTTTTTCGGGCTTACCCTGGTTGTTGGAACTAGCCTGTTGGTCACCGTCTTTGAAAGCAGAGCTTTTTAAACGAGGCTGGACGGAACATTACACAGACTTCCGAGTTGCCTTTCTCAGCCTAAGCCATCCTAGTTTCTTTTCCAGATTCTGGTCAAAGGGCAAATTTCGGGCAATTTGTACTCTAGAGTGGCACATACGTGGTGCTTCTGAGATGAACCTGGTTCAAACCTGTCCTCCCCCAACCTTCACCAGCACTGGCCATGTGAGCTTGGGTAAAGGCATTCGTCCCCCTTGAATCTTGACTCCTGCTGTGTAAAATGGGGATGAAACAGCCTAACCACTGGAGTTTAGAATCACTAAAGTCTGCGCATCTCACAAGCACCCTTGGCTATACCCACCCCACTCAAGCCACTGTGTCTGCTGCAACCTGACCCCATGCGGGTTGGCCAGCCCGGGGAGAGACCCGGAGGGATGTGGATGCTCTGAGTGGCCATCTCCACATCTTTCCACAAGGCCAGAGTCCTCCAGCACTTCCGCCCTCATTTCCAGCCCTCCCGGGCAGCCTGGCTCCCTCTTGTTCCCAAGTGGCAGAAGATAGCCCTTTGTCCTTGAAATAAAAATCCTCTTTTTACACTTAAGCTTGCTCCCATGTGTTCCTGTCACTTACGACTATGGAACATGGAACACTATGACAGTCGTGAGGATTAAATAGGTTATCATCTCCATTGTACCTAGAACCTGGTGGGTCTCAACCAGCGCTGGCTGGTATGGGGAGCTGGGTGGGAATCTCTGGCTGGCTCTTCTCCATGGCAACTGGAGACTGGGACCAGCCAAATCTGCATCTGCATTCCAACTCGAACCCCTCCTGCGGAATGACCTGGGCATAAGACCCTCTTAGGGTCTTAGTTTCCTCGTGAAAACAGTAACTACTGCCTTGAAGGGCTGTTCTAAGACTTCAATGACATAAATCTAGAAAGTGCTAGCAGACTTCCCAGCAGGTAGCAAGTGTTCAGTAAATGGTTTTCCCGCAATGCACGTTCTCATTTCGTTTTCTACCTCGAGGCATTTTTTTTCGGTGATCATAAACATCATGATTTTGGCCCTGTTTGGCACAAAAGCACTTCTATTTCTCCTACAGATAATTCACCTCACTCACTTCTTCAACCAAGTTAATTGCCATATATGTCCAAGGCTCCTCCTCATGCACGCCAGAGCTGTGATTTAGAACCAGAAGCAATAATGGAGTCTTACCTTCGAGCTGTATTTAATCAGCCTGTTTGCTTCTAAGCTGCCTCCATCCCTGGGAAATGTTTCACAACTTCTGGTCTTTTAACTCCAGGCATTCAAGTCAATTCCCATTCAGGGAAGTGGAGAAACTCAGGGGTGAATCAAATTTGCTGGCAAAGGGATGGATGGCTTGCAGAGCTGCTGACCCTAAGCAAAGCCCTCTCGGGGCGGCACCTGGCCTTCGGGCAATGGGGCCAGACCAGAGGCAGCCAACTCCGAGGCTAGCCAGCTCCCTGCCTCTGAGCCACTGTGACCACCCTTAGCAACAGCTCCAAGGGTCTGAGCTAACGGGAGCCGTTCTGCTTGAGCAATCCTTTGGAAGGAGAGATGCTCCCCCCATATTACTGACCAGCCCAAGTGGCAGCAGTGACCAAGGCCACATCTGCTTGGAAACTTATGTCCAGCCCAACATGGGGGCTGAGGGTCTGGGAAGGACCACTCCCAATGCAGAGAAAAAGGGGATGCCAGCCAAGGCTGTCCTCCTGCCCCTACAAAGCTAGCCGCAGAAGAAAGTGGACTGTGTTTCAGAAAAAGAAAAAAAAAAGGCAAGGGGGTCAGGACATTGGGTGCTCATAAATCTGAAAGCAGCTGAGGGGTCCCTCTCTGATTCTGGGTGCCTCTGTCCACCCTCTGGGTCCTTACAGAGCATGGTTGAGGGAGTGGGGAACAGCCATATTCCTTCCTCACAACCAAAGACTCAAGGTCAGATAGTGTAATTCAAGGCCGTGTGGGACAGTAAGTGTCACCTGTTACTGGGATTATCATGAGGGGAGGAAGAAGAGCCCAGATCCTCAGAAGGGAATCTTGACACCGTGAGAGCCTTCACTCCCTAGGGCGCGTGCCCTGTCTGCAGACCAGATTAACGCGATGCCCCCAAGGTAGGGCTACAAGTGTCCTCCCAAAGCCTGTAGAGATGCTGTGGTTAATAAAATACCAATTCATTCGGAGTATAGAGCGGAAGCCCATGGGCCAAATCTGGTCTACCTTCTATTTATCTTATTTTGGGGGGGCAGTAAAATACACATTCCGTTGACCACGTTTTAACAATTTTTAAGCATGCAGGCAGCTGAGTGCTGCTGAGTACGTCCACAGGGGGTGTGGCCACCATCACCATCGGTCTCCAGAACTTTCTCATCTTCCCAGACTGAACCGGCACCCATGTCACTAACTTAATTCCCGCTCCCCGCCATTCTAATTTCTAATAGCTTGAGACAGCTCGTACGAGTAGAGCCGTCTGAGCTTTTGTGACCGGCTTATTTCCCTAAATGTGATATGCTCAAGGCTCATGACAAGGCTCGTGACATTTGTCATTATTTTATTTTATTTTATTTTAATTTTATTTTATTTTTATTTTATTTATTTGACAGAGAGACAGAAAAAGAGGGAACAAAAGAAGGGGGTTGCAAGAGAGAAAAGCAGGCTTCTTGATGAGCAGGGAGCCCGATGCGGGGCTTGATCCCAGGAACCTGGGATCATGACTGGAGCCGAAGGCAGACGCTTAATGACTAAGCCACCCAGGTGTCCCCTTTTTCCTTTTTAAGGCTGACTAATATTCCCTTGTCTGGGTGCACCACATTCTGCATATCCGTTTCATCCATTAATGGGCACATGGATTGCTTCCTCCCTTCGGCTATCATGAATAATGCTGCTATGAATATCGGCATGCAAAGATGTGTTCATGACCCTGCTTTCAGTACTTTGGGCCATATATACGCCTTGTGTTTTTAATCAGTCAAACTTCACTGGAGCACAGCCACACCCATTCACTGACCCACTGCCCGTGACCACTATCATATTAAGATGGCAGAATTGTGGAGTAGCTACCGAGACCCTCTGGCCCCCAGGCATAAAACATTTCACACGGAGACTTTACAGAAAAAGTCTGCCAACCTATGATCTAGAGCATTTGCTGCTGGGCGTATTTTGGGAGTCCAGTAAAGGCTCTGATGATGAGCATGGCTTCTCCATAGGTGGGGGACCACCTGGCCACATGCTGAGGGGCTCTGCTTAGACACACAGGCACAGCTGCTGTCCCCCTACCAGCAGCACCTCATTTGGTCACTGAGCTGACCTTTCTCCAGGTACCCTCCTTGTCTGATGACCCAGGAGGTCTCTCTCATCTGTCTGACTCACGTTCTACTGCCCTCTGCCATGGCCCTCCCCTGGCATAGGGCAGGGGTCAGGAATATGAGGTTTTCATCTCAGGCAGAAGGTCAGAAAGGATCAAGGGGTGACACAGCAGGAGATGGGTGCACCTGACTGCCCAGCGAAAGTCATCTCGGCTTGGCTGATGCAGCATTTACCGTATAACTGTTTCTTCCTCCCTCCTCCTCCCCATCCCATCGAAGTCCTTCTCTGGTCCTCAGCTCCCCTGCCACAGCAGGGTTGACCCCAAGGCTGCCCCTCCCAACTCGGAGAGTTGCTCCTTAAGATTTCTGGGTGCCTACAGGAGCTAAGAGGGCAGGATGGCTGGGAAGCCCCCATTTTCCCAACCAAGCACGAATCAGGCCTGACCCTGCTGAGCTGCCGGAATCAGATGAGATCGGGCACATTCAGGATGGGGGGGTTGTGGACTGGAAAGCCCCCCCTCTCAAGCAGGGTCACTGGGGACATGGTCACCGGCCTGGTTCAACATGAAGGACACCTGATTGTTCTGTGGCCCTGACCTACAGATAAGGGTATGGGAAAGAACCACAGGCACGGCTCCATTTTACAGATGGAAAAACAGGCCCAGGGAATGAAGCCCAATCATTATCCTCAATAACCAGCAATTTCCCCTCGCAGCCCATAGATCGGTAAGTGAACAGATCTGAAACCAAATGACCTCAAGATACACAAACTGGGGTTTAGAACAATTACAACACTTCCGATACACCTTCAAGGGTCAAAATGGCAAGAGCGAGAATCCTAAGAATGAACAGAAAAATAGGGGCAGCATAGACTTTTTTTTTTTAAGATTTTATTTATTTATTGGACAGAGAGAGAGATCACAAGTAGGCAGAGAGGCAGGCAGAGAGAGAGGGGGAAGCAGGATCCCTGCTGAGCAGAGAGCCCGATGTGGGGCTCGATCCCAGGACCCTGAGATCATGACCTGAGCCGAAGGCAGAAGCTTTAACCCACTGAGCCACCCAGGTGCCCCAGCACAAACTTTTTTTTAATCCAAGGTAATCTCCTCAGTGAGGGAATATCCTTATTTTGATTTGATTTCTGCACTGGGAGTCCGTAGCTCATCTTCTCGTCTTGGCAGGCCTGGCCATCCCACGCTGCCAAGCCGTGCTATGGCCCAGGGCAGTGTTTATGCCAGAACTTCCACGCTCCCGTGATCACCGCTAACGTGCTCTGTGATCAAATCCTGAGCCAGGATGGAAGCAGGCTGCCTTGATGAACACGGAGTGCAGGGGCTCCCAAGGAATATCACTGTTTGAGGGCCCTGGCGGACCCCCCTTCGTTCCCCAACTTGAGAACGGAAGAGAAACTCTTCCCCCAGCATCCTAGGCTCAGCTCTGAGCCCTTCCAGACCCTCAACCGGCTCTCCATCAATGAAGATGATCTCTAGTCGACAAGGGGTCTTTTCTATTTTCCAAGGCATAACATAAAATTTCCATAAGTGCCTTTTCTCTTCCTTGTCCGTGTATTTTCACGATGCCTTAATTAGAGCCAGTCCCTGAGTGCCCCATCCAAGAAAATGACAGTCTGCTGAATATGGAACGCTCATGTCTCTTTACTCAACAGTGATATGTAATTATACACATTAGTTGATAAAATTGGTAACATCATTAAAACATCATTAAAAACCCTGCTAAATGTTCTGGGCCAGAACACTGCAAGAAATGAGATCAAAGAACCCACAGCGACAAGAGTGGAGCATGGTGTGCTCACTTCGGCAGCTCATATACTAAAAAAAAAGAGTGGAGCATGGTTTCTCCTAGCAGGGTACTCCATTAGACTTAAAAAATAAATCTAGATAATGTATGCATACGGTACAAAATATGGACAACACAAAGGTGCAGAGAGTTCGCAGGGAACGGCAAGTCTCCCTCCTTCTCCTGCCTCCCAGCCACTGGGGGTCCCCGACTTTTACCGGGTGTCCCCCGACTCACAGCAGGAGCTGCTGACCCTGCTGAGCGCTCCCTGCGTCCCAGGCAGGAAGCTCACAGTTTCGATGCATTCCCCTGTTTGATTCTCACAACAGCCCTATGCCATAGATGCTGTAATTATCCTCACCTTGCATTTGGGGAAACTGAGGCACCACGTGGTTAAGGAAGACCGCATCTTTGAAAGTAGCACCGTCAGAACTGAGCTCAGAGTTCACACTCACAACCATCACCCCTTTGCCTCTTGACACATTTCCGGCAGCAGTGGCCATGGGGGACCCACTTGCCTTGGTTCTCATTCCTAGCAGCAGGTTTGTTCACACAGGGCCAAACAATTCAACCAGCGTCCACTGTCCTTCATTTCAAGGACATGGAATTTCAAAGACATTTCAAGGAATATTATATTCCAGGCATGTATCCATCCTGTTACGCCCATACGTGAGTGTAAGTGTGCATACGTACATGTGGATATGTGTGCTTATGTATTTCTACAGGCATTTTTAAAAAGATTTTATTTATTTATTTGACAGAGATCACAAGTAGGCAGAGAGGCAGGCAGAGAGAGAGGGAAGCAGGCTCCCTGCTGAGCAGAGAGCCCGAAGTGGGGCTCGATCCCAGGGCCCTGGTATCGTGACCTGAGCTGAAGGCGGAGGCTTTAACCTACTGAACCACCCCATTGCTCCTCTATGAGCATTTATGTATTTGAATGTGAGTCCATGTATATATGTATTCAAATGTGCACACATATGCATGTACATGTATGTGAATATGAGTGTGTACATACGTATGTATCCAGGTGTGTGTGTGTGTGTGTGTGTACGTATATGGATGTAGGAGTGTGTATGCTTGTGTATGGGTATACAATTGTGTGGGTGTGTGTATGTAAGATTCCCCAGTAAACGGCTCTGAAACACAACAATGAAAGTCTTCGGTTTTCCCACAGCCCTTACAGCCACGTGGACTTCCGAGCCCACTGCTAACTGCCCTAATTCAGAAGTCCTGGGTCTGGGTCTGTGGCCACCACCTTGGTCAGAATCAGCTGACAGCCTGAGCACAGCAGCCGAGGCCCAGCCCCCTGCCTGTCCCCATCTCCCCACCAGATGAAGTTTCCAGTTCTCGGGGTTCCATCTGCCGCTGCACATGTGAGTTCTGAAACCTCTCCTGGGAGACACGGGGATGTAGCCAAGGACTACAAGGACACGTCCAAGGACTGTGTCAAACCCTTTTCCAGAAGGCCTCGCCTCCCTTGCCCGGCCAATCCCCACCGGCCTTCCAGACTCGGCGGAGCGCCGGCTCCTCTGCAAAGCCGGTCCCACCCACATGGGTCCCGAGCACCTGCGCTCTATAGTCTGAGTGCTTGGGGGCCCAGGCCCAGATCCTGGCCATCTTCATCTCCTTGCTCCTGGCAGGGTGTGAGGAGGGCAGCCCCAGTGATGTGCGGGTCCCAGATGACTCAATGAGAGCAGCCACCCTGGGCTCAGGGTCTTCTGTCCCACCCCACCCCGGCTGCCACCTCCTTCCAGATCTGCTCCTCCTCCCGAGGAGTCCCTTATCTTGCTGAATGGCATCATTTCTCCATGTGTGTCCAGGACCACCGAGCCCTCTGCAGGTAACCTGTTGAAAGGTTCTCAAGCCTGGCTGAACGCCATTGCCCTACTTGGGCCATGTACATACGTTACCCATTGCCCTAGGTCCCTGGCGTCTGACTCTCTTCCTCCCCATTACACTGCCATTCCCAGCCCAGTTCTGCCTCCTCTCAGTGGAGGAAGCCTCGGTCCTTCACGGGGCAAATAAAGATCTCCACCCCTGGGCCACGCTGCCTCTCTGGCCACAGGCTGGGCCCTGCTGGCATCACCTCTGTCCTGCTGTAAGGGACTCTGCTGTCACCTGCTGTTTCACACCTCTGAGCTGGCTTCTCCCAGCCCCTTCACACTCTTCACACATCAGAGGATGTTTTCAACCATCCTCTGAGCTATTGCTGCCTCCAGGAAGCCCTCCTAGGCCTCCCAGGCTCAGGCCTTCCCTGGTTGCAGAAGGTTGTCCACCTTCCCTCCATCCCTCCCCTGTAAGCTCTCAAAGGCAGTTTTGTCTATAAAACCTCAGAACGCTGGCAATGTCAGGAGGGTGGCAGGAACTAAAAAAATGTTCGGTGAAATTAACAGACTTCAAGTGACACTGGAAGGACACACACATCTTCCCCTTTCCCCCTACATACAGTTGTCCACCGTGGCCCTGGGGCCAACTAAGATCCCATGCCTCCCAGCCATGAGACTGCTGTCTTGTCATTAGGGCTCTCTCTAGCCCCCCTCCCAGGACAGTCCTGAGGCTGTGAGTCAGGCAGACCATCTACCAGCTGTGTGACCTGGGCCGGGCCTCATCTAAGCTCCCACAGGTGCAGGCAGAGAGGGGCGGGCCATGCAGGACTCTGCACTCCATCCAAGTGGCCTGCCCCCTTCATTCATGGCGAGCTAACTGGCCTCAGAGAGGAAGCCTCTCGAGGACTACAGGTGGGATGAGGGTAAACATCTTGCAAAGCCAAACAAGGAAGGGGCAGAAGCCAAGTGTCATGGGGGAGAGGCCTGGGTTGGGGATGTTTACAGGAAGAGCTTCTCGTGTCCTGTTTTCTTTTCTTTCCCCTGTAAATCTGAGTGTATCTAGCTTCAAATCACCACTTATAGAGGGCAGGTGTGAGGTCCGAGGGATCTGCAGTCGCCGGCAGCGAGGAGAGGCACGCTGCCTTCTTGAAGAGAAGAACAACCTATGACCGTCATTCTTTGCAGCTCCTAAGGCATGCTGTAGAGCCCCATCTAATATATTACATTTGATCTGCAGCAAGTCACTGAAGAGCACGCCAAATCCACCCCAAATGACATCGGATTATTCCGAAGCTCCACCCGCCCACTCGGCCCTCCAGTGAACGTGACCTCAGACGCAGGTGCAGTTCCCTAAGTCCTCAAGTCAGCAAGCTGGGCTGGGGGGTGGGGGGTTGACTAAGTGCGTGCTTTGGTCAGTGCACAAAAATGCCACCCCACCTCCCCAGGCTCCCACGGTTAAATCCGCCTCTCGGGAACAGCTGATAAGCCACCACGAGATGTCACAATTCAAGGTCTCAGAAATGAATGGGCTGCAGAGGAGATTTCTGACTTTGCAAAAAGGACAAAAAAAAGCAAAACAACAACAAAAAAACCTCTTCACTTTATCACTCCCAAAGCCTGCCCTTGGCTGGAAACAGATGTTCCAAGCCCCGTCCTCTCGCCACTGCCACGTGCCGGCTTCTGGCGCTGCTGGGCTTCCCGGCCAGCATCTTCTGGGGGAGCCTTTGGCTTTGGGGAGAAGGGTCTATGTTTCAAAGTCACAGGTGTCAGAGTTCAGTTATATAATATTACTGATCTCCCTTGGTCTACTTAAGGAAAAGGTAACTAATGAGAGCCTATAAAAACCTACACATGAAATTAACTCTGCCTTGCTCTGGTGACTCCTACCTGAGGAAAGTTATAAATATAGATGGCCACTGAGCCTATGTTTAGCCCTGAGTTACCTGGTATTTATAATTAAGGAAGTCCGGAGAGGGAGAATGAACATTTTGTTGTTATTTTTTAAGCATTAAAAAACAACAACAACAACAAAAAAAAAGCCTGCTTCCCATTTCAGTCACATAATACACATAGCGACATTTTGTTACTGCAATAATTACAATTCTGACCCAAGTTAAGATTGTTGCACAATTTCCCAGTCACCTAAAATTGCTTTCTTCAACACACATGCACGCAGATCCTGCAATTAAGCCGCTCAACTTCCTACAAATTCCTGAAAAATCATTAATTTTTACTTAGCAACCTTCATTTATTCTCTTCCCTAAAGTTGCCAAATGAAACAGTCTGGCCTCCTATGAGAAAGTCAGATTTATACACCTCAACCTCTACCTGTAGCATCCACAAAGAGCCATCTGAAAAACTCTGCAATCTTGACTCTGAAGATCTTCTTTTTAAACCATTTCCTAGTTAAAGGTTTCTTTACAGCTGTCTGGAATTAGTCATTTTACCAGATTTCTGAGCCCAACCCTCCTTTTGTATTTATTTTTTGCTTCATTTTGACTGAAAAATAGAAAGTCAGATTCCTGCTCCTAAAAAAAATTCAATCCTAAAGCCATGAGGGGCACAGTATAGCTTCGGGTGCGTGTGGGGAAGGCATGGAGAGAGACTTGGGGTGGCCCAGAGCGAGGGTTGGAGGAGGAGGGAAGGTGTCCACGCTGGGAGGGGGCAGCCCAGGCTGGGTGTCAGAGCCCAAGTTGGAGAGAAGCACATCTACACGGTGAGATGTAGGCAGAACACATGTGTCCTGGTTACCCACCAGGAGAAGGATCAAATACAGTTAACACACTGGGGCAATGAGAGCATTTTCTCACTCTTGGAGAAGAAAACTGGAAAGAACTCCATGGTGTGGGATTGGAATTGAATAGCCATGTGAATTTAGTTTTCAAGCTAGATAGACAGACAGACAGACACATGCCCATCTCTCCTTGCTGGACAGGCCTCGAGCAGCAAACAGCCCCCAACAGCAGTGAACACACCTAGAGCCCGGGTCTTGGCTTCTAAATACCATTTTGTCCTAAAAGGAACTGGGGCTTTATGGAGAAACAGCAGACTCAAGAGTCAGGGCAAGGAAAGTGCTAGAAGAATCTCTAGTACCATGTTTTGGCAAGAGAACGAGAAACAGGTCAAAGAACTCTGGAGATGTATCCCCAGTATGCAGGAGCCAAACTTGAAAGGTATCCACAGGCCAAACCAGGGACGAGCTGAGAATCAAAATAAATAATCGCTCTGGTAGGTTACAGCCCAAGAATAAAATAGGAAACCATGAGTCCGTACAGATTCACTGAACAACAAAACCCAAGCTTTATACGAATTGGCTATTTTTACATAGTCTCAAAGTACCTCTCCGCAAAATATTTACTGATCTATAAAGGGGAAAAGAGAAACCTGACAGGCGGACAAAGCCCCTTAACCGGGTGATCAGCAAGCACGCCACCAGCAACGAGGCAAACTGAAATGGGGGCCATGGGGTCGGACACGGTGGACCAAAGTGCAGAACCCAGACGTCACCATGAGCCAACAGCAGACAAATCCCCAATGGAGGGAACTTCCGCAATATAACTGGCCTGACCCTGGCAAGTGTCAAGGTCACAAAAGTCAAGAGAACGTTGAGGAACCCTTCTAGACCCTGAGACAATTAGGAACAGTGCTGCGTGAAGCCATCCTGGAGCCTGAGGCCAAGGAAAAGTCAGTAATGCTGAGCCCAGCTTTCTTTAAATTTTTGACTTTTTGCTCACTGCAGATTTTATTAATTTCAAGTTTTAAGACATTGCATTAAAATGTTATTTACCTTGACTACTGAATTTTCTTCTGGCATCCATCCCTTAGGCTTTGTGCCGCAGGTGAGTACCTGCCCCCTCCTTACCCTGGGCCTGACCCCACGATAGAGCCCTGACAGCTGTGTGTAACCCATGACTCCAAACGGGACCCTTTCCTTTGAAGATCACTGTTGGGCAGTTGGCAATAGTGATGGAGGCATGAGGTACCATCCACAAGCTCCTGGCTTCCACAGTGTCACAGCTCTGTAGAGACCAGCCCTGTTTGTGAAGAGCAATGAGGGGTGACGTGGTCAGCTCAGTGATGTACTCTCCAGTGGGGGTGTAGACTACACTCCCCGCTCTTTCTGAGAACTTGTGATTAAGGGATCTTTTAAAAAGAATATTTTAATCGCAATATAAGGAAACTAGAACACCCCCCCACACACCTGCTCCCAAATAAAGCCTAAAGAACTTAGAGTCTAGAATTGAAGATAAAACCTGAGTGACTTCAACAACCGTCTCTTCGGTGAACTGGTCCTTGGAACCAGGCCTTCCTCCCTCCCATGAGAGGAGAACCCATCCGGCCCACAACTAGTTTGCAAAAGAGACAAGAGGCCATTGGGGTTTATTTCCGGGGAAGATGACCACTGGGGTTGGGAGGCTGCTTGAGGCCTGGCTCTGCCCCCCCTGGGCTGCCCTCTACGTGTCCGGGGCCCAGCTCCTCACCCCAGCCGCCAAGGTTGCTCCCCACCACCTGTGTGGCAATCTGATAGTGAGGACAGGCTCGTGCCATGTGTCCTTGCAGCCTGCTAACTGCTCTGTGACGTGTTTGGTCTCCAGTTGGGAGAGGTACTCTCCATGCCCACAGGACCCAGGCAGGGACCCCATGACAGGGAGGAGGTAGGTAGGTGGAAACTCAGGGGACCCAGTTCTGCCAGATCTCCTGAATACTTCTAGAGAAGCTAATACTCGAATTCTACAAGAGCTCTCCCAAGTTTTTAATATCGAAAATTAATTTCAAAACGTTAACACCACTGGGCAGCCTACAGGCTGCAGGGATCCCGTGGTCCCTGCAATAGAGAGACCCAGACCTCTGGCCCAGACTTCCCTCACTCTAGGAGGCCTGCTGCTTACTTTTGTGTTTCTGAGTATGTGAGACATAAGGGCATGGCCTTACTGTCAGAAAGTCTCACCTAGAAAATGCACCAGGGTCATGCTCAGATTTGCTCTTAGCAAAAAGCATTGTGGCTTGTGAATGGAGCAAAGGATGCCTGTGACCTTCAGCACCAACGGTCATGACCAGCACACCTGGCACTGCTTACACCAAAGACCCAAAAGCAAAGTGACACTAAGCACCCAAGAAAACCAGCTGGAGTACCTCTGGGCATCTCCAGAAAGAGAGGCCAGCACTGGGCTGTCATTTGGGGCTGCTTAACTGAGGAAGGTCAGAAGGCTGCATGGGGGGTGGGGGAGGTCGGAAGGTGGGGGTGG
>NC_081569.1:18940851-19070514 GCF_022355385.1 Mustela nigripes
GGGTGGAGAGAAAGGATTTTTGTCCTTATGAAAAATACGTTTAAAATTCAAACTTTAATATCTAAAACACTCTCACTGGAGAGAAGTTATCCTCAGGGAAATTAAAAAGGATTTTAGAGAAATTAATCTTCAAATTTTTCCCTTTAAAAATAAATAGCTCCTATACCCCAAAGAAGTACAAGCAAGGACTTGAATAGATATTGGTACACCCTTGTGTGTGTCAGCACTGTTCCCCGTTGTCAGGAGGAGGAAGCAGTCCAAGTGTCCATCAATGGATAAATGTGGTCTGTGCAGACAATGGAGTATTATTCAGCCTCAGAAAGCAAGAAGTTTTGACTCATGTAACAGTATGTGTGAACCTTCAGGACATCATGCTCGGGGAAACAAGCCTGTCACCAAAGAACAAATAGCATATGATTGCACTTTGATGAGGCACCTAGGGTGGTCAAGTTCATAAAGGTGGAAAGAAGAACGGTGGTTGCCAGCAGCTAAGAGAGGAGGAATGGGGAGCTGGTGTTCAGTGGATAGAGTTTCGGTTCAGGAGGACGAGAAAGTTCCGGACACGGACAGTAGTGTGGACTACAAGAATGTGTTGAACGACACCAAACTCTACACGTAAAAATGGTAAGATGGCAAATTTTATTATGACTCTTTCACCGCAGTAAAATTAGATCTCTTCCACACTCTCTCCCCACCGCTCCTAAAAGTGACTCCTCTCCTGTGTCACGTGGGGTCCTGGGGACCTCAGCCCCAGTGACAGAGGCATCTGGAGGCGCACGAAGGAGAGCGTGCAGCCAGCCCCAAGGGCCGGAGAACAGACAGAAGAGGACAGCAAGGCTGCCCAGCTGTAATTACTAACTACTCTGGGCTCCAAGCAGCTCAACCCCCTTCCGTGTCTCTCTCTAGTATGTGATTTCCCTTCCAGGGGAAAAGGATACCGGGGAGGAGATAACAATGCTCTTGGAGACAGGCCAAGTTCACCTGACCCCATCACCCCAGCTTCCTTTTCTCCAGATGTCCATCCCCGGGGATGGCCTTGAAAGTTTGCTGACAGGGCGCCTGGGTGGCTCAGTGGGTGAAAGCCTCTGCCTTGGCCTCAGGTCATGATTCCAGGGTCCTGGGATTGAGCCCTGCATCGGGCTCTCTGCTCAGCAGGAGGCCTGCTTCCTTCTCTCTGTCTGTCTGCCTCTCTGCCTACTTGTGATCTCTGTCAAATGAATAAATAAAATCTTTAAAAAAAAAAAAAAAAAGGAAGTCTGCTGACCAGACAGCCCCCTACCAACCCCTGAGGCTGACCTCTTGGGGGGCTTGCCCTCCTGAGACAGGCAACTGACGTTACATGAAGGTACGGAAAACTCTCGTCCGACCGCATTAGTGCTTGAGCTCAGTGATGCCAATTAAAAACAGACGTACGGGGAAACATGCTCTGTCATTTGGCTTCTGTGACTCAACCCCAAGCCAGTGATTAAAAACGAAGAAGCTCCTGATGAGGCAGGCAGCTGTCATGACGTCATCAAAACCCAGCTTGAGGGCCACCCTTTCCCAGCTGCAAAGCACACCCTGGTTTGTAAACTCTAAACAGGGCTCGGTGCCATCCCTTTCAGGATTCGCCTTCTCACGGGGGCATGGTGGGACTTTTTGTGCAAGCCACCGTGCTAAGGACTCACGGGACCCAGATGGCTGCCCGTCTCTGGTCCCTCGTGGGCTCCCAGCGTCTCCTCTCTCAAGGGAGGGGTTGCATCCGCTTTTCTCTCCCTTTCATGCTAACATTAGGATTTATGGAATGTTTGGCAGTAAAAAAAAAATTTTGATAGAACTTCTGCATTCAAAGTAAAACTCCAGCCGCGCTAATTCAGAGGTGAGGGAGGAGTCATTGCAGGAAGGAGCGGGGGAGAACACACCGCCAGGCCGCCCTCTCACCTCCGAACACGATTCACTGGGACAGTGTCTTGTGAACAAGGGACGGACAAATACCCACGCACCCCTGGTGGCCAGCTCCTCAGCAGGACCGTGCTGGGTATTTACTCCTAGTGATGCCTACTCACCCCTTCATTCTCAGCAAGTGTCTGACCGCCTTCCCGCACCAGGAACCATTCTAGATATGGGGCGGGATCCAAGAGGGCTTACCTACCCTGCAGGACCTGCCTCCAGGAGAGAGGCCCAGAGGAGGGAGTCCCGTAGGGCAAGGGGAGGGAGACCCAAAGGAAGCCCTTCTGTCCAGCTAGTGTTCGAATGGTAAACGGAGTAATGACCTGCGCAAACCCATCCCAAGATAGAAACCCACACCTGCCTTCTGAGAGGCTGGTGTCCTGCTGGTGGAGCATTTTCTACCCGGCTTTCGAGCAAAGATGGGGCCAGGTAGAGAGAGGAGGCACACACTGGGAAAGGACGGCAGGCCAAGCTGGGAGAGGCAAAGGGACTTCAGTCATCCCCTTGCATGGACTACAGGGGACACTCTGATGGGACTCCAAGTTGCCCTCTGGGGCCTCATAGTCAGGCAGCCCAGATCTGAATGGCAGCTCCTCTGTTTGATTGAAAAGAGGCTCTGGGCAAGGCCCTTAATTCCTCTGCCCCTTTCATTCCCTTTCCCTGCAACGGGTATTAACGGTCCCACCTCCACGATTGTCAGGAAGGTAAACGGGGCTGGCACGTGGCGAGAAGTCACGCAGGTCACTCTTTTCACATCATCTCTTAAAGAAAAGAACGTAAAGTGCATCTCACCTGCCCCAAAGCCACCTGCAAAGTCAATTCAGGAACAAATCCCATTTGCCCTTTGATTCTAATTTTAAAAAAAAAAAGTGGACTTTTTTTTTTTTAATCAGTGGTTCCCATGGGGAAAATAAGGTCACCTAGACAGAAGCCAAAAGGTCAGCATGAATGGTACCACCGTGCTGGCCAGGCCTGTGCCCGCAGAGCATGTGGGAACAGGAGCTGTGTTGTGGACCCCCAGGGACGGGTACACCGGAGGGGAGGGCTCTTAAGCATCCTGGAGAGTGATATTCTCCCACATCTGCCGGTCTAGGGTTTTTCCGTTCTCTGAACTCACTTTTCTCACTCTCCCCTTTCCCTCCTCTCAACGGTTACAAAATACAGCTGCCAATAAATGATTGATTCCAGGCTGACACATTTTGTAGGTTCTAGACGTTTAAGTCTATAAAACGAATTCCATGTCTTATGTCATCACTCAGGTCTGCAAAGATAAATTCACTTCAAGTGGGAGACGTGCTCATTAGGCACCGTGAGATTCTGTCTGATTTATGGTCACCGCTTACTAACGCTGAGAACTGGTACTTCTAACGCGTACCGTCACCTACAGATACTCTGATGACACAGCCTCTTGTGTGGATCCACCTATTTTGGGGGGCGACTCGCAACCCCATGGCTGCACACCTGCTCTCAGAGGGCTTAGTTGTTGTTCGTCGTGAGCTGGGTGATCAGTGAGGACCTGACAGGGCTGGGCCGCTGTCCACTCCCTCCTTGGGAATGACCCCCCCCCCCCCCCAAATCCCACTTCCCTGCCCCTACCCTCACTGAACACTCTTTCTCCCAGATATTGCTGGGACCTTGAGCCAGGGTGGGGCAGAGGGAATGTGTGTCATGAAACCCAACAGGACACCAGCAGTCTGCGGTCACTTTCCCCTTCGCCCTGCCTGTGGCCCTGTAGGGGCAAGGGGCCAGCTCTTCCTGTTTTTCAAGAGAAGCTAGAAATGCCAACTCCTATCTGAAATCTCCCAAGGTTTGAATGTTGAGAGCTATCCCAACTTTCCAGAATCATTCTAGTTGGGGGGCTGGCTCTACTTGTTCCTGGATCACCACATGGCCTGGCTTCTCAGGGGCAGTGGGGGTGGGGGTGGTGGTGGGAGGCCTCAACGTGGCCCTCAGCAAGGCTCCCAGCTAGTGCTGGCTCACCTGTCTAGGAACCATCGTCATTTTGTGACCTGTTCCCCCTCAGAGTCTCTGCTTGGCCAAAAATAGACTACAGCATCCCGCAGTGTGTTTCATGGCAGCAAAGGTTCCAGAGTTCTCTGCAGATGGCCTCCTTTTGAAGACTTCGTTCAGTTCTGTGTCTCTCCAGTGACAAGTGCAGACAAAACTTTGTCAAACCATTGCTCAGATTTCTCAGTGATGGGTCGAATTACTTGGCGCCCTGACTTTCTAAGCTCTTTCTTGAGCAAACCCAGGCTAAGTTTAGCTGCTTCTCGTGTATCTCTGTCAGCATCTACATAATTCCTACATATCAGCCTCACTTGGAAAAGCACAAACTGCCTTCCATTCTATGTGATTACCCCAACAAGCCCAAGCAATCTTTCCCTGGGAATTCTTTTATGCACCTAGCTATTTACTACCGGCAGTTCTGGGCTGTAGTTCCGCATGCTACATATTCAAACTGAATAGTTGTTCATGTGGTTTCTCCTAGTCATGGTGAAAGGCTTTGGGATAGAAGAAAAGATCCAGGGGAAAAAACCCTAAAACCCAACTTGTTTGACAGGTTGTCTTGACCCCAAATCAAAGAAACAATCACCACCTTGTTCCCAGCATCCAGAGATCCCAGAGCTTAATTGGCCTGCAAGTCATACAAGTATGCTGGGCGGGAGGTGGCCCCCCAGGCTGGCTAGGTGCTCACACAGCACCTGCAGCATCCAGCTGGATGACTCTTCTGCATGTCCAATGTAATAGCCTGACTTCCCTCACTCCCACTACATGTGAGTCCCAAGTGCAGATACCAACTGCTACACACTCATCCTACACACTCAAATCCTCTCCAAGTCACCTCTTCCACCCACCACCTCCAAAGAGCCTCACCCAGCCCCACTACTAGCTCCTCCCACTGAACCTATAAGAATTGTTATTATTTCTTAAAAATTTTGAACGGAATGAAAAAATTATTTGCAAATCACAAATCTGAAAAGGGGTTAATATCCACAATACACAAAGAACTCCTACAACTACAACTACAGCAATTTGAAAATGGGCAAAAGATTTGAATAGACATTTCCCCCAAAGATGAGATACAAATGGTCAATAAGCCTGTAAGAAATATGTTCAATGTTACTAAACACTAGAGAAATGGGAATCAAAGCCACGGTAAGGTACCATATCATATACCTTAGGATTGCTACTATCCGAAAAACCAGGACGCAAGTGTTGGCAAGGATGCGGAGAAATCAGAACCCTGTGTGCTGCTGACAGGAATATAAAATGGTACAGCAACGTGATTCCAAAGACCTGGAAGCAGGAGCTCAAAGAGATCTATGCACACCCATGTTCACAGCAGCTTTAGTCACAACAGCCAAAAGGTCGAAGCAGCAACTTTTCATCGACACATGAATCAACAGCCAAAATGTGATATATACATTCAACGGAATGCTATTTCACCTTAAAAAAGAAGGAAATTCTGACACCTGCTACAACATGGATGAACTCTGAGGACATGATGCTAAGTGAAGTGAGCCAGTCATAAAAGACAAATTCCTTACTACCATTATCAAGGAGCTCACCCTCTTCCTTTTACACAATTTTGCCACCAACACATGACGAACGCCCAGGTAAATGACCTACCTTCCAAACACCCTGGCCTCAATTTTCCTGACTAGGCCTATCCTCTCTCTGTCCCCTCCATGCCAGCAACTGGGAGCATGGCCCCAGCCGGGCCCCCAGACTCCAGTTTTCCCCCTCACCATAATTCTCCCCTCCTACTGATCATGACCTTGAGCACTCTGGATTCTTGGCCCATCCTGCCCTACCTGGTCCTGGGCCTTTGGAACAGCTATTACCACCATGTTCTCTTTAGAACCCCAGATTGCTCGTCCCTCACCTTTGGTTACCCTTGCTTTTCCAGTCCCCGGGCATGGCTGGGGACATCCTTCTCACTCAGTCATACCATTACCATGCCAGGGTCACCCAGCTCAAACCACCTAGGCTTCTCCTATCTTCACCCCTCAGACAACTGTTTTCCAGCCTCTTTTCTAAAGAGCAGCTTTTCCCAGGGTCTCTTGTCCTTGCCCCAGTCACCTCCCTTCCCTCTGGCCCTCTCCCCAGAGGCTACACCACGCCTTTTTCTTAGGAGCATTTCTGTTATTCCCTCCGCCTAGGCCCTCCTCCTACCCACTCATTCTTCCAGGGACAGTCGAAATGCCTGCTCCTCCTTAAGGAGCGCTCAGACTCCAGAGGCCGTAAGGCACAGAGGTATCCCTAAGCAACAGAGATTCACGCAGACAAAAAGTCAACGGTGGTGGACAGGATCTGAACAGCTCTATCCAGAGGTGCGTGCTCTGGCAGACTTAGAACTCTGCACCCAACATCAGAGGACAATACTATTCTCCAGACACACAGGACATTTTTAAAAACTGACAGGTCTAAATAACTGATTTCTTCAAAGTATCAAAGAACTGGTTTCCAGGCATAAGTCTCTGATCATGGTGTGATTAAATGTGACATCGATAATATAAAGAGGAATGTAAAAATCCCACACTTTGGAAATTAACACACACATGTATGTATAACTCATGGGTCAAAAAAAGCATCATATTGGAAATTTAAAAATACTCAAAATGTAATGGGTGACACTATATATGACAACTCAGAGCATTAATGACCATGACACCAGAAGGGGAGAGTCAACCTTAGGTGTTCATATTCTAGAAACAGACATGCTGAGCGTTCACGAAATTGTCTAACAAAAAGTTAAAAAAAAAAAAACTAGAGAAGAAAAAATATAACAAAGTTAGGAGAACTCTAGAAAACAGAAAGTAAGTTTATAATAACAAGATTAAACAAAGCCAAAGTAGTTCTTTAAAAATCTAGTGAGATAAGCAGGCCCAGAGCAACACTGATTTAAAAAATGAGAAGGCACAAAGAATATTAAAAATAAAAACAGATACAACTACAGATAAAGCAGAAAATTAAAAAATAATAAGGAAGCACTATCAATGATGTTCAGCTAACAAATTTGAAAACTTAGACGACATGAACAGATCCTTGGAAAATATAACTTATGAAGACTAACTAAAGAAGAAATGCTTATAGGGCTAGTCAGACTTTCCATTAAAGACACTGAAGCACTAGTTAAACAGCTTTTCTCTTTCCCACAAAACAGGCCTAGACAGTTTTACAGGTAAACTCTACCAAAATATCAAGGTGTCGATAATTCCAGTCTAGCGGAAACTCTTCCAGAGAATAGACATAGTAAAATCTAGTGAGGCCAGATTATCCTTAATATTAAACAAGACAAGGACAGTATAAGAAAAGATTATAATTCCATTTTACCCATAAACATAAAAGCAAAACTACTAACTGGAATATGAGAAAACCAACTTCAGCAGTGAGTAAAGAAGATAACGCACAATGACCAAGTTGAGTTTATTCCAGAAATGCAAGGGTATTTTCACACTAGAAAATCAGTAAATGTAATTAACTGCATTAACAAATTAGAAATATAGGAAATTTTTTTAAATAAATATTTTATTTATTTATTTGATAGAGAGAGAGACAACGAGAGAGGGAACACAAGCTGGGGAGTGGGAGAGGACCCAGGACCCCAGGATCACGACCTGAGCCGAAGGCGGACACCTAACAAATGAGCCACCCAGGCACCCCTAGGAAAAGTTTTTGATAAAATTAAAAGCCCATATAATGAGAAACTCTTAGCAAGTAGAAAGAGAAGGTAACTTCCTTAACCTGCTAAAGAGTTATCTATAAAAAACAAATAGCAAGTATTAATCTTAATAGAGAAATAGTAAAAGCTTTCCCTGTAAAATCAAGAACGTTATCTATAAGCAATGCTTTTATTGCTCATTATACTGAAAGTCCAGCCAGCACCACCAGTAATAAATAAGTAATTAGCTTAAATATTGCTCAGGAAGAAATAAAGCTAACATTATTCATTGGTGAAATGACTACATAGGAAATCATAATATCTATAGACAAATTATTAGAAAAAATAAGGGCATTTATAATAGGGTGGCTGGATATAAGGCCAATATTAAAAAAAATCCATTGCATTTCTATACACTAGCAACAACTGTTGGAAAGCTTAATTACCTATACATTTGAGAAAAGATATGTAAGTTCTACACATAGCAAATTATTAAACTTTACCAACAGCTATTTAAGGAGACTTAAATAAATATACCGTATTTGTGGATATGAAGACCTCATATCATAAAGATATAATAGATGGTATCAAATAGATTTATATATTAAATAACATTTTAGTCAAATTTCTGACAGAGTTTTTGTCTGGTTTGTGGAAGTTGTCAAACTGACTCAAAGTTAATATGGAAGAAAAAAGGGCCAAGATATCAAGCCTTATTATAAAGCTATGTACTGAAGTTTGTGAGGCATTGCGTCAGAGACAGAAAAATTAACCCATGGAACAGAAAAGAGAGATAAAACCTATGCAAACACAGAACTTGATTTATGATGGAACATCAATGGTGAAAGGAAGGACTTACCACCTGATGATGCTAGGAAATTCCTGTGGGGGAAAAATTTAAGTTCCTACTTTTCATCAAACACAAAAACAAATCTGAGCTAGATTAAGTGCTTAAGTGTGATAAAACTAAAACTTTCAGAAGAACATATGGAAGTGGGCCAGAGAACTCTATTTGCCCCTCAAAATCTACTTTTCAACTTCCTCCACCTGGCTCTCTGCCCCAGGAACATGGATTACATCCATGGGTTCCTCTGCCCTCTGGCTGTGGGTTGGGTTTGGTAATGAACTACCCTGGGAAGAGATCAAAGGAAGGGCAGAGGAGAGTGAAGGTGCCCTATTTACTGCCCTGGCCCTCCATACAGGGTTACTTCAGGCTAGTTCTATCTCTTCCTGAAGGCCACCGCTCTTCTTAGGGCACCTTGCCAATACAGTCTCTCCTTCTCTCTTTATTCTTTTGGGGCCACGGGATGGAAAAAACTCTGCTATTAATAGTCCCCCGTAGCTTCTTGGAACAATGCCCATATCTTTGAAAAAGGCTAATCTACTTAGTAACCCACCTCAAAGTACCCTAATTTGAATGTCTCCTACCTTTCCTGTGGAGACCCTGACGGAGAAAGTCATTGTTACTAGAAGTGGTCTTAAGATAGATCCCTCAAAACTGAACTCTCGGATTGGATTGTGCATATATTCCGATAGCACTGGGATTACCACCTTGCTGAAGGCAGGGGTGTGTATGTGTGAATAAAGATAATCCACAGCATTCAGATTATATGCAAAACCAGAGCATTCTTGATTACACATAATGATACATGGGAATGAAATATAGAAGGAGGGTGAGGCACTGGGAAAATGGGGTGTGGCAACAGCAACTTGCTAAAGTTGTAAGGTCAGGTAGACTCTGCAACATGGCCCTACAGAGCATATATAGGGGGAAAAGAGAAATAAGCTAAAAACAATCAATTAAGAACACACTCAGAGAACCAGAGAGCCCCCATGACAGACCCTAGAGTATGATTTTAAGGTTCCAGGGTCAAAAAGCTGTTGAAATGCTCGATAGTCCTAGGTCTCTTACAGTTCGGAGGATGAGGAAGAGGGCCCCTCAGATGCAGGCAGACACGGGCTACAGCAGAGAACTCTGATATCTTTTGCCTGCATAAATAACCATCTTGCCACATGTGCGGGACAAGACCTCTGTGACAAAGCCTTCCAACAGCTGCTCCTGGACCCCTGCCTTTTTCCCTCATAACCTAGCCCACATCCCTCACTGTCCAGGCCCATAAAATGAGTAGGATCCTAGAGGTCCAGCATCCGCTTTTGGAAGAAGAGGGCTAGTGTGCCCTGCAGGAGCCTGGAATAGGAATCAGAGTAAATTTGAAGAAGGTGCAAGGAAGGGGGACAGAATGTAATAGCCCAGATCTGGACAAATTTGAGGACCTAGGTGCTTTCCCCACCATGAGAGTATTTCATGTGTAACTCAAATATCTAGGAGGTGTTTGCCATCTATAAGACTGGCTAGCTGATATCAACAGGTGATAAGGTGAACCTGCTGGAACTTTCTGATCCCTGTGGAACAGTGGCTCTCCAAGCTCTAGCAAGCACTGAATGCACCAGAGGGCTGGTTAAACCCCCATTTCTGGACTCACCCCCAGAGTTTCTAAGGAAGTAGGCATGTCGTAGGGCCCAAGAACTGGCATCTCTGACATGGTCCTAAATAATGCTGCCACTGGTGGTGAGGTGGGAATCAGGAGAAGGGGAATGTTGGAGGGCTGTGTTATGTGAAACCTGCTAAGCTACCCCTACCAACTGTCCCTTCACCAAGAAGTTAAGAAGATTCCTGGGCAAGGCACAGCAGCCTCCCCAAAGAGCTCTGTGGAGGCTGTCCTTTCTGTCCTCTGGATAACCAAGTGATGTTCCAATGGCCCTGGGTTCCTTTCCTACTGTTGGATCCTAAGAGGTAGAGGCCAGTGGTGGGTACACCCACAAAGGCAAGGAGGGTGGGATGTGATGATGAGTAAAACTGATATACCAAGAGAGGAAATAAGATGAAAATATCTAAAAGGCTCCATTATAATCAGAGAAGATAGGAAAGTTGGGTGGGGGGAGGACAAATGCAAACAGAAAACATGGTAGATATTACTCTAACAATACCAACAATTACTTTAACTATGAATGGTCTAAATATACCAATTCAAAGAGAATGGAAGAAGAGGTGGCAAAAACAATAGCTTTTGTGTTGCAAAGAGCACTATCAAGAAAGTGAGAAGACAATCCACAGAATGGGAGAAAATACTTGCAAATCACATATTTGAAAAGGGACTTGCATTTAGAATATATAATAATAAAAGACAAACCAATTATAAGTGGGCAAAGGACCTGAACAGACAGTTCTCTAAAGAGGAAATATAAAAGACCAATAAGCACATGAAAAGATGCTCAACGTTAGCCATCAGGGAAATGCAAACCCAAACCACGATGAACACTAAGATGGTACAATAAAAAAGACAAGGGTTCATGAGGATGTGAAGAAGCTGAACCTCTTGTATACTGCTGATTAGACTGTCAGAGGGTGGAGCCACTTTGTAAAACAGCCTGGCAGTTTCTAATAGGCCAAACACTAAGTTATCATAAGACTCAGCAATTCTGCTCTCAGATATAATCCCAGTGGAGAAAAACATACACCCACACAAAAATTTATGCATGAATGCTCACAGCAGCATAATTCATAATGGCCAAAAAAGTGGAAACAACCTCAATGTGCACTGACTGATACACAAAGCATCCATATACTGGTACAGTCATACTGTGGAATACAATTTGGAAATAAAAACAATGAAGTTATAAAATGAATGAGCCCTGAAAACACACTAAGTGGGGGAAGCCAGTCTTCTTTCAGAAGCCAGACCACCTACTGTATGATTCCTTTATATGGAATGTCCAGAATAGGCAAATCTATAGAGATAAAAAGTAGATTAGCAGTTGTCTGTGGCTGGGGGTGTGGGGCAGAATGGCAATGATGAAATGGGTACAGAGTTTCTTTCCATGGTGATGAAATGCTCTAAAAGTGATTACGATGATGGTTGCACAACTCTGCAAATATACTAAAAGCCATTGGATTGTATATTTTAAATAGTAAATCATATGGCATATGAATTACAACTTAAGAATATTATAAAAAAGAGAAAAGATTGATAATACAAATACATAAACATTCACTCAATTTAATCAGAACACACCTGCACAAATTTTTTTTAAACATTCACAAACCGAAAAATGCTATTTCTTACACTTGTAAGAGACAAAGGTTTGGTATCCACAATATATAAACCCAGTCATCCCAATTCTAGGCAAGTACCCGAGTCTGGTATAGGTGCCACCATGTACAAGATTATTCTTAGCAACAATGCTCTTAATAAAAATGGCAAACATTCACTGCCAAGGAGAATGGACAGATACTCTGTGATTTCTTGGCCAATGACCATTGTACAGTAGTGAAAATAAATGAACCGCACAGTAGTGAAAATAAATGAACAGAACATGATGTTAAGGGAGGGGGAAAAAGACAAGTCCTAGACCCACGCACCCTCAGACATTATTTTTGTAGAGCTCCAAAACAAAACTGAGCAATGCATGGTCTAAGCATTTCTATGCCTGCGATACACACACCATTTGGAAAGCGGTTACCCTGTGGAGCTGGACAGGTGGTGCCAGGGTGGTACTAAATTAAATAAGGAGGCCATTAGACTGAGGTGACTCTGATTCCTTAGCAGCCTACAGAAGCAAACCAAAACCTAAGCCTGTAAATGCCTGAAGGCTTAGAAATCAAAACCCAAAGACAGCCAATCACAAGCAGCCAACAAGGGTTTCCAAATGAGTAATAACTTCTGCTATAGCCAATCAAATCATTTCCTTGCTTTGCTTGGGCACCTTCTTCTCTCTCATCCTATCAATAGGGCACTCCCAACCATTTCCAGTTTGGTGCTGCTCGACTCAAACAGATTTTTGCCCAAATGAATTCTTAAAATTTTTAATATGCCTCAGTTAATCTTTTAGCAGTGCTAAGAGAGAAGAGAAATATATAGGTAATATTGACGACTGTCTAAGTTTCTGGACTGGGTAGTGGCTTCACAAGTGCTATTACTATGCTTTTTATAACTAACACATATGGGAGCTATTTTCTGTGTATCAAATAACATGTTTTAAAGATAATGAAGTAGGAATACCTGTGCTCTGGTTCTGCTATGTCTAATCTGAGGAACTCGCTTAACCTCTACATGCCTGCCTCAGTTTCCTTATCTGCCCCCGGGAGGCAGGGAGAGGCTCCTACGTTGTGGGGTGGCTATAAGGAGCAAATGAGAATTTCTGGCCCAGTAAGAGTTTACCATCCTTGTCATGGTCAATACCATCATCCTCACCGTCATCAACCGTTACTGTCATTAACCGTTACCGTCATCATGACCCTCGCCATCCTCATCACCATTATTATCCTCATCGTTCTTCTCACCCTCTGCCTCACCACTTTCCTTTGGAAAGCAGAAGTAATCCCCCACTTCCCAGTCCTCCAGTATCCCTGGTACCCCAGCTAGATAATTCACCACATTCTTCTGGTATATGGTTATTGGTACAGGCATCTCCTTTGCTAGGGAGCAAGCGATGGGACCAGCTGGCGTGTCCTGGTCCCCTCTGCAATCCCCACAGCAGCAGCTAGGTTAGGGCCTGCCCCTGACTGAACTGCTGCTTCATCTGAGCCACATTAAGAGGTAATTTCTCTCTAGTGGTAGCACAAGGCTCTCTCCTCCCCCCTCCTTCCTGATCATCCATAAGATAGCAGGAGCAGCCGGGCTAAAGTGGGTTAAAGCCTCTGCCTTTGGCTCGGGTCATGATCCCAGGGTCCTGGGATCTAGCCCCACATCAGGCTCTCTGCTTGGTGGGGAACCTGCTTCCCCCTCTCTCTCTGTCTGCCTCTCTGCCAACTTGTGATCTCTCTCTCTGTCAAATAAATAAATAAATAAATTTTAAAAAATAGCAGGAGCGGGCTACAGCCATTGTGATGCGTCTCTGGCTGATCTACCCCTGCTTTCAACCATTTCTCGGTGGCCCATCCCTTCCAGAGAGATTGTAGAATCTAAAATCCTGATTTCTGAGACTCCCTTGCAGCTAGCAGGGCCACGGACATCGTTCTGCCCCATGATGTGTCAGCGTAAGTCCCTGGGGAAGGTGACTCTTCCCGAACAAAAAGGGAAAGGCCTTTGCCCTTTGACCTTTTGCCCCCAACCCTGTCTGGAACTTGGACATGAGTCCTGAAGGTGACCCAACAGCCATGCTACAGCCACAAAGGTAGAGACCCCCTGCTGAGTGTGGTGGAGTAGAAGGAAGACACTACCAGGACAGCACCAACCCTGGAGGGCCCATTTCCAGACCTGCTGTGTGAAAGGACGGACCCTGGCCACTATCTTCTGGAACTGCACTGAACGCATTCCTTGTGACCAGCTGTAGTGCCCTGAAATTGGTGGCACAAGGTGTGTTATTCCCCAGCAGCTTGCAAACTATCTGCTCTCAGAATTTATAGATTATGCTCAATCAGTTTACAGCAATTTGAGCATTCCAAATTTTAGCCATCCTGTCAGAAGATGAGTTGTGACCCCACCCACTCCAGGGCTCTCCAAGTACCCAGCATTCCACAGACTTTCTGAAATCCAATACGGAACCAACCCAGGCAAAATGTAGGGGAGAGGTGCTGAAGGGGTTTCTCGGAAGGGAGGGGTAGCCACCTGCCCTTCGGGCCCTGGGCTGATGGTCCTGGCATGGCTGGTGTGGGGCTGGAGTGTCTGCCATGGAAGGAGGCTGCTTCACGTCAGCCCTGAACGCCACTGACCCCCTCAGTTACACAGAGGCTTAAGTCTACACTGTGACCCAGCAGCCAGATGAGAACACCATTCGGGTAATGATCATTACAGACATACTTTACAGAATGAATATTATGACTTGACATGCAGAAACATTAGGTGACTCACCAACCATTGACCATCTGTAGGCAAAAGTGTTGGAATTAGAACCCCCCTCTTCTAATTCCTGAGTCTGTATTTTTGCCACTGGCCCTGTCCGCAAGAGCTACCAGATCAAAATAGTCCTATGAAATGAAAAACACGCGTGTCTTTATGCACCACAGGGAAATTTGGCCATTATGGGGGGCTGGGGAACAAGAGAAGAAAAAACAACCCATCTCCTGCCTCCTTGTTCCCAGAGTCCCATTATGCCTCTGGTTCATTTAATTAGGAGAATCAGTGTTCTGTGCAATCCCTCCTGAGTGATTCCCAGACTACGAAAAGTTTGGAAAAATGTGTAAAAAATCCAGCATCTCCAGGCACCCAGTGCTCCTTTGGGAATGAACATGGACATGTGTCAGCTGTAATTAATGGGCGCACACACACACCCGGGAGAGCTACTCCTCTTTGGCCACGTTCAAGCAATAGACTATTCCTTCATAAGCTCTATGTGGCTCCCAAATGCCCACGTAGGCTAACTGACATGGAAAGTTGCATTTAATCCGAAGTCTTATTTTATTTATCCCCAGGAGAGCATCATTAATTAATTCCAAGCAAGAGGGCTCTCTTTTGCATGAGTGGTGGTGGGGACAAGCCCAGCTGAGCAAGCCAGGAGCTGAGGAGGGCACCTTCCCTGTGCTTCGGGCTACAGCCTGGGATATCCTGGCTTTGTAAACTATGGCTCATTGCCTCTTTCTTTTTTAAAGATTTTATTCACTTATTCGAGAGAGAGAGAGAGGTCACAAGCAGGGAGGAGGGGTAGAGGGAGAGGCAGACTCCCCACTGAGCAGGGAGCCCCATGTAGGACTCAATCCCAGGACCCCAGGATCATGACCTGAGCCGAAGGCAGACGCTTAACCGACTGAGCCAGCTGCCCCTCATTGGCTTTTCCTTAGCCTGGCTTAACTTCTGCCCTTCCCATACTAAACTTTTTGCATCAGAGAATCTTCTCCCCACCAAAGAAATGAAAGGTTAAAAGCATCCAATTTGCAATGTTCTCCAGGTCACCTTTTACTAGCTCTGAATCCTAATCTGCCTCCAATGCCTGACATTGAAAGGACATGTTATTTCCCCTCCCTTTTGGTATTAATAATCACCACGATGATATTATTAGCATTAATATGCACTGAGTGTCTGCTTCGGTGGCTGGCGTTGTTCCAAGCGTTTGATTGTTGGAGGTGCTGATAACTTCCACTTTTTCGGTAGAAACTGCTGAGGCAGAAAGGTTGAGTTACTAGCACTTTCTTTCATGCCTTAATGTGTTAGATTTTCATCTTAGAGGGTAGTTCCATTGCTTTGCCTTTTGAGTGTGTGTTTTTAAACTCCTGGCTTTCAGGAATCCGCATTCATTCATCAATTCATTCATTTGAAAGTGCCTGTTTGATTTCGGGCTGTCTAATATATGCGGACACTTACTCTGTGTCTTGTCCCATTAATGTGTTATCACGGGAATCAAAAATCTCCTGTTTTATATGCAGGAAATAAGGCGCAGGCAAATTGTGGCTATTTACATATTTTATCATATTTGATACATTTTATTTTGCCAACTCCTCTTAACGCATATTAAGTATTTAATTAGTTTTATTTCCTTTACAACAGTGACATTTTATTTATTTGTCTCTATAATGTAATTAGTGCAATCTCTGTCTTTGTTTTCCCCTTGAGTCAGTTTAACACTTTCTCCTTTTCATTATGAAATATTTTTATGTTTCCTTCCAAGTCCTCTTTTCACCAAGTCCTTCTTTTAATTCACTTTCCCGTACCATGTGCTCGAAGACGATTTTATTTCAGAAAAATGTCACATATTCCTCTTGGTATGAAACTCTCTTCTCGTTTTACCATTGTTCCCTACTTTAGCTTAACGTCCTTTCATTTCTATTATGCGCTATGTGTTCCAAGTTTTATATCCCTCTGGCATTCATTTTAATAGAATTAGGCGAATCTATAAATAAAAGCAGCTTCTTAGAATAATGCTTTCATTCTTCTCCTCTCTCCCTACCCCCACTCCTCACACGTGCCCTAAATTTACCAGCAGGACCAGGAGCTTCCTCCCCCAGAGGTTCTCCTGTAAGAGAACCTGATGGCTGTTGTCTCTGTTGCACCTGGTCTGGGACAAGTCCCCGGGGAGCACAGGGGCTAGGGGCCAGTTTAGGACACCCACCCATGAGGACTCTGTACAAACGGCTGCTAACTCCCGCTATTGCGTTCGACAACACGAGGGAGGCTGAAAATTCTACATAAAGTCAATAATTCAAATCTCGGAACTAGAAAAACACTGCAGAGCAAGACGAGAAGATAATTAGCAGGCAAGCAACCCAGACGACCATGGGCCGTGCCAGGGGTATCTGCTGCGGGCTTATCTTTCCTCTGCAGGAAGGTCCTTAAACTGCAGGACTCTGCTCATTTACATTTACTGGGATGCTTCTCCCCAGGGCTGAATCTTTCTGTCCCTGGAAAACAAAGCTAGGGGCTCAAGGACCCACAGTCATCTTTGCAGATGCCAGTGTGACCAGAAAACACCTCACAAAGCCTATGCTGACACCCCCCCCCCACCAGTCAGATTCCATGGGGCTTTCTTTAATGACCTCATTTGCCCCACTAAATCTCTAGGCTTTGAATCCTCATCTCCAAACACAGATGTATAAATATGTTTCCAAGGACAGTAGATTTCTCCCAAATCCATCGTATATCCCCACCACTACACTCGGAACCTTTTTCTCCCAATATTTTCTTAGGCAATTTTTCAAGCATACAGCAGAGAAGAAAGAATTTTGTATGGCAAACACCCACATACCCACCACCTTGTTTCTACCACTAACATAATTACTACAATTACTATCACATTTCTCTTTATCTTTCTATCCATGCCTCTCTCTCTCCATCTGTCCATCCATCTTACTTCTGGTGCGTTCCAAAGTAAACTGCCGTATCAGTACACTTCTCTCCTAAAGACTTTAACATACACATTACGGAGGGTTCAGTATTTGCTTATGGCTTTTCCCCTTTGAAGTAAAACTGACATATGATGAAATGAACAAATGCTCATTGCACATTTGTTGAGTTTTGCTAAATGTTTATATTTATGGAACCCAAAGCCCTAGCAAGATAATACAATGTAGCCAGCACCCCAGAAAGCTTGCCCATGCATATTCCCAGACCATATCTACCCCTATAGATTAGTTTATTCCACTATAGATGGAGTTTGCCTGTTCTAGAACTTCCTGTACATGGGATCAGATAGCTCTTTGGGGCATGGTTTCTTTTACTCCATATTATGTCAATGAGCTCGTCTGCTCTTCTTTCTTGCTAAGTAAAGAGGGCGCATTACATGAATATGTCACATTTATTTATCCACGCTCCTTACTGATGCACCTAAAAAACTTAAAAATCATGATAAACAAGCTGAACATTCCAGGGCACCTCATAATCCTCTGGGGGAAAAAAAAAAGGCCAACAGACACAGACACACAGCACCGTGAGTTACGGAGAAACTTCAGACGGGGGATAAGCAGACTGGGGACATGCTTGGGTCAGTGGAAGTACCTGCTGGTTTGATTCTCTGACCAAAGCACCCTGACCCACCAGGAAAGCCACAGCACTGACTCCTCCTGGCCACAGGAAGGCCTGGCCTTGGCAGTCAACACACTGTCCCCTGCTATGGATAGAGGATGCAGAAATCAAAACTGGGCTCGACACTAAGGAACCTCCCCACAAAAGACCTCAGGACAAGGACACACCATTTGAAATGGACTTGTCAGGTTTGGCCAGATGGCTGCTCCCCCACCCCCACCCAGCAGAACCCATTGTCCCTATGATTGTTGAGCATCACTTTTGTGCCCAGGACGCAGGCAGAAACCCCGGTCTGCCTTAAGACTTACAATTCAATTCCTGCAGCCTGACCATACGATTCAAATAAAATTTAGACACTAAGCAGAGACAAGTGGTAGCAACTGCACACACAGGTTCCCCTAGGCTTGGGGGGTGGGTTGGGGGGGCAGAAAGAGCACTTGGTGACAGCACCTGGTCACTAAAAGGCTCCCCCGAGGAGGTCAGTGTGCAGGAGGCTGAGTGGTTGTCAGCAGGGAGTTGAATACAGGTGGGCCCAGCCACCAGAACAGACCAAGTGCAAAGCACTGTAAGTGACTAACTTCAGGAAAGGAACCAAGGGCTGGAAAGTAAAACCAACTTTTGGTAACGCACATGAATTGGCTTGAAGACAGACTTTTCTGTAGCTGTATGCAGCCACTGAACTTTTGACATGAGAAGAGAACATAACTATATTCAGAGCTCTTCGTGAGTGACTATTCAAAGGGAAAAGTAGAAAGATTCTCCTAGTTAGGTTTTGGAAGGTACCTATTTAGAATAGTGATGCTATTAAAACGAGGCTCACTGTTATATGGGCAGCCCCCCAATATGAGCCTGATAAAGATGGCTAGAGGCTTCTAGAGTTCATGGATCCACAGCTACCTTTGGGGGTTGTTTGGATTTGAAGACTGTTTAGTGGAAGAAGGAAATCAATTTGGTTTCACAATATAACTGGTGTGGCTAGATCTCAGAGGAAGGGAGAAAACCACATTCCTTATAAAAGTAAATCCCACCCACCCTCACCCCCCACACCCCCAGCCCCACAAAAAATAATCCTAGAAAGGACGAACGAGTTCATTTTCTATAAGAACATGAAACCCTGCAGGACCCAAAAAGCATTCATTCCCACAAATGGGCTTTTGCCTCCTGTGCTAAAAAAGAAACGCTTGCGAGGGTCTCCAACGGGCAAAGTCGTGGTCCATAAACTTGCTTAAGCCACTGAAACAATTCCTGCTTCTTGTTCGTGGCTAATAGTGTCATATTCCTGCAAATGAGAAATTAAGAGACGTGTGTTTTAAAGACTGCTAATGCGCTCGGTCGTGAACGGTTACTTGGATCACCCGAGAGAAATAAGGTTTCTTTACTTTGTGCAAAAATTAGCTTTATCAGTGGGAACACAAATAAGGGTTTTTTGTTTGTTTGTTTGTTTGTTCAAGTTTAAGAAAACAGCAGAAGATCAAGATGTGTGTTAGACTGAGGGCAACCGTGGGCAGAAGCGGACGTATCCCCCCCCCTCCCCCGCTCAAGTCCGTCCTCAGACAGACACACCTAAATAAACGGCAACTGGAACAAGGAGGCACACATCCAGGTACGTGAGGCCTAACAGGGAGAAACCGCACACTTCTGCTGTGACCCTCCTAGAGGACACGTGGCAAAAGCTAAAACTGGCGCCAAGGCACCCAGCACTAGGGGCGAAGCCAGCCCGACACACCTCGGCAGCCCGCGACCTTGCACGGGGCCAGGCTTGGAGCCAACACCCTATAAACAGCCTGGATAAGAGGTGGCCGATGAATTCCTCTACCCTCTGAAGACATCAGGATGCTCGCTGAGCTCTTGCAATGCCCCCAATTTCCCCCTCTCTCTTTATCCTTACCGTGCTGGCTATTGTCCCTTCTCTGCATCGCCCTGTGCCCTTCCAACAAGCCCACCCGGACAGCCCACCCAGACGGCTTCCCGCGGCTGCCCAGTGGGCGGAGCCTGACGGAGCCGGCCTCTGCTAGTCTGTTTTCTCCCTTGGCGCCTTTGGTTCAAGGTGAGGAGCGGCTCCCCCACTGCTGCTGGTCTCCAGGGGCCTCCACACCTTTTGTTGGTTCCCTGGTCCCCATTCACACCTGGATAACTTAGCTCCCCATTGAATTCTATACCTAAGTCAACAAGGTGAGCTGTTTTCCCACAGGAAGCAAATGGGATGGCCTCCATTAGGATCCACCTGTAATGCTTCTTGTTTCTATGTAAAAAACAAACAAACAAACAAACAACCCGGGTGTCCTGTGGGGTGTGGCTCAAAGCCTTCCCTGAAGGTCCCAGGTGAAAAGCAGCTCTCCTCAATTGTCCTAAAGCACCTGGCTCCTGTCTCTTCATTAATTTCACTGTCCCTCACTAATGTGCCTGTCTGTTGTAGGTCAGGACCCCGTCCGAACAAATTATCATCACGGAATTCTACCGAGTGACGAGCCCAAAGCCTTGTCAAACAAATGAAACTTCAGGTTCTACTTCAGAAAACAAGTGAGTAAAACCCCCCTCTGAACAGTATTTGAAGAGTAGTGACAGATGGGAAAAGTAGGTGCAATGTATTTACAAACAAGAGACTAATACTCACACTACAGGGACAGCACTTACAAATCATTAAGATAAAAGAAAAATAACTCAATTGAAAAATAGGCAAAGAATGTAAATAAGCAATTCAGAGGAGAATTAAAATGACTAATAACTTTATGAAAAGGCACTTTAACAGGAATTGGAAGAAAAGCGAATTAAAACCACCACGAGATCTCATTTTCACCTGGAGGACCTGGCAAATACTACAATTGATCATCTCCACCCAAGATGGGTGAGGAACCCTTCATGCCCTGCTGGGGGCAGGGTTGGTTGGTACCGCACCCCTAGAGAGGCACCTGCCAATGTCTAATACCACAACATGTGCATATGGACGTTGTTCAGCAGTTCCCCAATCTCCGGAGCCAGACCATCTTGGCTCAAATCCTGACTCTGACACTTCCATCCTGTGCAACCATGAATGAGTTACCTGACCTCTCTGTGCCTTAGTTTCTTCATCTCTAAGATGGGGATAATAACAGCACCTATTTGGAGGCTTTCTAAGAAGATTAAATGAGTCAATACCGGGAAAATACTTGGAAAATTACCTGGCACATAACAAGAGCCAGATAGGTGTCTGTGATCATTACTTATTGTTATAACTATTATTTGGTTTTGTTATTATATACCATACAGAAATTCTCATATGTGGGCACAGAAAGGCATGAGTAAGGGTGGTCACTACAATGCTATTTATAATACCAAAAAACCTCCCAAACAAACAAACAAAAAAACTGGAGGCAAATCAATGAACATTAATGGTTAATGATGCAACAAAATGTCACACCGGTAAAATAGCTTAAAATTATTTTAAAATAGCGGAGTAGGTCTCCATGTACTAGAGTGAAAAGCTTTCCAGGACATATGGTTAGAACTAAGAAAATCTAGGTGCAGAAAAACACGTTTAGCATGACCCCATGAATATAAAACAATAAAGCCTTCACATACATGTGTGTTTCTGAAACAGACACTCCTATGCAAAAGTGTGGTGGCATCTGGGGGAGGAAGGGAATTGGAAATGGGTGGCGGGGAATAAGATTTTGGATTTCTGCTCTTCATACATCTGCACTGTTTGACTCTTTTATGATTCCCACATGACTTTATAAAATAAGAAAAAAAATGCCCAATAAAATCCTTGTGAGTTGAACAAATGGTACCAAGTCCTGGACCCTCCCCAAGGCCAGTGAGGCGGGATGGGGAGACGCGGGGGAAATGGGACAGGCCACAGCACCCAAGGGTGCCAGACATGTCAGCAGGGGACAAGGCGGAGGCAGTACTCCTCCCTCTTCCCTGCTCACATTCCAGACCAGACTCCCCAGTGAGCTGCAAAGAATCCACTGACCTTAAATGTCAGGGGAAAGATGAAATATGTGAGGACCAGCCATTAAACAATGTGCTGAGCAGCCATTAAAAAAGACATCATCGAGGGGCGCCTGGGTGGCTCAGCTGGTTAAGTGTCTGACTTTGGCTCAGGTCATGATCCTAGGGTCCTGGGATCAAGCCCGGAGTCTGGCTCCCTGGTTCAGCGCTGAGTCTGCTTCTTCCTCTGCCCCTCAGCCCTGGTCATGCTCTCTCTCTCAAATAAATAAAATCTTTAAAAAAAATACCACAGAGTAAGTAGTTCTAGGCTTGGGACGTGCAAGGCACCCAACTGTACACTCCTGTTTACAGAATATGTTCACAGGTGTATGCGTGTATACACACACATACACACATAGTTGCACACTTCTATACACATACACGTGTGCACATGCATGGTCACACACATGCACACATGCAGTTTAAAAACAAAAGTAATGAAAGGACATAGTCCGAAACATTAACGGTGGTTATCATGGGGGGGGGGAGGATTATAAACAATTTGGGGGGGCCTTTTTCTTTTTCATGCTTTCCAAATATTCTATGTAGGTAGATTCCCCTTATATACTAGCAAGAAAATATAAGGAATGTCACAATTTTATAACTGGGCTGTGCCACCCTCTGCATATCCTTGGGCCCTCACTAAGCCCCTTCTCCCCTTGTGGGATTCCAGCTTTCTAATCGGAGGTCTGGGGTGGCATCTGGGGGAGGAAGGGAATTGGAGATGGGTGGCGGGGAATAAGATTTTGGATTTCTGCTCTTCATACATCTGCACTGTTTGACTCTTTGGGGGAGGGTGGGCAGGCTTGGGGGAGGGTGTCCAAGGACAGCTCCCTGCCTTTGAGACTCCCGGACACCAAAGTCAAGAAGGCTGTGGACAGCCTTCCCTCCTGCAGAGATAAACCTTTGAAGTGAAGCCCCGGGCCAGAGACCCGATGAGAAGGGAGGGTCCTTCCAGATGGGACTGGGGCAGACACCTCCCCAGGGTGCCCCTCCTGGCTCAGCCCTCCATCTCACTGGGCTTATGAGCCGGACAGCCCCACCTCAAGCTCCAGCGCCTGCACTGGTGCCGCTGGCTCTCTGCAGGTTTTCCTAACATGGACAGGGACACTGACTGTGAGTAAGGCCTGCAGTCAAAGTGGTCCAAGTTGAAAGCCTTGTTCTGAAATTTACTAGAGCTGCAGTAAGTCACTCAAGCAGCTCAGAGCTTCCGTGGGCTCATGTGGATCACTCCCCGGGCAATGGGCTGATGATCAGAGCGCCGCTTCCTCATCGGTAGGGTCCACGATGTGGGGGCTGGCCAGGGGTAGTCGCGTTGCAGGTACTGGAAGACAGTGACTCAGTTATACCCCTTCTAATGAAACACAGTCACCAGGTGTATCTGGAGGTGGTGTGGGGGGCAGTGAGTGGGACAAGGGCAGAGATGAACAAAGATGAGGACCACGAGATGCTCCCAGGCCATGTCTGTGCATGCAGTGGGTGGCAGAGGTCCAGCTGAGACCCTCCACAGAGGCTAGAACACTGTGCTTGGGTCTGTGAGGCAGCAGACAGGTCAGGAAACACGACTCCAACTAATTCTGAAGAACGACGTTTTCCAGGTGAACCATACAGGGAGTGGGCACCCAGGTTAGAACGACCCCAACAAACAGCAGGTGCAAAAGAAAGAACAAAGTATAGGAAACATTTCCAGAATGGCGAAGGAGTGGCTGAAACACTTGGCAAAAGGGAAGGGTCCTGGGTTGAGGCCAGAGTGGACAGGGCATGGCCTGTGGATGTGCCCCAGTTCCCAGCTTGGGGGACAGAGAATGAGGAAAAAGGCGAGCCTTCTCCTAGCTAGGGGGAAAACTGAGGGCCCTTCCCTGACAGGAGGGTTAACCCTGCCTGACCCTCTCCAGATTGTGCCTTGGAGAGCCTGGTGTGACCCCCCATATCCCCCACAATGGGCAAGGAGGAGGTTCTGGTTGAATGAACACAGTAGATCATCACCGTAGATCATCTCTGAACACAGTAGATCATCTCTGAGTGGTGTGGACCCAAGTTTCTGAAACAAAGAGAACGCCTGGGAATCAAGGGCCTTTCCAGACGCCCCCCTACCCCCACCACCGTGGGTCACAGATTTATCCATCCCTGTGGCAAATGCTGTCCTGCTCGTCACCCAGTGCTGCAGGATCCTGGTCCAGTTGGGCTGCTTCTTCCCACAGAGTGGTCAGAGTTGCCCAACAAGGACTCTGTAAGTGACTGGTGACAGCAGTTCAGAGGCCCCAAGCAAGGGTAGGAAGCTGAAGCTGCAAACAGGTCAAATGCCTTCGTGGGGTGCCACCCGTCGGGCCAGAGGCTGCTGGACCCTGCAGAGGGCATGGCTGGTTTGCACCCAAGCAACCAAAGGGGAGACAATGAGACTGTTTCTTCCTCTCAGCAGTGGTACCATCTTGACACTAAGGGCATTGATGGGCTGGTTACCATGGGAACCTGAGCTGCTGAGCCCATCCCAGGGAGCCTGAGGCTCCCTTCCAACAGCTGATGGCTATTCAGGCCTGTTCTTTACCCGGGGACAGAGGGCCTTGTGCCTACCGGCGGGTCTTCCAAACCCACCAACAGCAGAGGCACAAGGACCTCGGGGAGATCTGGGATTTGATGAGATGGCAGGACCCATCGGGTCTGAGGCAGCCGTGGTGGGTTCTGGGCCACTGCTGAGCCTGGCTCCCCGTGTCGCTGACCTGACCGAGAAGCAAACTAGAGCATCACATGGAGAGGGTCGTCCCTAGGCATGAACACAAGTACAAACCCAGGAGAAGCCTGTCTGCTGGGTGACCCCAAAAAGAAAGGGATTAAAATTTAAAAAGCGTGTGTGGTGATGGCTCAGCCAGCCAGAGTGGGGACGTGGGAGGCGACCTTGCTCCTTCCCCAGTGCTCACCACCTCCGCCACGTCTCTTATCTCTGAGGGGCCAGCACCAGTGAGAGCACAGAGCAAATTCTGAGTAGATGAGTGTGTGTCCTCTGGTTGTCCTGGAGTGACCCCTCCACCATCAGAGAAATGGCAGGACTGGAACTGATCTTTGAGAGCAGCCTAGAGGCCTGATGGTGGATTGACTTCCCCCGGGAAGCCCAGAGCCCAGGGGCAGAAAGAGATAAACCAGCAGGCAATGTCAGGGCGACAGGCTGGGGCAATCGGGCGGGGTGTCGATGGCCGGCCAGGACAGGGGGCTAGCCATGGGGTGGGAAAGGCATCCTAGGTAGAAATAACCTGAATGAAGCAGGAGCACGAAGTGGTTCGGTGGAGTTGGAGCTGGGGGCAGGGCAGAAAGAGGCCCTGCAGCAGGACGGCCCGGGGAGAGACGCCAGAGGCCCCAGCCTATGCTGGGCAACCTCAGCAAGAAGGCAGGGGGCCCTGACAGCCGTCCAGGGGACCCAGGAGACAGGCGAGTACAGTCCAGACGGGAGGTATGGAGGAGGAGGGGAGGGGAGGTGGGGGGGGGGGAGGCTGAGGTGACTTCAGGGCCTGGAGCACAGGCACCAGGTTAGATGGTCCTTTGAGCAGACAGAGACCGCACGGCAAGGACAAGGTACTGCAGCCAGGGGCGACCAGTCCAGTTGCTCACATGCAGAGTCTGAGTCAGGAAGGGTAGCATCCATCCTCAAAGGAGTGGAGGGATTAGGGCATTTTCTTCTTTTCCTCCAAAATGGAGAGGTGTAAGTTTCATTTTCTTTTTAAAAGTTTTTTATTTATGTGAAAGAGAGAGAGACAGCGAGAAAGCATGAGTGGGGGGAGGGGTTAAGGAAGAGGGGAGAGAGAGAAGCAGAGTCCCCCACTGAGCGGGGAGCCCGATGCGAGACTCGATCCCAGGACCCCAGGATCATGACCTGAACTGAAAGCAGATGCTTAACTGCTGAGCCACCCAGCTGCCTGGAGAGATGTTACGAGGAGACGGCACCAGTAAAACTGTTCTAGATAGAACAATGAAGACGGGCAGGGGTGGGTGGGGTGTGTGTGTGTGTGTGTGTGTGTGTCAGTCAGGTGGAAAGAAGGAGAAACTGGCCAGTGGGGTCCACACAGGTTCTTTCTCAATGGCAGCAGACTGCTGAAAGGCTTTCTGGCATGGTGGCTCACGCTTACCTGAGAAACAGGGATGAGGGCCATCTGCCAAAGGTAAGGACAGTGGAAGGCGGGTCAGAGGGGGTGGGTTCGCGCCCTTGCCTGTCAGTCACTGGTTTGGGATGGGCCCAAGTCAGAACCTAAACAGACCTGAGCTCTCCTTGTGGTTCAACAGGCCCAGTGACCCCTCTCTGCGGGGTTGGGGCAACGCTCCACGAGCAAGAACACCTAACACAAGAAATGCTGGCTTGGGGACAAGCACGTGCCAGGACTTCTGGCCAAGGCCAAGCCACAGTCCAAGAGCCAGAAGGGGGGGAGGGAGAGAGAGAGAGAGAGAAAAGAGAGAGAGAAAGAGGCAGTCATGATAACTATGACTGAGAATCTGTCCACGTGCCAAGTCCCAGGAGAAGGAGGGGGAGACATGTCAGCTACCTGCCCTGGACTGTGGAAGATCAGAGGAACTACACCTCAGGGGCAAAATCTACACAGAGGCTCCGAGACCAAAAAAAAAAAAAAAAAAAAAGCAGGATGTTCCCCAGGGTGCGAAGGGTCCTCTGTGGCCCTTTTGCCACCCAAAGCCCAAGGCGAGGCAGAGGCCTCGGTCAGGTTCTTCTCAGATGGGGCTCTCTCCCCTAACCCACAGCTCTGTCTCTCACATGAATCCTTCTTTGGCTTCTGCCTGGAGAAACCCAAACTCCTCCAGTGGACCAGTGAGCTGGGCCACCCCCTCTGGCCTGGCTCTGAGTCTTCTCCTTGCCACCTGGCTCCACGAACAGTTACTCAGCTTCCAGAACCCCAGCCCCGGTGGCTTATGAGAGCAGGCCCCTCACCTAAAGCCCAGTCCACTTAAAACTGTCATCATCTGAAGAAAGATGTCCAATGCCAGTGTGGGAGAGCACCAGCTTCCCAGTCCCAATCTCGTCTGTACTGCCCCACCTCCCACCCAGAACCTCTCCCTCTCTACTCCCACACCAGCCAGGCACAGGGAGTACATGCAAGGCAACCTCAGACCTTAAATCAAAACCAGATAACTACGTCACAGGTGACTGCTATTCTGGGCCTCCCCTCGTCCACCTCGAGCTCCTGACCTTTGGGTCAGAAAATTCCTGCCCCGGGGCACCTGAGCCTTCGGCTCAGGTCATGATCTCCGGGTCCTGGGATCGAGTCCCGCATCGGGCTCTCTGCTCAGCGAGGAGCCTGCTTCCCTCTCTCACTCTCTGCCTGCCTCTCTGCCTACTTGTGATCTCTCTCTGTCAAATAAATAAATAAAATCTTTAAAAAAAAAAAAAGAAAAGAAAATTCCTGCCCCATGATTTTCACATCTGGCTTCTGCTTGGTTCTTGTTTTGTTGTTTTTTAATCGTAAGAACAAGCTGTCTGCGGCATGACAACGTTCCTCTGCTGATGAGTGAATTACTCAGGCCCACCTGAAATTCTGGGCCAGGTATGTCCCACTCGGTAGCTATTTTAAGCAGAACTATTTAAGGCAAGTTCAAAATCATTTCAGGCTCTGAGATCTTTCAGGGGCCCTGGCAGCCAGCCTGCCTTTTTATGTTCAGACTCAGAACCAACAAATTAGCTCAACACCCCGGGCAAAGCAAAAATGCAAGGGAAGGACGGTGTCGCGGCGCCACTTTTGAGATAAACATCACTTCCGAAAGCTACAGATGCTGAGATGCCGTGACTTGGTTTGTGAGGTCGTCTTGTTGGACAAGAAGTAGACAGCTTGTGTCTTCTTGGAGTCATCAGTGTCAAAGGCTGTGACGTGCGCAGGTTGCAGTGAGGGTCACGTGCGCCCCAAGATGCTTTGCAGGAGAAAGAAGCCTGGTGGGCCACCACGGTTCCAGGGCTCTGGGTCCGGCTCTGTCCAAACCGCCCTGTGATCCGAGCCAGGCCTTTTGGTTCTCTAGGTCATGAATTGCTTGACAAGCGGATGGCCCCAGCTTGGGAGGTTTAAAGCAGGGGCTTCTGAGCCAGGCCCATAGGCACCTGTGCACCCACACACAGGCTTTACACAATCCAGGAATGCCATGATGGGTAATATGATGTGCATTTTTCTTTTCTTCCCCTTGCACGTGTCATGTGTACCTACATATACAAGTACATATGTGTATGTATATATATGTATGTGCATACACACATGCATATCTGCATACATATGTATATATCACTATATAGTATACAGTGATATGTACATATCACTTTCAGATAGAAAGAAAAGCACCAAATGTTTAGACACAATTATGTATATAATTTGTATGTTACATACACAGATGTAAGTACTCATATATGTATATTAAGACTTAAAATGCTGCAGATCAAGTTTCTTCCTTCCTTTCCCGGTTCCCTCCCCGGCCCTCCCTTCTTAGAGGCTACCACTAACCTGAATTTGATGTGGATGCTTCCTACATGCATAAGCATTCATAAATAATACAGAATTACTTAGTCGGTTATTTATTTATTTTTTAAATTCAACTTTATTTTTTCAGTGTTCCAAGGTTCATTGTTTATGCACCACACCCAGTGCTCCATGCAATACATGCCCTCCTTAATACCACCACCTGGCTCATCCAACCCTCCAAGCCCCCTCTAAAACCCTCAGTTTGTTTCTCAGAGTCCAGAGTCTCTCATGGTTCGTCTCCCCCTCCGATTTCCCCCAACTCTCTTCTCCTCTCCATCTCCCCATGTCCTCCATGTTATTCCTTATGCTCCACAAGTAAGTGAAACCATATGATAATTGACTCTCTCTGCTTGACCTATTTCACTTAACATAATCTCCTCTAGTCCCGTCCATGTTGATGCAAAAGTTGGGTATTCATCCTTTCTGATGGCTGTGTAATATTCCATCATACCTATGGACCATATCTTCTTTGTCCATTCGTCTGTTGAAGGGCATTTTGGTTCTTTCCACAGTCTGGCAACTGTGCTCATGGCTGCTATGAACACTGGGGTACAGATGGCCCTTCTTTTCACTACATCTGTATCTTTGTGGTAAATACCCAGTAGTGCAATTGCAGAGTCATAGGGGAGCTCTATTTTTAGTTCCTTAAGGAATCTCCACACTGTTTTCCAAAGTGGCTGCACCAACTTGCATTCTCACCACTTACTGCGTTTTGTAGTTTCCATAAATACCCCATGCCATCATTTTTGCGATTTATCTATGTAGACACGTATCTGGTATACTGCATCGCGTTCCATCGTGGGACTGTTTTGATTTCGTTCTCCATTCTTCTACTGACGGATATTCAGACTGTTTCCCTTCATTTAAAAAGTGCCTCTGGGACAGCACTCTGCAGGGCTCCTTGCGTCCTCGCGCGAGCTCGTCTCTCTAGCAGAAGCCCAGAGGTGGACCCGCCGATGGAATTCTACCTCACTGCCAGGTGCCCCCTGTGCTCCGAGGCGGTTCTCCCGATATCCGCTTCCACCAGCAGCACCCAGAAGCTCCATGGGCTCCATTTCCTCGCCAGCGCTAGATACAAACACCTCTCTGCATCTGCCAATCCGATGGCATGAAGCAGTCTCCCTCCTTACTGCCCCATGTCATGTTGTTCCCATCCCTCCGGGGAGGCTGAGTGGCTTTTCTCGAGTTTACTGGCCACTTGACTTCCCTCTCCCCATTTCTGCTCCCCACCCCACCCCACCCCACCAAGAGGCTACTACTAACCTGAACTTGAGGTGGGTGCTTCAGACAGGGCATTGAACTCCCTATGCATATATTTCTCCATTTTTCTACCTGGCGTTTCTCTTTTACTTATTGATTTGATTGCTTTTTTATTTATTTGAGAGAGAGAGCACAAGCCAGGGTGGGGGTGCTATAGAGGGGCAGAGGGAGAGGGAGAAGCAGACTCCCACCTGATCAGGGAGCCTGATGTGGAACTGACCCCGATTCGGGACTCAATCCCAGGACCCTGGGATCATGACCTGAGCAGATGCTCAGTTAAGGCAGATAGCTTTTTAAATAATCTATGCACTAACTTGTGTGTCATAAGCCATAAATAATTTTTCTAGTCTATTACATGCTTTTATCCTATTATGATGTGTTATACAGAACTCTTCATGGCTCAATCTCCTCCTTTATTTGTTCTTTCTGTGTTTTGTTTAAGAAATCCTTTCCTGCCCCAAAGCCATAAAGGTATTCCACTCTAGTTATTTCTAGCTGGCATTTACTGTTGGGTAGTGTGAGGTGAGGTCAGGATCTGATTATTTTCCCGATTCAATTCTCTCGGTGCCATTGACTGAAATGCCTACCCTTCCCCATCCATCTGTAACAGTTCTGTTCGCACATACAAGCTCCCACACCTGCCTGGGTTTGAGTTGATTCATCACTATTGCAAGGAACCATCCCCAGGGCCAACGTCCAACTGTCACGATCACCCCAGCTTCATGGGAAGTTTTGTTCTCTGGCAGAATACACTCCCCTCCTTTTCTTCCTTTCTCAGAGTTGTCACAGGGATTCCGGGAACTTACTCTTCCATGTGAACTTTAAGATACATTTGTGTCATTTCATATCCCATAGAAAACCCTGTTGGCACGTCAACTAAATTACACTGAACTTAGAGATGAAGGGGGGTGCATGTGATAATCAGTCCTCCTGTCCATGAACATAGCTTATCCCTCCATTATTCAGACCACTTCTTCAATACATCGTTCAAATATTTTAAAATCTTCTGGTAAGTTTCATTTTTTTAAAAAACGTATTCCTAGATTTCTAACGGCTTTTATGCTAGAGTGTATTATCATTTCTTTTCTCTTCTCGAATGCTGCTCCTAGATAGGTTGCTACTGTTACCAAGCATCCTGCTCAGTTCTCTGACTACTTATAATAGTCTCTAGGTTCTCCCGGATTATCTACATAGTTATGCCACCTATCAGTAAACGACATTTGACTCTTCCAAACTTTCCTTCCTTCCTTTCTTTTCCATTGTGGTACATTACCTAGGACCTCAACTATCATGATGAATAAAGAAGTAAAAAAGAGGTTTGTTTGTCTGGTTCCTGATGCACATTTTTCAAAGGAGAAGATCCAGAGGCACGATCAATCTGAAAGGCTTCCATGTTCAAGAAAGGTGAATAACTTTCACCTGAATAACCGTCTCAATTACCTTTGCACCATGTAAAATAACACGGCATCGGGTTATTAGTTGCACGAGAGGGGGTAACACATTCGAGTCAGAAGTTAGAACTTCGCAAAGGCCCAGGAGAAAAGCAGGGCTGTGAGTCAGGGCAGGTACCGGGCATAACACTAATTGCCCATTAAGGGTTTGGGGAAAGAGTCACACAAAGGACACTTAGACCAGAGAATGTAGCTGGAGACAAAGAGCAAAGAGCATAATTGTCAGAGTCGACATGCTCTGTGTAGACACAAACAGCTTCCATGCCTTGCTTCCCCTCAGTTTGCTTATCCATAAATCAAAGCTAATAATATCTACATCTTATTTATGAGTCACAAATTCTCCTGGCTGAAAAAGGCAAATAAGGTTTTTAAAGAGTTCTTATTGAGGAGGTAGAGGGTGGAATGCTCCAGGCCTTTTCCACATTAGTAGTTCACTTGGGGGAGGGAGGGAGAAAAGCTGGTTTGGGAATAAAGAGTATTAGGTGCTCCTTGAGTAATCTCTCTCTCTATCTCTCTCTCTCTCTCCCTCTCTCTCTCACACACACACACACACACACACACACACACGTGCGCGCGCGCGCGCGCGCTCATGCCTTGGAGACAGCCCAGATCCCGAACCAACAAATCCCCTCCGTTTGCAAAGGTCTTCATAGTGGCATCCCCACCCCAGCCCCCCGCCTCCCAGGCTGAGTTGACCAGGCTGTGTGCGGTCCACCCTGCAGCTGCCCTGGACAGAGCTGGTGAGACGTGGAGAGACTCCCCCAGAATGTCCCAGATCGGGGCAGGTACACACCTGAGGGAACCTCCCCCACAGGCAAAATGAGAACAGCCGACTTTGCGCATGAAATTCAACTCAGACAGAAGTTGTTTAAAAGCCCTGGCATTTCTGATGCTGGTGGACAGGAACGGCGAGGGGGAATCTATTGCGTGTGTGGCTCTTGTGGAAACGTCTGGGAGGCCCTTTGTAATTTACCGTGCAGCTGAAGAGTCACTTTTAGCTGAAGACAAATTACCAGGCCACCTGGGCTGAGCAGTGAGGTGTAGCAGGAGCCGGCAGGGGGGCGGGAGGAGGGCTTAGCCATGAATGGGGATGGAAGCCTGAGGACCACTTTCCTCAGTCTGGAACATCACCCAGGGAGATTTCGGAACAGCGGGGAGAAACGAAGCCAGTGCTGCCCAAAGGCAAAAACTCCAATCACAGGACGTTTGCAGACATCTGAGCAGTGCATACAGACGGACAGATCTAGCTACACAAAAGACAGGACAGCATTCTCCCAGACACACTCGGACTGACCACGTGAAGTACAGAGCAAACAGCAGAAATCTACTTTTCCAAAAGGCCACACATCTCACATTAGCAGCATCTGTTGAGACTTAGGATGCAGAAGAAATGTCATTTACATTAGGGCCACACCACACTTTGCTGGCTTCTGTCACGGATAATGATGAAACTAAATTTAACACTGCCTGGCATTACAGCTTGAGTTATGAGCTGGTGCTTCCCTGTCGTTTCACTGGATCCTCTAAGCGTATAGTATGTAGGAGACTGGTTAACTGCGCTGAAAGGTCCCCTGGCGGGACAGCACGCTTCAGTCCCCTGCAGCCCCTCCACCAGCCCTAAAACAGCCCCTTGCCCCATGGTCACTCTGCAGGGTTGGGGAAGGAGAAAGGGATCTGCCTCAAGGGCCCTTTGGAGTTATGCCACCCGCCTGCCCAGGGCTTGTCCTCTCTTGCTAACCCAGTCATAGCGACAGCCCAGGTCATGGGAGGACTCTGGGCTCACTGACCAGGGTCAACCCCTGGCCTGGGGTTTTGCTGGATCTTTCCCAGAACTGTGGCGGGTACACACTGACACTGCCCCTACAGATGAAGAAGATGGAGAAGTGACTTGCCTAAGGTCATACAGCTAGTTTGTAGAGAGCTAGCCTTGGAACAGCCACAGAAGCCTAAAAACAAAGCAAATTCCAGGAGCCTGAAGGGGTTTTCAACGCAGGAGCTCCTGCCTCCAGCCCCCTGTGAGGTTGCAGAATCCTAAGCCTCTGGCAAAGGACGGATGCTTCCAGATTCCAGCACCTAGCCGCCCTCCCTTCCCTCCGTGATCCGCGGACACCAAGAAGCCCACGACCCCAAGACTCTGGGCCATGCGCCTGTCACCGCCGAGTCGCGGCGGGACGCCCTGGCGCGCGCTCAGAGTCTGGAGCCCCGCGCAGCCCGTCGAGACCCGCGGGCCGGGCGCAGCGGAGCCGGGGCTCCGAGGCCAAGAAGAGCTTGGTGGGCACTGAGGACAGCGCCCGCGGGCAGAGCGCGGCGCCCGAGAACGGCTCCTTCTCCCGCCGCGCCGGGCAGGTGCCCGCGCCGGGCCGCGGGGCCCTCGGAACTGCCCCTCCGGGCGCGCCAGGCCTGCGCGGGCGCCCCCGCAACCTCCGCGGGCCACCCGGTGGGCCCCGCCGAGCGTACCGGGCGCCGCGTCCCCCTGGCGACTCCACTCAGGGCGCCCCGGCCGCCCCCCGACCGCGCGCGACCGCGAGCCGGAAGGAGGCGCCCCCTCGCGCCGTGCCCACCGGCGGCCGGGAAAGTTTTGGGCGCTCGGGGCCGGCCGCACTCACCTGGCCCAAGTTGAGGTAGCCGTGCTCCGCGGCCACGCGGTCCGCCTCGGCCGGGCCGCCCAGCACTTGCACTGCCCAGTGGTTGGTGTAGACGGGGCGCGGCGGCGGCGGCGCGGAGCAGGCGGCGGGCAGCGCGAGCAGCAGCAGCCAGCGCCAGGGGCGCGGCGCGAGCGACCGGAGCCCGGGCCCGCCGGCGTCCCCCGCGTCCGCGTCCTCGGCGGTGGCGGCGGCGGCCCGGGGCGGCGGCCGGGGCCCGGGCGCAGGCGGCGCGCGTGGAGGCATGGCAGCGGCAGGCTCGCGCGGCGCCCGAGCGGCGAGTGCGCCGGGGGGTGGGGTGCCGCCTTTTAAAGCCGCTCCGCGGCGGGGAAGCGCCGCCGCCGCCGCTGCGGGCGGGAGCGAGGGAGGAGGAGGCGGCCGCGGCGCGTTCCCGCCCGCGCGGCCGGGTGGCGCCCCTGGGCCCGCGCTCGTGCGGCCCGCGCCGGGACGGGCGCAAGCCGCGGGCTGGGCGGCGCGGGAGGCCCGGAACGCCCCCCACCGGGGAACTTCTCGCGGACTTTTGGGGCTCTTGGGACAGACAGACCCGGGCGGCCCCGAGCGGCGGCCTTGGCCCTGCGCGTTCTACCGGGAGCCCCGAGGGCCGCCGGGGCAGCTCAGGTGAGTCCAGACTGGTGGGCCGAGGCCCCAGCGCCCTCCCACCCGTCGGGCATCCTGGAGGCCTCATTCTCCAGGTCGAGTTTCATCTCCTCTAAGGGTGTCTTTGCTCATCCCGCGGTGAGATGGTGAGCTTGCAAGGGCTTTGGGTTCTAAGAGAAAGAAACCGCGCGGAAAGGGAGAGTCATGGCCCGGTCCAGGAGGAGGCCTGACTGAACAGGCACTTTAACTGGGGCGAGACCGCTGGCAGATGAACCGGGTTCAGTGAGTGCGCAGGAGAAACCCACGGATTCAGCCCCGAGGCTCCAGACCACCTTGGGAGGCAGGGGGTACAGGTGAATCCCCAAGCTGTCCACTTCGTTCTGCGTGATCTCGGGCACATTGCTGTCCTTGTCGACAGCGGGGCTCCACCTGGAAATGGGGATGACAATAGGATCTACCCTGGGCTGTTTTGAGGATGACATGAGCTCTTGCCATGCCATAAGCTGCCCATAAACGTTTGTGTTTATGAGCTCACGGCCCACCACATGGTACGTGTTCACTTGTGCAGACTCTTAAAAGCTCCCACGGAGCTGGGACCAGTCAGTCAGAAAGTGAGTTGAATCATCCTTGCCCCTGCTGCCGGGGGCAGCCTAGAAGGCACTAGCTAATTATTTGGTGCACCCTGGAGAATAACAGAAATGTTCACACCATGAAGGAGCAAACGGTGAGAGGCGAGCACCCCTTCAGGATCTCTTCTCCCATTACTTTTAGGAATGGTCAGTCCTAACTGACCTCATGGGGAAAGCAAGCCTTTACCCCGATTAATTCAGGAGAGGAAACAAAACATGGGCCCAGGAGGCCTTGAGGTGGGAAGGCAAAACCACTGATCTGATATTAGTGTCTAGAAGAAATTCCATATAGAGCTCACAGGACACACAGATCTTGGGCAAGGAGGGGTGGGGAGGCAGCAGGATCCCTGGAGGTGGCTTCCCCAGGTCCTTTCTAGCCTCCCTCTCAAGAGCCCTTGGGTTTCGTAACCCAAATGATTCATCCTTTCTGCAGGCGTGAGTCACCCCGAATGGAGGTGGGAGAACGGGAGGTGTGGTGGGAGGCCCAACAGGGACAAGCCAAATCCTTATTCACAAGGGCTCCTACCAGGGGCCCCTCTTGGAATCTGGGGATTGATTTCCCACACGTTTTCCTCTTTTCTGCCCTAGATGCAATTTCTCTCACCTTCCTTCACCTGGCCAAGTGGGGTCAGCTCCCTGGGCAGACACTTGAGGCCTGCCCCACACTGCAGAATGCAAGCCCCTTGCATCCGTAGACACATGCCCGCCCCTAACCACTGAAGAAACAGCAGGCCCTGGGGTAAATGAGGCTGCCCTGGAAGAGATCACATCACCCCTATCCAGCAGACACATAGCCAGAACCCTCAGACTGTCTCTTCCTGAGGCCACCCTACCTGACCACAGAGAAGGGACGCTGGACTGAGTCAGGGGGCTAGATTAGAAGCCTCACTCTGGGAGCACCTGGGTGGCTCAGTGGGTTAAAGCCTCTGCCTTCAGCTCAGGTCATGGTCCCGAGCCCCGCATCAGGCTCTCTACTCAGCAGGGAGTCTGCTTTCCCCTCTCTTCTCTGCCTGCCTCTCTGCCTATTTGTGATCTGTCAAATAAATAAATAAAATATTAAAAAAAAAAAAAAGAAGAAGAAGAAGCCTCACTCTGTAACTTACCAGCAACACATCTGGGCAATCCCTGTCACCTTTCTGGCCCCTGTCACCTGGGCTGTGTCTTGGCTCTGTCCCATATCCTGTGTTGTACTTCCTCAAGTATGTGACCGTCTTCAAAATAATGGTACACTGCACATAATCTTAGCTATTATGAAGCAACTTGTCCTTCCCAAGAGGCTCCCCCCAAGACAGCAGTGATTTTGACAGGCAGAGATAGGGGTTTTTCCATAATAATTCGGTAGATTAAGGGATTCAGCCCACTGAACCGAGGAGCCTAACATGCATCTGAATTTTGATTTGGTGGGAATCTGAATTTATTTTATTAACCGATCTGGTCCTTTCAGGCTAAACTTTGCATTTATTGTGGAAGTGCCCAGGCAACTGTCTTGGCTTCAGTGTTATAGGAAGACCAGCTTCCCAAAATGAACATCCTAAATCAAATCATCCCTTGTGGGTTTCCTATTGATTTACACGGTGACAGGATTAGCTCAGTCACAGAAGTACCAGCCCTTGCATTGTGATAGGATCTGTAATAAAAATGGCTGGTTTTCCTGCTGGGAGGGGGATTTCCTCCTCACTTAACACTCCTGCTCTCCAGAGGAGTTGACCCTTGAGAGTCCCACAGCTTGGGGGAGGGGCCAGAGTTCCTGGAGGTGAGAGGCTGATCCCCTCAGGTCAGAAGTCCTGGAGAGGGCAAGGCATGGACCAGAAAGGTGATTGGAATTTGGTCATATTTCAGAAGGTTTTTTAAAGATTATTTTATTTGTTTATTTGAGAGAGAGCATGAGCAGGGAGTGGGGAGAGGGACAGGAAGAGGGAGAAGCAGACTCCCCACTGAGCAGGGAGCCTGACTCAGGGCTGGATCCCAGGAGCTGGAGATCATGACCGGGGCTGAAGGCAGACTGAGCCACTCAGGCAGCCCCCCCCCCATTTGAGAAGTTTTAGAAAATGCTAATACAGAGATGTGGTATTTATACTAGAATCTTCCTCAATCAGAAAAGAGGAGGGAGGGGGTCATCACTAGGAAGATCTTGTTGAATTCTGTGTTCCTGGAACCACACTTGACGCCTTCAGAGCAAATACAGAATTACACGGCTGGGCCAAGGAACGCCCCATACTGCCAGGACCATTGGGCAGCTCAAGGCATCACACAGCCTCCTGGAGTGCGCTGAAACAGAAATTTGATGCAAAAGCTGCATCTGTTTAAGCCACAAATGCTTTACTGAGAAATTGCATTTTGGAGCTGTGCTTGGTCAGTGGGCCAGGTGGGGGCGGGGGGGGGGTCTCCCTTGAAGAACGTCTGCTGGACACCACCTTCAGGATATTGGAGAAGAGCCTGCACTCAAAGCTTAGCCTCATTGCAAGTCATGGGCCACCTCAGGCACGTTGCTCCAGTATCTTCTGCTGGAAACAGCAGTCATGGTGCCGTCCTGGGGCCAGGCCCTGGGAGGCCCGCAGGAGCTGATGCATACAGAGCTCCTGGCCCAGCCTCAACAGCTGTGACAGTGGTGACTACACTGCTGCTGGCCACCAGGAGTCCCAGAGTGAGCGGGATGAAGAAACTGTTCCCCGGTCCTGAGTTTCTAGAAACCCAGGGTGCCCCCCTGATTGCACTTTCTTCTGTTCACTTCCTCTTTTCTCTCCTTTTCATCCGTCCCAGATCCCACCTGCAGCTGCTCCCTCTGAGTGGTGGGTCAGGGGTCTTCCCCTTCTTCCTTCTCCGTGCTCTGCCTCCCATTCTGTGTTAATGCCCATAGATCTAGTCTCAGTCTGGGCTCTGATTCATGTTGGACTCTACTCCTCTCATTGGGTTGGGGGGTGGGGAAGGGAGGGGTGTGGTTGTTTGACCATCCAAGGTGGGGAAGGGAATGGAGCAGCGCAAAGCCCACTCCACTCCCACCCATTCTTTGCCTCTCTAGTTAGACTTTCTCTTTATATCTAGATCCTCATTGTCTTAAGAAAGGGCCTTGTAAAAACTGCTTCTCCTGCAAAACAATTATCTCACAATTATGTATCTTAGTGTTCCTTTCATAAACTCCCACGTGGAAATTTAGTGTCAAACAAGGAATTTAGGAGCAAAAAAGCAGAAACTCCCTGACAAGCTCTTCTCCAACTACTAAGGAGAACTTTACAATTTATCTGGTTTCCCTTTTTGCCATGGCTTCCAGGAGGCCCAGAGCCACGTGTGATAGTAAATTACAATTGTTTATTTCCTCCTCTGTGCAGCAGTTAGAATATCTTTGGTTTTAAGTGCTAGAATACCCAAGTAAAAGGAGCATGGACAGTAAAGGTGGAATTTGGTGATCAGTGGAACCTATGTTGTTAATTCAGCAGCTCAGTGATGTCAGGGCTCAAGATAGCTTTTCTGGGGGTGCCCAGGTATCTCAGTGGGTTAAGTGTCTGCCTTCAGCTCAGGTCATGATCTGGGATCCTGGGATGCAGCCCTGCATCGGGCTCCCCACTCAGTGGGGAACATGCTTGTCCCTCTCCAACTCCCCCTGCTTGTGTTTGCACATGCACATGCGCTGTCTGTCAAATAAATAAATACACTCTTTAATTTTAAAAAAAAAAAAAAAGGACAGCTTTTCTGTATTTTTCCTGGCTTTCTCCTCCTGTGCCTAAATCACTCCCCCAGACTGGAACACTATTCTCTCAAGATAGCATCCAAGGAAGGAAGGGCAGGACATCTGGCTCATTTCTCCTCTGGCCTTACTGGTCAGAACTGGGTCACAAGCCTACCCCAAGGGCCAAGTCATTATTGACCACATGAATGGCTTACCCAGGTTGGTTTGTAGGGGTCTCAGTTTTTTCTCCTGTGGAAAAATTACTGCCTGGAGTGAGCAACACCAGAGATCTGTTTGCAAGAGGCTGCACTAGGAAGGTAGGTGGGCACCCGGTGGGTTTTACCATCTCCTTCTCTGCTTCTATTACATCACCTTCCTATAGATCCTGCTGGCACAGGGCGGACCACAAATGAATATTTATTGAGAGGAGAGAGAGAGAGGGAAGGAAGTGGGGGCTGCCCCAAAGCCAGCCCCCCACCCTTGTGCCAAGTTCAGCCTCAGGACCACACTGCCCTTTACCCAAGTCTGGCACACCAGCAGCAGGCTATACATCTTACTTGTCTGTGAAGACGTCACTCCGACTGCAGGCTGAGTTTCAGGTTCATTGCCTAAGTACTCTTTCCGGGTGAGAATAAATTAGAAGTTGGCTCCCTTCGTAGTCACGGCAAATGAAGCGAGGCAGAAGATGAGGTGGGAGTCAGGGGTTTGCAGTCACAGGCCAGGGAGAAGAAGAGCTAGACACGAGTCCTTTCTCAACACAAATCATTTTGGGAACTGAGGTGTAGAAATAGAAAGTGGGGAGAGTGCCTCCCAGGGGACATAAACGCAGTAGCCTGGCTGGAGAGGGCGGCAGAACTGACTGTGGGGATTCTTCCTGGGACGTCCCCCTCCCTGGAGGGTAGATGCCACCCTCCAGCTTCTCTCTTCCTCCAAGGAAACAAAGGCCAGGAGGCACAAAGCTGGGTTACTTTTCTGCCCTCCTGCCCCTCTCCAAAGCCACGCCTCCCCTGTTGCCTGGTCCTCAGGGCATCCCTCCCTCTTTGCGATCTTGTTCTGCTGGTTGCCCACACTCCTGACCTGTTCCTCCTTTCCTCTCCCCAGATCTTTCCCTCAGCAGCGTATTTACTGGAGCTCCTCACCCTGCAAAGGCACCATCGCCATCTTGCCCCACCATGGCATCTCTCTTCCCCTCCCCCTTCCTTCTCAGGTGAGGTCTTCTTCACTTGAGTGTCACCGTGGACCCAGCTCCCTCCTGACTCAGCAGCTGCACCCGCAGGGGCAATCAACCAACCAAGAGCAGCTGGGGAAAAAAATAAAACCTGCCAGGGTCTCCCCAGACATTCCTCATTGCACACCTCTACAGTGATGCTGAAAACCCCCACCCCCCATTCTCAATGGCTGTTTCTACCTCATTTTTGCATTTCCCACCTGTCCTCGCCCTCCTCTCTTGCTTCCTTTTCCTTCTTAACTCTTTCCAAGGAGACACTTCCCACCCCACCCCACTGCACACCAGCCCCGTGGCCCCGTCCCCCCCCCCCCCACCCCACCCTCGCTGTAGGTGGGCATGCCCTGCTCCTGGGGAGCACCTCTACTCCCGTCTTGCCTGACCCCACCCCATCTCACCAGATGGGACACCCCTGCACCAACTGCTGAATTATCTCTGTACACTTCTCTTGGCCAAGGTTCTCCCTCTGAATTATCTCTATTTCATGACAAACATGCTATTATTTCAGCCATCTTTAAAAAAACTTTTTCAAAAAATAAAAAAACCTTGGGAAAAAAATGGAAGCCACCCTTCAATTTCCCGTCTTTCCTTCATAGCAAAACAAAATGCTCAGAACAGTTGCCTTCATCTGCTGTCTCAGCTCCTGTAACTCCCTGTCACAAACTCACTTCAATCAGGTCACAACCCCCACACACTGTCACGGTCACCAACACCTGGAGCTGCTAAATCCAGGGACCGTTTTGAGTCCTTGTCCTAGGAGCCCCTCCAGCAGCATTTGGCAGGTAGAACTCCTCTTGTCCCTCAAGCATTCCTCCTGCGGCCCCCAGGACACACCCCTCCCCAGCTCAGTGGCTGTCCCTCCCAGTCCCCAAGAACTTTTCCTTCTTAGCCTTCAGGGCCCCAACCCCAGTTCTCCGGCTTCTCTCTCCTCGACTCTCACTCCCCTGGCGATGTTCACCATTCCCGTTCCCGTAACCGAGGGTACCTGTTAACATGCTGATGGTTCCCATCACGTGTCCCTGGCTTGGACCTCGTTCCTGAGCTCCAGAGAGCCTACGACTTCTCCACTAGGGTAGCTAAAGCACATCACCAAAACTGAACTCCTGATCTTCCCCGCCCCATCCCATGCCCACTTTTCCCCCATCGCAGTGAAGGGCCGCTCCAAAGCCTGTGGGCCTCCATGACCCCTCCACTCACGCTCCCTCCTGGGCTGTCTATGAATCTGGTGGTTTCTACATTGACAGTCTGAGGCAAGTCTGACGGCTTGTCACCACTCCCACCACTACCACTCTCGTCCCTCACCTGGAGGAACACAGTAGCCTCCTAAAATGCCCTCCTATTCTGCCCTTGCTCCTTGAAACTCATGTCAACACGTGAAAGGATCACATCAAAACCAACGTCATAAAGCCGGCTTCTTGAATCAGAGTTCTCCCAAGGCCTCTAGTCTTACGAAGAGCAAAATCAAAGTCCTTATGAAGCCCCCAAGCTCTCCTACAGTCTCCCCCCACCACGCCCTGTGGGGTCTTCAGATCCCAAAAGAGCACAGAACTAGGAGGTTCAGACTTCCTGACGGAAGTGATTTTTAAGCTGAGCTTGAAGAAATAAACAGTAACTACCCAGAGGAGTGGACCATCAGTCAGGTCTAAGTGGGAAACTAGAAACCACACCAATTACTCGCAGGAAGGAAATTGGTGAACCAGTGAGAGAGAAGCTGAGATTAGCTCAGTCTCCCCCATCCCTAGCTGGGTTACCCGGATGTTACCCGTCTCCCTGCAGGGCACCTGACAGTGGGACTGGTGTGTGCAAAGGCCTTGAGGCTGGAGGAAAGTGTTGTGGTGGAAAACCTGGCGAGGCAGAGGGGATGGAATAAGAGAGGACAGGAAGGACAGCCAGAGGCTAGGCTGTAACCGTTCATCAACCCCAGCAAGAACTTGGACTTAGGGGCACCTGGATGGCTCAGTTGGTTAAGCGTCTGCCTTCGGCTCAGGTCATGATCCTAGAGTTCCAGGATCAAGTCCTGCATCAGGCTCCCTGCTCGGTGAGGAGTCTGCTTCTCCCTCTGACACTGCCCCTTCTCATGTTCTCTCTCTCTTTCAAACAAATTTTTAAAAATCTTGAAAAAAAAAAAAAAAAAAGAAAGACTTGGACTTGATCCAAGAAGAGTAGAAGGCACAGAGGAATGCTCCCACTGCTCCAACCAGCCTCTCCTCAGAGGTTCTCAAACTTCTATCTGTCTGCAGCCTTTCTCTGTCTTCAGAGGGCCACATCTTGGCTCCTGCATCTTTATCTGTTGACTCAATACCTTCATGTCTCAGGCCTCTTAAACCCGGAGCGACCTACATCAGCCTCCTTACCTCCAACCTGCCCAGACACTGCCCTCAAAGGTCCCCTGTGGCATTTGCAGATGAGCCTTTCCCTCAGTGACCCTCAGTGGTTTCCTCCTGATTCTGACATCTCGTCCCATTCCTTCCTCCCCATCCGCACGGCCCCCAGCCCTGCCGTGGTCCTCTGCCGAGGCACGCACCCGGGATATCACTGATCACTTCCCGCTTGGTGAATCTGGCTCCAGCCTGTGGTTCCCCCAACCCACTGACTGGAGGCTTAGTTCCCTTCGACCGGTTCAAGTCTTCGCCACCAACAGGGTGGAGCCCAAAGTCAGGGACACAGCCCTCACGCCTTCGCCAGCCAGTGTTATGTTTCTTGCTCTTCCTGCCCTGCGATGGGGCCAAATGCTGTTCCCAGCTAACTAGCCATTCAGGCCCGGGCGGCTTGGCTTTCACCACTTCCTCCCTGGGCATGCCTTTCTTGGCTGTCCACACACTCGTGCTCACAGGCCTACCCCACAAGTCCCCTCCTCTGTGAAGCTTTCCTTAACCGAAAGTACCCCTCCCACGCGCCAGCCCTCCCTGTCTTTGTCCCCAGGCAGAATTGCTCACTCTAGCTGTATTGCCTTATGCTGTGTGGCCCAACCATGATGACTGGTCATGGGCTCTCTCATGCCCAGATCAGGGCCTGGCTGGGTGTTGGGCCTCGGTAGCTGCTTTTCATCTCTTGGGGCTCCTTGGACCTCGTTTTCCTTGCTGGTAAGTTGATTCTTTAGCCCTGGTGGTCTTGTTTCTACCCTTGTTTAAGTAAGATGGGACCTTGGATCTAGTATTTTCCTCTTCCAGAACCTTGGGGAAGGGATTGGCTGGTCTGATGTGGGTAAACACTGTAGTGATGGGAATCCAATAGGTTTAAAAATAAAATTAATTAGAGTCCTGGATTTTTTTTTCTACAAATGTGATAGCCAGCTATAATCTCAATGTCACCCTTTCCAGGTTATCTTTCTCTCAGTATTAGGTGACAGTCATTTTCCTGAAAGAGTCAAGACCAGAAGACTCAGTTGCAGATATCCAAGAGCCAGCAGTGGACCCAGGGCCATGGGCACGAGAGTTGGGTCTCAGTTAATGCCGGACAGGCCTGTGACTAGGGCAGACTTCAGGCTGGCAGAGCTGGGACCACAGGGGAGCAAAAGGGCTTTTATGGCAAGTCAATGAGGGAAACAAAACAGGGTCTGTATAGACGAGAGAAGTCTGGTGACCACAAGGCCCCATGGAGCAAGACACAAAGGCATTCACGTGTCTTTCCACACCCTGCTTTGATTTTCTGCGGATTTTAGTGTAACTTCCTCTGGAACTGCCTGGGACGGGTCTCAGCAGCTCGGCCTCTGAGGCACAGTGGGGCAGCAGCTGGGAGGGATGTGGGCTCTGGGCTGAGCATGGGATCCAGCCTGGCCCTCGAAGGCTGTGCCACTTCCAATCGCCCGGGCCTCAGTTTCCTTTGCTGTTCATGATAGCCAAAGCGGTACCTCCTTGCGGAGAACGAGTGAGGTGATCCGTGCAAGATAAGGGCAGACCTTGCCTCTCGCAAGCTGGCAGCCAACCTCCCCAAGATGTGTGTCCTCGGTTTGGCAGACACTGGCAAGGGCTGCGGTGACAGCAGAAGCGTGGGGCGGTCGGGCACCGTGCCGAGTTACATTTAGATGTTACTAAAACCTAAATGGTCCCTGGGATCCTGCTTGGATCTCCGTGGTGGATTTAGGGCTTCCAAAATCCCCTTGAGGCTTTTTACATCCTCCTCACTATTTATAGTCTAAGTTCTCCCAAATCACCAACCCAGCCCAAATCCTTCCCGCTCTGTTTTCTCTCCACTCAAGCTCGCTGGCAGCCGCGGCATCCGTGGCCCCAACAAGCCCCTCACTCTGTTCCCTCGAGGAGGGAGACATGGGATTCCCCTGCCCTCTGCAGCCTCGGCCACCCTGACAGCTCAGGGGAGCCTGCCGTCCCCCCGATTCCTCCCGCGGAGGTGAACCCCAGCAGCAAAACCAGCCTTTGCCACTGGGTATCGTCATTGTTAGAAGGTGGGACATTTGGTGACCCAAGGATGCTCTGTGGCTCCGATGACTTGGTATACAGCTCTTCTTCCTCTGGATTAGAGCCAAGTCCCTCAGTCTCACTTTCTCTCTGCCTCCTCATAAGCCCTTTCTCCCTCCATCCTGTAAACTTGATCTTGCGCTAGAAACCAGTAAAATGGAGCTGTGGGCTTCCTCCTGAGCACGTAGGCAATGTGGGTCCCAGGGGGTCACCGCCCTGAAGAGGGAAACCTAATTCATTCCTCACCCTTGGGAACCTTTTCACTCACAGCCAAACGGTGCCTCTCAAAGCTCATGGAGGATTCGAGGCACAAAACAGGCACCGCGACAGGAGGCCATGCTCAGGTTCTGTCCCACAGAATAGGAGGGGAAGGGTCCGAATGGAGCAGGGGTGCCCACGTGGGATTATGAGAGACACCCTCACTACGGTTCGAGCAGAGATTCTTGAACTGACCCTCTCAGTTTTATTTCCAGCTCTGCCACTTCCTAGCTGTGTGACCTTGGATGAATCGGTTACCCTCTCTGGGCCTCAGTTTTTCCAACCGAGCATTAAGACAGGTATAACATTCATGTTCGCCTAGAATGAGTCAGTGTAGATAAAGAACTCTGACTCGGGTCTGGCCCGTCATGGAAGAGCTATGATTTTAAGACCAGAGGTGTGGTGACAACCGATTGCTCCTTGTAAATGTAGATGTTGCTAGAAGGGTCTGTGTGTGTGCACAGCTATGTCAGCAAAGATGTGTTCTGGGCTGGCCGGCCCCACGTGGCTAGCCTGGCATCTCCACCAGAAGGCAGGCTCCACACGGGCCCTAGCCAGAACACACAGCCCTGACAGCGTTGGCTCCCTCCTGATGCCTGTCTGATAAGAAAGAAGGGGAGAGGTGAGGAAGAGGGGAGAGGGGAGTGGCCGAGGGAGAGAAAAACACTCACATTTATCTACCGAACCTCGGTAAAACTTGTGTGTACATCTGCGTCTCATTTGTTTTTAAAACCACCCGGTGAGGTGGTGATCCTTTCTCTCTTTCTACAGATAAAAAAGGGAGGACTCAGAGCGAAGACTCAGAGGCCTTGCCTAAGGCCTTCCACCCCCTGAGGTTAAGTGACCTTATAAATGTTCTCCTCCGGATGGAGCGGGTGGTTGTGAAGGCAGGAGACAAAAGACAGAGAGAGGAAGCTGCGTTGTAGCTCCGAGGTCCCTGTCTCTTCCTGCCAAAGAGCAAGGGAAATCCTTGGATGCTGATCAAGGCACAAGAAACCCTGAGGGAAAGGGAAGCTGGTCTACCCATGGGTCAGTTGAAACAGAGGGCAGACGTGGGGGAGTCACTGGCCATCGGTGACCCTCTGTGGCATCCCATCCCGGGGCTATGCTCCAGGGGCACATGGAGTCCCTCTGGACCGCTCCCCCGGATCAGGGAGGCTGCACTGTCGCCCCCTAGAGGAGACAGAAGGTGGAAGACGCGGTGCCTGAACTGCCCAGCCCACTGAAGCCCCTAAGGGAGGCCAGAGCCCCTGACGCGGGGAACAATTGGGATGGCTGCTCACTAAGGAGCTGCCTTGATTGTTTGTGTCACTCTTCAGACCTCCCTGTCATGGGGAACTAGAAAAAGTGAGTCCCTTGGGTAGTGGCAAGACTGCCCCTTTGGAATAAAAAGAAAAGTGATAAACTAATACCCTCTTCCAGAAGCAGGGATGTGGCCACATCAGGGGCATGCATTGTCTAAGAGTCTGGGGTTAAATGTCTCCATAGAATGGTTGAGGGATTCGCTGGTGAGGTTGACAGATAAATACTAGATGCCCAGTCAAATTTGAATTTTGGATAAACAATTAAAAAAATTTTTGCCATAGAAGTATATCCCAACCATAGTGTGGAATATATTTATACTAATGATTTGTTATTTATCTAAAATTCAAACTTACCTGACTGTCCTGTAGTTTTATTTGCTACATCTGGGGATTGAATTCTCAAGTTGGAATTGGGGCAAGTTATCACTAATATTTTGAAAAGAAGTGCCAAGCTAAGGCTTTGATTTAAAAATTCAGATACCTTCTGATGGGGCCGGAGTCAGGGTGGCCTGAACCATTAGAAGTGCCTCACTTTCATCCTTTTGATACCTCCCTGCTGAGGAAGAAGTCATTCTGTCTGTCCAGGGCCTAGAAATTTCTTCCTGTCCCCAGTGTCTGTTTAGAAGTCAAGCCTACTCCTGCCAGTAGCATTTGGGTATTGAATTATACCTTCTTAAAAAAAAAAAAAAAAAAAAGGAACAGAAAAGAAAAAGAAAAAGAGAAAAAGTCTTCACTTCAGGGGGGTATTCAGATGCCCATGAGCTCTGCCATCAACTATGAATATTCTCTTAAAAATAAAAATTATGGTGCACTTAAGAAGGAGCATGTTATGTCAGCACTGGTGATAAGACAATTTATTACTGTCTACAAAAAGAAGGCTCAACTGACGTGGTAGAAGCTGGCTCAGCGGGCTGTAAATTATGAGCCATTCTCTCAGTGGCAGAAATAAGGCCCCTTGTCAGTCACTGCACTCTTCCCTTGACAGGCCACCAGGCCTCAGGAAGCGGGCAGTCAGAATTATATGCCCATTACCCATGAGAGCTGCCTCACTCTGCTTCTCCGGGCTCAGCACCGCCATCCCCCCAACACACCCGCGCGAGCCCTTGTGTGGTCTCCCCTCATGTCTTTAGGACACCTGTCCCTTTGGACATGAAAAAAATAACAAGTGTGTGTGCTCTCTAGCAGGCAGAAAGAAAGCAAGAGTAAGCAGAGTTCGGTGGAAAAGGAGCAGGATGCCAGACCGGAGGCCTGAGCAGAACTCCCGCCTTGAGGGGACACTCTGTTGGCCTCTCTGAGCTGGGCCTTTCTGGGCTGGAAGATGGAGTGGGGTGGAAAGAGTAAGGTGATAGGTGGCTCAGCTTCCACACATGGTGTGCTGGGGTGCTGCCTGGGAGGTGGTCTGCCTCCCAAACTGGGAGGGGCTTGCAAAGGGCTGGGGGTGGGAGGACCTGTGGGGGAAGTTGGGGAGATAATTCCTTTACCCTCCAAGAAGGTGGACTCATGGGGACTCCCACAGCTAGGTGCCCAGATCCAGAATTACATGTAATCAGAGCTACCTTCCACTCCCATGGACCCATCCCTGCTTCTGATGAAGCTGGTGGGTGCCGTGCACCCACCCCTCCTGTGCACATACCACCTTCCAAAAGCAATCTGTACCATGAACCCCCTACTGGGAGGGCAGCATTTTAGGTACCACTCAGAAGGAGGGTATCCTTGGGAGCTCACTGCCTGAGACGTAACTGGACACACATGCACACCATGAATGAATACAATGGATAATTGCTAGGCAATAGACGTGGTTACATGTGTCTATTGCATATGAGAATAGGGTTACATGTTTTCATAGAATGGCTGAGGGATCAGTTGGCAGGTGGCCAGGTAAATAAATACTAGGCTCCCAATGAAGTTTCAATTTCAGATAAGCAATGAACATTTTTTTTTAAGATTTTATTGATTTATTTGAGACAGAGAGTGAGCGAGAGAGAACATGAATGGGGTGGAGAGCAGAGGGAGAAGGAGAAGTAGACTCTCCGATGAGCAGGGAGACTGACACGTGGCTCCATCTCAAGACCCTGGGATCATGACCTGAGCTGAAGGCAGACACTTAATCTTAACCTACTAAGCCACGCAGGTGCCCCCCCCCCCAATTTTTTGAGTATATATCCTATTCAATCTGTGGGATATACTTATACTGGTACAGTGATTTATTTCTTTAAAATTCAAAACTTACCTGACTATCCTGTACTTTTCTTTGCTAAACCCGGGAACCCTGGATAAGGGTCAGATACTCCGACTGGAATTAGGGAGGGTCATGTATCGCTCACATTTTAAAGAGAAATGTTAAGCTAAGGTTTTGACTTTAAAACTCAGAACACGTTCTGATGGGGCTAGGAAGCAAGGCGACCCAAACCCTGAAGGTGTCTTGCTGAGCTCAGATGTGGCCCATTAGGCAATTAGACAGATTAAAATAAAACAAAAATAAATAAGAACAAAGAAAGAGACGGAAGGGAAGGGAGCTCACAACTAGGTGGGACATCGGAGACCATCCTAATAACCTCAGGGGCCTTAGGGTCCATGGGGAAAGTGGTGACTCAGAATGTGCACAGCTTAGGGAAGGTTTTGTTTTGTTTTTTTGTTTTTTTTTTAAGATTTTATTTGTTTATTTAACAGACAGAGATCACAGGTAGACAGAGAGGCAGGCAGAGAGAGAGAGAGAGAAGCAGGCTCCCTGCAGGGCAGAGAGCCCGAAGCGGGACTCGATCCCAGGACCCTGAAATCATGACCTGAGCCAAAGGCAGCGGCTTAACCCACTGAGCCACCCAGGAGCCCACAGCTTAGTGAAGTTTTGAGAGCTGGTATATCTGGAAGGGCTTGGGTGACCTGAGGAAGAATTCCTTTGCCTTCGCATCTTGGCCTCAGCGGGCTCCTTGGTGAGGAAGGGCAGAGATAAGAAGTGTCCATTCTCCAAACCCTGGGGGGACCCAGGCCAGGAGCACCAAACACCAGCACCATTTGCTATGCTTGTCCCTCACCCTCCTCTCTGCACCCCACTCTGCTCTCCCTGTCAACCCCTCAGCAAAATGGACAGTTGTCCAACTCACAAGCCCTTGTCCCAAACAGTTCTTAGTTCTTCTTGTCATTTCCCTTAACGTCTTCTCTGTCCTCCTTGATTTTCAAGGATGTTTTTGCTTTTATGCTTATTGCTTTTATTCCCCTCCCCCCTCAACCTGCCCCAGAAGGGGTTCTGATGGTCAGCAAGATCCTTGTCATTTCTATATAAGCCAAGGTGGATTTGCAATCCATCGCCCTTTCTGACCTGTAAGGTAGAACCTTTGCGTGAACTTTATTTGGATGGAGCTGGTAAGGACACTGGGGGCTCTGCAGTGCCCGTATGCTTTGCTTAGCAGGAGATCCACTTGGCGTGGGAGAACAGATTTGTTAGGGCAGCTCAGACCAGGCAGGAGGCCACGGGAGCATCCATTGCCCTTTGCGATGAGGAGTCCAGCATGGCAGAGAAAACGTCACCTCCACTGTCTTCTAGCTTCAAATGTTAGGTTGTTGAGGTAAAGGGAAAAAGGGTAGGGTTATGGACAATTTTTCTTTATCTTTTTCTGTTCTAGACTATTAACTGTAGTTCAGTACTAAACAGCCCTTTTAAGGGTCTATAGAATAATGACAATGTTCAAGCCATCAACGTCAAGATTGCAAGCCCTCCCGGGGCTGTCTGAGTCACAGGTTAAGTAGAACCCATGATAAAGTATCTTATTGAACTGGTTTCTAATTACCTGCAAATTGGACGTTCATATCTGCCATACACAGTCATGTGTCAACCACACGGTTGGAATTGTCTGCGCTTTGTCAGCTTAAAAGAGGGTTGGCTGCACCTGCCATCACTGGACCCAGAATTCATTCTATTCTTGATTATTCTGTGCTTCTGCCCAGAGAAAAATAATGGATCAAGGCAGAGAAGCAGGTAACGGGCCATCCCCAAATGAGCACGTTCAAAGGCAAAGAGCCATCAAAATGTCACAAACTTTTGCTACTAGCCTGTCATTTGAATGCTTTTCCAGCCAAGGGCATTTTCAATGACATTCTCCCCTCTCTGAGCTCCATCAGGCAAGGGGAGACTCCCAGATAGCCATCACTGGGGACACAGACCAGATTCTGACACGGTGGATTATTCCTAGCACCTCAGGAGTAGTTGGGATGGGTCATGGGTGTCCATGCACCTTTTAGATAAAGCATTAATAGTCTACCCTGGCCCCAGTAATTCTCTTACATAGTTGGGATTCTGCTTTTACCTTCTTTGTGTGCTTTGCATAAACACAATGTGGCTTCTTTACATGATGCTCAAAGCACAATGACCTCCTTGCAAATACACTCCACTTGGGGCTTTTCTTATAGATGCCAGGCAAAATATCCAGCCCCCAGTTCCAAAGGAAAGAATAGCCAAGTGGTCATGAAAACCAAGAAAAATGCAATCATGGTATAATTCCAAGGATAAGTAGCGAAAACAATGATACTGGAAAGGGCCAGAAGGAATTAGTAGTAAGATGGCCTGCATTTGTGGCCAGGTGAGAACTTTTCCAGGTGTAATATGTAAGTGATCTTCATAATAATTCTTCCATCATCTTGAAACACCAGATTTGATTGAAGGCCAAAGCATTCACTGATAGTGAGAATCAGGGGTCCCCCCGTTGGCCCACACCATCCTTATGCAATTGCCTATCGAGGTAGTAGGTGTGATCACAGGGAATTAGATCACTCTGGGGGGCTTATGCCCACATGTTTGCAGTTTTGGAGTTAATGGGACATTGAGTCCATAGATCTGCGCTGTTGGACACAGTCCACGGGAGGTTTTGCTTGGCATGTAAGAAGTCATACAAAAGAAGAACTTCTTCCCACAACTAAAAGGGAGGGAAACCTGGAGAATAGGAGGCCATTTCCACCCGTCAAGTGGAAGGTCAACTAGCCAACTCAACAGAGGGTCTGTCTGTTGGGACTCAGAGGTGGTTACATGATTATGGAAACAGAAGGAAAAAGAGTTTCTGAGACTCTTAAACTAAAGGGGGCTTTCTTACATGATTCTCTCATTAGACCAGCCCGCAAAGGGCTCTCATTGTGACCAGAGGCCAATGTAGAAATCTGTCAGAATGGTGGGTCCTAGGAAGCAGTTGGTTATATCATGGTAAGTCATAGTAATGGACTTCCACTTACACTGAGACTTTTTTAGTTCTTCTGAATCACATTGGATATTAAAAAACAACTTGGCAAGGGGTGCCTGGATGGCTCAGTGGGTTAAAGCCTCTGCTTTCGGCTCAGGTCATGATCCCAGGGTCCTGGGATCGAGCCCCACATCGGGCTCTCTGCTTGGCAGGGAGCCTGCTTCCTCCTCTCTCTGTGCCTGCCTCTCTGCCTACTTGTGATCTTTGTCTGTCAAATAAATAAATAAATCTTTAAAAAAAAAAAAAAACTTGGCAATTTTGACTGGTAACTCAGACACTTCACTTTTCAAGTAATCCCCTGGTACATGTGTTTGCACACACACGGCCATCACAGAAATACCTCATGCTCGCTGTAAGTTTGTCCTTAATTTGGGGGTAGGAAATACTAATGATGAAGAAGAGACTGTCCCTTCTACCAACAGCAAAGCCACCATCCTAGAGCCTGATGACAAGTAGATGACGGATAGCGAAGATGCTACCGAAGGTCTAAGAAATTGTGTTTCACTATCAACACATTTCAGAAGATGGAGGTATTCATAATTCAAAATTTATTTTATTCATGTAAAGCATTTTAAAATGTTTTATTGAATATGCACGGTAGAAGAGGACATGGGATGAAAATTGAAAATCACCCACTCCATTTCCATTTCCTTTTACTATCTATATAGTCCCAAAGGCCACCACCATGAGCCATTCCTGCATTTGGCTTTTCTAATGGTTAGCATCCTAATTCCAAATGGCATACTTATACCTCTTTCTTGATATTCAACTTAGGCACTAGCTATGGACTCCTTGCTAAGAAACATGAGGCTTTAGTTGACTTATACTACCTTCTCCCTAAATTTTAACAATTATTATTTTTAGTTTTTCTCTTGGTCATCTTTGTAAGTTTCAATCTCCCACCTAAATCCCATTTCTTGTTCTATTATTTTCAGACATTATATTAATTTCTTTCCCTACTACCATGACAACTTTTACCTCACTAGATTTGATCATTTTTTATACTATTTTATGAACATAATTAGCTTTTTCAAGTTTTGTTCACAGGATGGTTTTAAAAACCTAAACACAATAAACCCTATTCATGTCATTATGACTTTGTAAATATTGTTCATTCAAAGCCAATCAGTATGGTAGGATTTTATTTCCTTCTCTGTGGGTCCAGTGTTATTAACTATAGGTTCCATGAAGGGTCAGTTGCTAAACTCATGTCACATTTTTGTTTCCTTCATATTTAGACAAACATGAGGTTCTGACATAACTTTTTGGGTTTTGGGGGGCATTTTTATTTGCCTTAATTTTTGTTTGTTAAGAAAAGAAACATGACTTTACTAGATCTTCATGATTTTTAAACCTCTTAATCATACTATTTCTTGAAGCCTTTTGCTGAACTATATCCTGCAGTAACAGAAAAAGGAATTTGGACATACATTTTCTGAGTACTATAAATCTAAAACTCTATATTTGCTTGCATGCATAACAGTTTTCTGGATATTGAATATTGGGTTTTAAATTATAGTTCCCAGAATTTTTTATTCTACTATACAAAGTTTCTGATAAGATAGATGTCTGAGGCCAGTATTATTTTTGCTTTTTTAAAAAAATTTTTTTTAAAGATTTTATTTATTTATCAGAGGGGGGGGGAGGAGAGAGCGAGCACAGGCAGACAGAATGGCAGGCAGAGGCAGAGGGAGAAGCAGGCTCCCTGCTGAGCAAGGAGCCTGATGTGGGACTCGATCCCAGGACGCCTGGATCATGACCTGAGCCGAAGGCAGCAGCTTAACCAACTGAGCCACCCAGGCGTCCCTATTTTTGCTTTTTTGAGGGTGACTTTTTCTTTTCTTCTGAAAGTTCTAGGAGTTTCTCCTGGTGTTTCATGTTCTGAAATCTCTTCAGTCTGAATCAAGGCATAATTCTTTTATTCTTCACCTACTTGGAACTTGGAGTGTCTTTTAGTCTGGAAATAACTATCTTCAGTTTGCGGAAGCTTTCTTCTATCATGTCTTTATTCTTTTTATGTCTTTATTCTTTTAATTTTAATAAAAGCTATACATTTACATGATTAAAAAAATTAAATAGTTCTACAAGTCTTAAAATGAAGCTAACAGTTTCCTTTCTATTCCCCTGGAAGCCACTACTTTCAATGCTTTTAGCTTTCTGGTATTTGCTTCTATATTTCTAAATAGCACACTTAAACTGCTATTTATTGATTTGTTTGTTTTAAAAATATTTACTTCAGGCAATGGACAATAAGGGTTTAACTCTCTTCCTTCACTTCCATACCCTTAAGTATATATTTTTTCCTTCCTATTCTTCTGAAAGAATGATGTCATAATTCTTGGACAAATTAATATTTATAATTTGTATTTTTATGGCTATAACCCTATAGTACATTAAAATTTTCTTTCCCTTCTTTTGCATTCTTTGGTTTTCATTTCAATGTTTTCTTTTGTTCGCTTAGTTTTTAATGTACCTGTCACAAATCCATCCTCAAACTCTTCAACAGAGAGAAAATCTCCTTTCTTTCAGGAAGAAAACATAAGCAATTGAAAAAAATTTGAGATATTGCATGTCTGAAAATGTCTGATAGTCATTCTATCCTAACAGCATGTTCAGAGTTTGACTGGGGCTATAGAATTCTAAGTTAGAAATTATTTTTAGTAAGAATTTTGAAGGTTGTCCTCCATTATCATTTAGCTTTTAGCATTGCTATTGAGAAGTCTAATGCAGAGCTAATACTAAGCCTTTTGTATGTGACCTATTCTTTCCCTTTCAGAGCTTTAGTACCTTCTCTTTGTTCTTGAAACTTTCCACTGATGTGTTTTGTGTGACTCTGTTTTCACTTATTGTGCTGGGCACTTGGTGAACCACTCGGTCAAGAAATTCATGTCTTTTGTGTCCAGGGAATTTTCTTGAATTGTTTCTTTGGTAAATTGCTCCCCTCTCATATTCTCTCTTCTCTATTTTTTTTTAAAGATTTTATTTATTCATTTGACAGAGATCACAAGCAGGCAGAGAGACAGGCGGGGTCGGGGGGAGCAGGCTCCCCACTGAGCAGAGAGCCCGATGTGGGGCTCGATTTCAGGACCCTGAGAGCATGACCTGAGCCAAAGGCAGAGGCTTAACCCACTGAGCCACCCAGGCACCCCACTCTTCTCTATTTTGAAAGTCATATTATTTAAGCTCTTCTACTTCCCGTCTAGTCTGATTTATTTTTTTAACTTCTATTTTCCATTTCTTTGTTGTAATTGTTCTAATTATTGGGAGGTTTCCCCAGCCTTCTTTGTACGCTCTATTAACGTCTTCATTTCAGCTTTTTAATTTTTAAATTCCAAATCATTTTTGTTTTCTAAATATTCATTTATACAGCCACATTCCTTTATCAGCGTTACTGAAGCACAATAATATGTAATTGTCCACATTTAAAGTGTACATTGTGATTAATTTTGACAAATCGATATACCCATGAAACCATCACCGCAATCAATAGAATAACCATACTCATCACTTTGAAAAAGGTTGTCATGCCTTTTTGTAACCCTTTCCTACCTGCCCTTTGCACCGGCTCTTCCCATCCTCCGATAACCACTATTCTGCTCTCTGTCACTGTCGTTTAGTTTCCATCTTCTAGGACTTCATATACGTGGAATCATGCAGAATGTACTCTTTTCTGGTTTGGATCTTTTTAGTTAGCATTATGACTTTGAGATTCACGCATGTTCTATGTTTCCATAGATCATTCTTAATTTCTCTGTGTGTTCTATTGTATACTGCTTATGCTCCAATTTGTTTATCCATTTTCCTGTTGATAGATATTGGTTCGTTTCTACTTTGAGGTTAGTACAGATAAAGCTGCCATGACCATTCATGTACTAGACTTGATGTGGACATATGCTTTCATTTCTCTTGGGTAAATATCTAAGAGTAGAATGGCTATACCATATGGGAGGTGAGGGTGTTTAACTTTTTCAGGAATTGCCAGTATTTGTAATCTATTACTGTGTAACCAATTACCCCCAAAACATTCAGGTTTAAAACAGCACAATGTATTATCTCAGAATGTTTGTGGGTCAGGAATGCAAGCATAGTTTAGCTGAGTGTAGCCAAGGTGTTAGCTAGCACTGAGGTTTCATCTAAAGATTCATTGAGCTTTGATCAGCTTTCAAACTCACTCATATGGTTGTTGGAAGGATTTAGTTTCTTGAGGATGGCTGGATTTAGGATCTCAATTCTTTGTTGGCTGGAGACCTCCTTTAGTTCCTTGCCCAATAGGCCTCTTTGATATGATGACTTGCCAGAGAGGAGAGAGTCTGTTAACAAAATGGAACTCACCATCTTTTATAACCTAGTCCTGGAAGTGACACCCCTTCCATGCTACTGTATTACATTGGGTAAGAGAGGGAATTACACAAAGCCAGACAGCTAGGAAGTGGGGATCATTTGGAGTCCTGTCAAAATCATGCCAAACAGATTTTAAAAGTGGTTGTATCATTTTACACTCCTGAAAGAAGCATATGAGGTTTCTAGTTACTCCAATGTTCATAGCAGCAATGGCCACAGTTGCCAAACTGTGGAAAGAACCAAGATGCCTTTCAAAGGACGAATGGATAAGGAGGATGTGGTTCATATACACTATGGAGTATTATGCCTCCATTAGAAAGGATGAATACCCAACTTTTGTAGCAACATGGACGGAACTGGAAGAGATTATGCTGAGTGAAAAAGTCAAGCAGGGAGAGTCAATTATCATAGGGTTTCACTTACTTGTGGAGCATAAGGAATAACACGGAGGACATGGGGAGATGGAGAGGTGAAGGGAGTTGGGGGAAATCAGAGGGGGAGACGAAGCATGAGAGACTGCGGACTCTGAGAAACAAACTGAGGGTTTTGAAGGGGAGGGGAGCGGGGGATTAGGTGAGCCTGGTGGTGGGTATTAAGGAGGGTTCGTATTGCATGGGGCACTGGGTGTGGTGTGTAAACAATGAATTCTGGAACACTGAAAAGAAATACAATAAAATAAAATGAAAAAAAAATTCTAGTTACTCCTTCCTCACCAATATTTTGAATCATCAGACTTTCTAATTTTAACTATTCTAAAAGGTGTATATTGGTATCTAATAGGGATTTTAACATACCTTTTGCTACTGAACATCTTTTCTATTTGCTTATTTTCTATCATATATATATGTATTTCCTTTATACATATATCTATTTATATATATGTATTTCATATCTATACATACATACACATATATATGTATATATATATTTCCTTTTTTCTGGTGAAATGTCTTCTTAAATTTTTTGACCCATTTAAATAATATTGTTTGTTTATTATCACATTTTGAGACTGCTTTATGTGTTCTGGATACAAGTCTTTATCAGATACGGACTTCCAAATATTTTCTCCAAGTCTGTGGTTTATCTGTTTGTTCCCTTAACATCTTTCAAAGAGAAAGAAGAAGTTTCCAGCTTTAATGCAATAAAACTGGTCAGTTTTTTCTTACATGGATTGTGCTTTTGATACCTTATCTGAGAAATCTTTACATGACTCAATTTCACAAAAATTTTTTCCTATGTTTTCTTTATCTAGCTTTGTAGTTTTAGGTTTTTACATTAGGTCTATGATCAAATGTAGGCCAATGATCAAGGTTCTTTTCTTTTCTTTCTTTTTTTTTTTTTTGCATATGTATATTTAATTGTCCAATGACACTTGTTGAAAAGATATCCTTTTGGGGCACCTGGGTGGCTCAGTGGGTTAAAGCTTCTGCTTTTGGCTCAGGTCATGATCCCAGGGTCTTAGAATGGAGCCCTGCATCCGGCTCTCTGCTCAGCGAGGGAGAGCATGATTTTGACAAGACTCCAAATGATCCCCACTTCCTCTCTCTCTCTCTCTGCCTGCTTCTCTGCCTACTTGTGATCTTTGTCTGTCAAATGAATGAATAAAATCTTGGAAAAAAAAAAAGAAAAGATATACTTTTCCCCTTGAATTATCTTGGCAATCTTTTCAAAAATCAATTGCCCCTGTATGTGTGAGTCTATATCTGGACTCTGGACTCTTCTCTATTGATCTGTCTTTATACCAACACTACACTACTTGATCACTGTAGATGTATCATGAGTCTTAAAATCAGGTAGTGTTCTTCTGTTCAAAGATGTTTTGGTTCTTCTGGGTCCTCTTCATTTCTATATACATTTTAGAAATACCTCATCAATATATACAAAACAATCTTCTGAGATTTATGTTGTGATTGTGTTAAATCTATGTATCAATTTTGGAGAGATTTTCATCTTACTAATATTGAATCTTCTGATCCAAGGACAAGGCATATCTCTCCACTTGTTTCAATCTTCCTTAATTTCTCTCAGCATTATTTTCTTGTCTTCAGTATAAAGGTTTTGCCCAGCTTTTCTCAAACTTATTACTAAATAGTTTATATTCTTGATGCTGTTTTAAATGGTATTGTTTTTGGATTTTCTATTTCTAATTATTCATTGCTAGTATATGAAAACACATTTAATTTTTTTGTATGTTGATCTTATATCCTACAATTTTGTATAATTACTTCTTGGTTCTAGTAGCTTTTTTGTAGACTCATGAATATTTTTTGTAGACTTGTGTAGACTCATGCAGATGATTACGTCCACAAAGGAAGACAGTACCCCCTCACCTCAACTCCCAATCTGGATACCTTTTATCTTTTTCTTGCCTTATTAAATGAGCTAGAACTTCCAGGGCAGGGTCGACTAGAAGTAGTAAAGGCAGACATACTGAATTGCTCCTAGCCTTAGAGGGAAAGCATCTGGGTTTTTTTTTTAAATTTAAAAGATTATTTTATTAGAAGCACAAAGTAATAATCATCAAAGAAACTTTGTGGGGAGCCTGAGTGGCTCAGTTGGTTAAGCATCTGACTTGATTTCAGCTCAGATCATGATGTCAGGGTCGTGAGATAGAGCCACACATCTACCTCCAGGTTGGGTGTGAAGCCTGCTTAAGATTCTCTCCCTTAAAAAAAAAAAAAAAAAAGATTCTCTCCCTTTCCTCTGTTCCCTTCCCCCACTTGTACATTCTCTCTCTCTCTCTAAAAAAAAAGTACAGCAAAGCAAAGCAACTTTATGAGGATGAGTCAAAGTCTTCTAACAAAACACAACATACTGAAACAATACTGTGCCTGCTTTCCTTTTTTTTTTCAATCGACTTTAGTTTTCAGGGCAATGTTAGGTTTACAGCAAAAATGAGTAGAAAGTACACAGTTCACCTATACCTCCTATGCCAACACATATATAGCCTTGTCCACAATCAACACCCTGCACCATAATGGCACATTTGTTACTGCCTTTTTTACTGTCCCCATTGTTTTGTTTTTTTTTTTTTCCCAGAATGTTGTATATTTGGAATCATATGGTAAGTACCTTCTTCAGATTGGCTTCTTTCACTTAGTAATATGTATTTAAGTTTCCTCTATGTCTTTTTCAGCCCTTTGTTCTTCTCTTCAAAGATGTTTTTGGGTATTTTGGGTCCTCTTCATTTCTACATAAATCTTAGAAATAGCTCATCAATATCTACAAAACAATCTTTTGGGATTTTACTTCAGGATCCATTGGTTGCTCCCATGTCTTGAATTATGAATAAAGCTGTTATAGATCCATGTACAAGTTCTGTGTGGACATAATTTTTCAACTCATTTGAGTAAATAAATACCAAGGAGTGCAATTGCTAGATTATATGATAAGTACATGTTTAATTTTGTAAGAAACTCCCAAAATGTCTTCCAAAGTGGCTGTACTATTTTGCATTTTCACCAGGAGTAAATGAGAGTTCTTATTACCTCACATCTTTGCCAGAATTTGATGTTGTCAATGTTTTGAATTTGGATGCTAATAGGTTTGTTGTTTTAAGCACTGAGATTTAAGTATTGAGATTTCACCATTAAGTTTGAAGTTAGCTATAGATTTTTCATAGATGCCCTTTATGAGATTGAGGAAATTCTCTTCTATTTCTAGTTTATTGAGAGTTTTTATGAGGAATGGATGTTGGATTCTGTTACATCCTTTTTTTTTTTTTTGCATAAATTGAGATGGTCATGTGATTTCTCTTTTTAGTTTGCTAATGTGATGAATTACACTGATTGATTTTCAAATGTTAAACATTGCATTCCTGGGATAAACACTATTTGGCAATGATGCAGTACTTCAAATTTTTTGTTAGACTGAGTTAGCTGAATTTTTTTTTTTTAAATTAAAACTTTATCTTTTCGGTGTTGTTAAGTATTTTTGCATCAGTTTTCATAAAGGATATTTGTCCAGGGGCACCTGGGTGGCTCAGTAGGTTAAAACCTCTGCCTTCAGCTCAGGTCATGGTCTTGGGGTCCCGGGATCGAGCCCCGTATCGGGCTCTCTACTTGGCAGGGAGCCTGCTTCCCCGTCCCTCTCTGCCTGCCTCTCTGGCTACTTGTGATCTCTCTCTCTCTGTCAAATAAATAAATAAAATCTTTTTTAAAAAAGGATATTTGTTTGTATTTTTATTTTTATTTTCTTGTAACATCTTTGCCTGGTTTTGGTATCAGGGTGGTGCTGGTCTCATAAAAAAATTGGAAAATGTTTACTCCTCTTCAATTTTCTGGGAGAGTTTGTGTAGAACTGGTATTATTTCTTCCTTAAATGCGTGGCAGAATATACAAGTAAAGCCATCTGGGCCTGCAGTCATCTTTTTGGGAAAGTTTCTACTTACAAATGAAATTTCTTTAATAGGTCTATTCATATTCAGATTATGTATTTATGAGTCAGATGATCTGTTTCAGAGTCAGATTATTTCTTTTAAAATTTTGTATTGTGATAAAATATTCAAAGCGTACACTTTACCATTTTAAACATTTAAGAGTATAATTAAATGGTATTAAGCACATTCACAATGTTCTCTAACCACCATCACAATCTATGTCTATCTATGCATCTGTCTTTTTTATCATTCCAAACAGAAACTCTATACCTATTAAACAGTAAATCAACCTTCCCCCATCCCCCTGCTCCTGCCAGTCCCTGGTAATCTCTATTCTTCTCTATGAATTTGCCTATTCCAGGTACCTCATGCAAGTGGAATTATACAATATTTGCCCTTTTATATTTGGCTTACTCATTTAGCATAAAATACTCAAAGTTCATCCACATTGTAGCATGTATCAGAATATTACTGCTTATTACAGCGATTTATTTCTCTTTGACAGGATTTTGATGGCTTATGTTTTGCAAAGGATTTGTCTCCTTCATTTAAATTTTTGAATTGATTAACATAAAGTTGTTAATAAGGTTTCTTAATTTTCTTTTAATATCTGTAAAGTCTATAGTGATGTCACCTCTCTCATTCTTAATATTGGGAATTCTTCTCCCCATTTTTTTCTCCTGATACCCTTGGCAAGAGATTCTCTGTTTCACTGACTCTATAAAAACCAACCAACCAAACAAACAAACAAAACAAAACTTTTGCTTTCGTTGATTTTTTTTGTTTTTCTATTCTCTATTTTGATTTAATTAAACTCTTACCTTTATTGTTTCTTTTCTTCTGCTTTGAGTTCAATTTGTTCTTCTTTCTCTTACTTCTTATGGTATAAACAGAAATAATTTATTTGAGACTTTTTCTCTAATGCAAGCAATTGGTACTAAAAATTTCCCTATACATATTGCTTTCATTGCATCTCATAAACGTTGATGGGTTGCATTTTCATTTTGATTCAGTTCTCTTTGGATTTCTTCTTTGATATGGGTTATTTTTAAAGGCATTATTTAATTCCCAATATCTGGGTATATTCCAGCCATCTTTGCATTACTGACTTTTTATTTAATTCCAATGTAGTCAGAGAACATACTTTGTTTGACTTAAACCTAGAGATTTTTTTATTATCAAGAATATAGCCTATATTAGCAAACTTTTGCAATGCAAAATAATGTGTATTCTTTCGTTAGGTGCAATTAGATCATGCTGGCTAAATGTCTTGTGCAAGTCTTTTATATCTTTGCTGATTTCCCATTCTGCAAATTATGGAGAGTAAGATGCTGAAATATCTAACTATACTTTGGATTTGTCCAGTACTTCTTACAGTTCTATCCACTCTTGTTTTATATATTTTGAAGCTCTGTTGTGATGTACATTAAGATTTCTCTTTAAGATTTTTCTCATTAAGATTTTCTCTTTATTTCTGATTTTAATGTTTATGTTTGTTTTGTATACTCTTCATAACTTGCCTCCTTTATTATTATGAAATTATCCTCTTTATCTCTGATAATATTTTTTGCTCTTAAATTTAATTTATCTGATAGCCACTCCTGATTTCTTTGGATTGGCATTAGAATAATATGCCTTTTGTCTGTTTTTCACCTTTTATGCCTTCTTCCAACTTTTATTTTTAACTCATTCCTGTCTGTACTTTAATGGGTTTCTTATAGGAAGAATATGATTTCTTTGTGGTTTTTTAAATCCATTTTGACTGTCTCTGCCTTTTGATTGGGGGTGTTTATGCCATTTACATTTAGTATGATTATTGATAAAACATATCAAAACCCAAACAGGGTTTCAATATATCATCTTGTTATTTGTTTTCTATTTGTTTCATCTTTCCTTTGTTCTTATTTTCTTCCTCTTTTTGGATTGAGTACTTTTTAAAAGATTTTGTTTATTCATTTGATAGAGATCACAAGCAGTCAGAGAGGCAGACAGAGAGAGAGGGGGAAGCAGGCTCTGCTTCAGCAGAGAGCCTGCGGACTGAGTATTTTTAATATTTAATTTTATCTCCTTTCTTGGCTTATTAGCTATAACTCTTTGTTTTCTTATTTTAGTGATTGCTGAAGGGTTTATTGTATACATCTTTAATGTACCATTGTTTAACTTAAAGTCATATTATGCCCTTTTATGGATAGCATAAGAAATTTATAATAGTATAATTCCATTCTCCCTCTCCTGAACTTTGTGCCATTGTTCTCCTACCTGATATATATATTATAAACTTTATCAACTATAGTTACCATTTCCATATTTAAAAATTAAATAATACTTTTAAAACCAAAAATAAGTCAAATTTATTCACATATGTATCATTTATGATGCTCTTTCTTTCTTCTCTTTTTTAAGATTTTATTTATTTGACAGACAGAGATCACAAGTAGGCAGAGAGGCAGGCAGAGGGAGAGGGGGGAAGCAGGCTCCCTCCCGAGCAGAGAGCCGAATGTGGGCCCAATCCCAGGACCCTGGGATCATAACCTGAGCCAAAGGCAGAGGCTTAACCCACTGAGCTATCTAGGTACCCCAATGCTCTTTATTTCTTTGTGCAAGTTTAGTTTCACAATTAGGACCATGCTCTTTCTCTATCTATGACTTAAAACTCTTATAGTGTGTCTGTTGGTGATAAATTATTTCTGCTTTAAGATATCCAAAAAGTCCTCACTTTGCTTTTGTCTTTGAAGTATATTTTCATTAAGTATAGGATTCTAGTTTGACAGTTTTTTTTTCTTTCAGTACTTAAATATGTTGCTCTACTGTCCTCTGACTTGCTTTGCTTCCAAAAAGAGGTTGCTAACACTTTCATCGAAATGCAATGTATTTTTTTTTTTTCTGGATGCTCCTAAGATTTTCTCTTTATTTCTGATTTTAAGCAATTTGATTATGATGTGACTTTGTGTGGTTTTCTTTATGTTTCTGGGATTTAGTGACTTCCTTAGACCTGTGTACTTAAAATTTTCTTTTTTCTTTTAAGATTTTATTTATTTGACAGAGACACAGTGAGAGAGGGAACACAAACAGAGGAAGTGGGAGAGGGAGAAGTGGGCTTCCTGCCGAGCAGGGAGCCAGATGTAAGACTCGATCTCAGGACCCTGGGATCATGGCCTGAGCCAAAGGCAGACATTTAATGACTGAGCCACCCAGGCACCCCTGGATTTATAATTTTCATCAAGTTTGAGAAATTAGGGCCATTATTTCTTAAAATATTTTTTCTGTCTCTTACTCCCACTTCACCCTGCTCTCAACACCTTCTCAAGTAAGGATTATATGTATAATAATTGTTCCATGGTTCACTGATGCTACATTCAGGGTTTTATTTATTTATTCATTTGGATCATTTTTTGTTATGTTCTCAAGCTCTTCTTCTTTTTCAGTGTCTAATATGCGGCATTTTTCATCTTTTGAATTTTGACTTTTTTTTAATGTCTCCGATATCACTACATAGCATGTTACATCTTTCCTCTACCTCCGTAAACATAATGGAATATGTCTACAATAACTGTCGTCTACTTTTATCATCATGGTCATTTCTGGGTTTGTGTATGTTGATTTTTCTCTTCATTATGGGTTATATTTTCTTGCATGTTTGATAAGTTTTTAGATGATTCCAGACATTGTGAATTTTATCTTATTAGGTAATGAATGTTGTCCTACTTATATAAATATTCTTAAACTTTGTTCTTCTGTGCAGTTAAGTTACTTGGGAACAGTTTGATATTTTTGAGGTTTTAAAATATATTTTGCTAGGCCCCACCAGAGCAAACTTTGCCCCACTACTAAGGCCAATACCTTTTTGAGTACTCTACCCAATTTCCCATGAATCATGAGATTTTCTACTCTGGCTGGTGATGGTATGAACTATTCCCAGCCCTGAGTAAGTTTCAGAGTTACTTTTTCTGTCCTTTTGGGGTAGTTCTTTTCTAGCCTCATGTCATTTCCTCACATGCATCCACTTATCAGTACTCACGTGAAGATCTCTGGGGGTCTTTAAAGATCTCCAAGCTCTCTACCTCTTGCAGTTCTCTCTTCTTCAATATCTGCCCAGTGAACTCAAGCTGCTTTGACCTTGCCAGGCTTGCAGCCCAGTCTCTCCAACTCAGAGAGGCCACCAGGCCCAACCTGAGTTCCTCCTCCCTGTGCAAACTCTCTCCAGGCAGTACTCTGGGCCGACCTGAAGGCTCACTTCTTTTGTTGCCCCTCTCTCAGTTATCATTCTCAATGTTGTCTGATGTTTAATGTCTGAAGGTCAGTTTCATATTTTTTTTTTCATATTTTCAATTGCTTCAAGAGGGTGGACAAATAATGTTCCTATTACACAATCATCAGCCGAAACAGACATACAGTAATCTTGCTTGATGGATAAATTTATTTCTGAGATTTCAGTTATTTTTTTAAGTTTTCTTCTGCTTGTTGCATTTTTTTCTTTTTCAGGTTTCATTTTTCTTTCTGTTTCTGCTTGTCTTCTTTCCTGCTATAGGCTTTCCTCACGTGTTGAGTAATCCTTGCTTGCTTGCAATAATATTTTGCACATGTGAGGGAGGCCCTAAGAATCTGACCTACTGGGCTTGCCAAATACTGGGATTCACAGTAGGTGACCTGGTTGAGCTATTTTATTGGGGAAGCCCCAGTTGTCAATATCTGGAGATCTTATCTCTTTTCCTGCTCTGAGTCCCCCAAGGGGGAAAAAAATCTTCATTCTCCTAAATTTTTAAAACATTTTTATTTACATTTATTCTGTGCAGAATTTACTCCCAGGCCATAAGTTTTCATTTCTTCAGTTTCTTCTGGGATATCTTTTTCTTCTGTACAACCTCCTCTTCTGGTATAGGAACAATCTGCTCTTTTTCAGTAAGGATCATCTCAGTATGGCAGGGGGAGCTCATGTATGGGTTAATCTGACCGTGAGCCCTGTAAATTCTACACCGCATCTTGGGGGCTTTCTTCACCTGAATGTGCTCAATGACCAGAGAATCGACATCTAAATCCTTAAGTTCAGCATTACTCTATGCATTTTTAAGCATGTGCAGTAAAAATTCAGCACTCTTTTTGGGCCACCGACCCTGTGTCCAGCCTCACTGTTTGGCTTGGACACACCTACCATCTCCACCATTGTAGTGATGGAATGGCACACACTGTTTCTGCAAAGTGACATCTTTCAGATACTTGGTGGCTTTTCAGATATGCATACCCTTTATGCCTGGGCAGTTTCACATGTGTTCTTAAAGTGAACACAAACATTTGAACCTCTTTATTTGCATGATTTTGTAGGGTTTTCTGGGTCAAGCAAATAGCGAACCATTTTCAGAGGTCACCCCAGGCCACTGAGATGAAGAGCTCTCCTGCATTTTTTGTATCTAGGTTACCAGTGTTTTTGGAGCAGAGGCAAGTAAGGGAACTGAGAAGTCTCAGCCTTTGGTATGTAGACTCTGTCCTAACCTCTCCTTTTTAGTTTTGGAACTTTACCTTCTTGGTGGCTGATGTTCCTGAGTCTAGAGTTTCCATGATTTAGCTTCTCATAGTAGTAGGCTCTGACCTGCTGAGAAGAGCAGCAGGTAATTTGATGGTAATTTAATGATGGTAACAGGGTGAGGGAGGGGATCCTGGGAAGTCTGTCTACTTCTTGTATAGATTTTCAGCCATTCTTGCTCTTTGAACCTCTCTCAATCCCTTCATTGAGAGTTAACTTCATGCTTACAACTCCTGAACCCTCTTCAGTTTCTGGATTTTCCCAGAGCTATTGTAGGTTCCACATTTCTCTGGTCTATTAACATTTACCACTATCCCACTGCCCCCCAGCGTCTGATTATGTGGAGGGAAAAATCACCTCTAAATTTCTCTGAGGATACTAACTAGATTTGTCAAGGTGTCTCTGGTTCCTGGGTTGTCATTTTTTTCTAGGGAGCCAGATATTCCTTTCAGTCTTCTTGGTCTTTTTCTTTCAAATGGCCAGCTTTCCCATGGGCCTAGTTATCCTTGGTCTTCTGTTCATATTTTAGGATGAAGGACATTCTGTTTTCCCTCCCTTCTCCTATGGTCCTCTGCCCTGTTTCTTATATTCCACATATAAGTGAAACCATGATAATTGTCTTTCTCTAATTGACTTATTTCCCTCAGTATAATACCCTCCAGTTCCAACCACGTTGATGTAAATGGTAAATATTCATCCTTTCCGATGACTAATATTCCACCGTATGTATATAATATACACCATATATACCATAGGATATACCATGTCTTCTTCATCCATTCATCTGTCGATGGGCATCCCAGCCCTTTCCACACTTTGGCTACTGTGGACATTACTGCTATGAACATTGGGGTGCAGGTGCCCCTTGGGGTCATTACATTTGTGTCTTTTGGATAAATACTTAGTAATGCAATTGCTGCGTCATAGGGTAGCTCTATTTTTCACGTCTTGAGAAATCTCCATACTGTTTTCCAGAGTGGCTGCACCAGCTTGCATTCTCATTCTCACCACAGTGTCAGAGGGCTCCCCTTTCTACACATCCTTGCCAACATTTGTTGTTTCCTGTCTTGTTAATTTTAGCCATTTTGACTGATATAAGGTAGTATCTCATTGTGATTTTGATTTGTAGTTCCCTGATACCAAGGGATGTGGAGAATTTTTTCATGTGTCTGTTAACAGGCCATACTCTTGAGTTAAGGAAAGGCCTGAGTAGAGGCAACCTATGTGGAGAGGGCCTTGCAAATCAGTAGACTTTGCTTCAGAGTTCACAAATAGCATTTTGGTGCTCTTGGGACCCTCTCTGGATATTAGAATAGGAAGCATCAATACCTATGTTAAGCACCATGGATCTCCTTGGCCAAATGTCTTTAGGAAGAGCCTTCTGCTTGGTTTGTCAGTTTGCCTAGGGATAAACATCTGATTTTCAGTGTCTCCCTGTGAAATGGGGAGGGGCCTGGGGAAGGGACTGATTGACACAACTGTTTTGTTAACAAACCTTTCATTAAACATCCTCTTTGATTTCTTTTTTCACTTTCAGCTGTGATCATACAGCCTCTCCATATTCTGTTGGGAGCGTTAGCCACCGTATGAGCCTACCACCATGTCGCTGTGCACTCATACTTGGCTCTGTCCTATTGGTTATCTGTGCCCTCTGCTCTCTATCTCCCTGTATCCATTTTAATGTCTTGTGTACCTATAACCCCTTCTTTAACCCCCCCCTTCCTGTTTTGGGAGATTATTGCATTTCGTATCTCTTTTTTTTTTTTTTTTTTTTGGGTTTTTTTTTTTTTCTTTTTTTTTTTTTTTTTTTTTTATAAACATATATTTTTATCCCCAGGGGTACAGGTCTGTGAATCACCAGGTTTACACACTTCACAGCACTCACCAAATCACATGCATTTCGTATCTCTTTATTGGGATTTGGAAGAAAAAGGAAAAATCCATGTGTAAAATCCACCATGTTAAATCAGAAGTCTGTTTTCCCCTAGTTTTATGAGCCCTTAAGCTTCCACAGAATAAACACATAATTGGTTTTCCTTAACCCAGGAAAACATCTAAGTTGGAGTAAATGAACCTTCCAAATTCTTGAGCCAACCAGTGCAATGTTTCTGTGATGCACAGACTTTATGTCTACCAAATTTATGGGGGTAGCGTAGTCACCCGGGATGGATCTGAAGCCAGATATACTGTAACAAGATCTCTGACTCCCAAGGATTACAAAATGCCAAATTATGACAATGTAGACCCCATAAAGAAACTGAAGCTGCATCTTGGAGTCTGAGTTAGAGCCTGAGCATACTGGTCCTTGGGTGATCCTATCTCACAAATAATACATTATTTGAGGCCCTGTCCTGGAGGGGGATTGCTGCAATATCTATGTAAGGGGCCTGTTGTTCAGGTGTCTGTAGCTCCAACTCATCATCCTGGTGCTGTGGTTTCACTGACACCAGAGTCCCCATGGGTGATGTATCGTACATCAGGGGAATGTTCCCTGGAGAAAATGAAAGATCTGCAAGAAAACTCTTAATAATTACTGGGGGAAAAATTGCTACCATGCTGCATATAAAAAGTCACTCTCTCCCCCACAAGTAGAAGAGAATATAGATACTCACTTTGCTTTTCCCAGATCATCTCCGGCACTCATACAATATGTTTAGATGTAAGTAAAGGTAATTCTTCAATCCACCCTCCAATTAAAAAAAAAAAATCTGTATTCCCTGAATGTCTCTGAACCTCCACAGATTTAAAGATGGATAAGCATTAAAATGTCACAATCTCCTGGACTTGGTGCTTTTAAATTTCCTGTTTCACAACTCCTGAGATGTAATTTCAAGTGCAAAAATATCTGTCAGGGAGGATATTAAACAACGCCACACCTTCAGCTGTTCTGTCTTCAGCTATTTACAGATATGTTTCAAAAACATACCATTTAAATATGAACAGCAACTTCCTGTTAAACTTTGGATGTAGAAACCAGCAAGAAATATGGCCCCCGCTGGTGAGGGAGGAAAAAATAGTTTCTGTATACAAAGCCTTAACATAATAAACAAGCAGAAGAACTTCCTGATAAATAGCGCCAAGCAAACATTCATATCCTTGCCTCCGCTGTATTCAAAATATTTTTACTAGACCAAGTGCAAAGTATTATTATCATTAATATTAAGTTTATCCTTTTTGGAACTGATCCAGGCTCCAGTTCTACCAGAAGGTCTGGTAGGAGCCAAGGGTATGGACGTTTTTCATGGCAGTTACTTTGGTTTTAATTCTCTTCATATAAATGTTGCAGAGCTATGGATGGATATTAACATTACTGTGCTTGATGAAATCCACGCCCATCAGCCTCCGGGGTCCTGCAGCAGCCACCCCACAAAATCATCAAAACGGAAATTCCCAGGCAGTAAACAGACAGATCCAGCGACAGTCTCTGAAGGCAGCGCCAGGAAGCTGGGCAAGGACAGTCGCAAAGACATCTGGGTCCCTACAGGTTCCTTCTAGCCACCTGGGAACCCAACGAGGCCAGCAACATAAACACTGAGGACCCAGGACCTTACAGAAACCACTCATTTGTGTTCTCTTCATTCGCCAAAGCAAAATGCAAACCTGGTTGTTCTCTTTATTTAAACCAAAAATGAAACACTTTTTAATTGATATGTTACATAGATGCAGACAAGTATACACATCTGATGAACGTTCATAAACTGAATCTAGCCGTGTAAACAGCCCCCAGACTGAAACACAGAACATGAGCAGCCCGCAAGGAGGCTCGTGTTTTTCTCATTTCCCGTTACAGTCACCACCTATCTCTGCTCCAAGGGTGACCACTCCCTGGGCATCCTTTTTTACATATATTCCCAAACGGGAACTGGAATTTCAGAAATTAGTCGAAGTAAATTTGCTTCAGTGCACTGGAATTGAGGACACAAAACCCACACATGACAAAGAATGATGTCCCCAAGAATCTTTTTCAGCATTCCTCTGGGATAGGTGAAGGCTTTGTGTTGGGGGAAGGAGAAAAGCAAGGGGAGATGAGGGAAGAGATGTGGGAGAGGCAGAATCCCAGAGGATGTCAAGTCCCTGCTGGTCAGATGGGCTGGCAGGCTGAGAGAACACCAGGATGAGGTGGCAGCCTCTGAGTTTCATGTCTCAATCTACCACTGACCACCTGGTTCAGCAAGAAGCTGGACAGCAAATGTATCTTGCTTGGACGCCACCATACCACCCCGATGAGCTCTGACTATGGCCCATTGCCCTTGCCAACCCCAAACTGCACCTCCCTGGGAAAGCCACAGCCCTGACCTTGGGAAGCTTAGAGTCAAGCTGGGAAGCAGGCAATGGGGTCAACATCACCCAGTGCAGGGTGAGGCATTTGTGATAGGCAGGCACAAAGCTCACTGCAAGGGCTTGTTTGTTTATGTATTACTGTAACTATTGAACACATGTTTCCCGAGTGAACCAACATATGAATGAATGAATGAACAGAATACCTCCCATCTTGCCTGAACTGGGAGCATGCCTGTTAGCCAGCTGGCTTAACCTGCAAAAGAATGACAAATTGGAGGACCAGAAAGCCTGAGTAGCCCTCTCATGGGGCCAGCTGAACTGTAGACAGTGCTCAAGGAGGAGCTCTTGTGAAGGTGAGGCTCCTGGACCTACCAGGGACTCCAGCTACCAGAGGATCCAATTAATGCTGGCTCGTGTAATAAAGACGTTTTGTTAATTCATACACACACACACAAAACAAAAATTCGGGAGGTAGGTAGTTCCCAGGTGTGCTCACTTCCCCACGATGTACTGAAAGCTTTTCTTCTATCCTCCTATTCTGTCCCCTCAGCTCTTGGTGCCCCAGTAAAGACACGATGTTCTTCGTGTCATCAAATGCTTCTCAGCTTTTATTAAGGAAGGAAAAAGCAAAAGATTCCCTATTTCTCATTGCTAAATATGATCCCCTGACCTACAGGGTGGCTGGGAAGGGGAGGATCTGGTCACTGTCAGAAGCCACTCTCCCCAGATCTTTGGGGCACAGACATGACTAGATTCTGTCGGCACATCCGAGAGCTTCCAAGAGCTAGTGTGGCCCATTTGGTGAAGAACACAGGAGTCTGAGGGCCAGGACTATTGTGTGTCCTTGAGCAGGTCACCTGAGATTTTGACCTCCTCTTTGTTCCAAGGGCACAGCTGGACAGTGGAACTGGTAAATTCTTCCCAGTCTTGAAATTCAAGGCTCCATATTTCTGTTCCCTCTTCTCAGATGATATGCCCCAGTGGAATGGTGTTTGCTTGTTCCACGATGACAAGCTTGTGAAGAAAATCTTTCTAAAAACATAGCTCATGTATTGCAGGTGGCATTGCTGCATATTCTGGAAATTATGTTAGTTGTCTATAGCACACAAAGAAGAGCAACATAGTACAAAGATCGTTGTACTATGGGTTGAATTGTGTCCCTGAAAAAGATATGTTGAAGTCCTAACCCCCAGGGCCTGTGAATGTGACCTTATATGTAGTTAGGGTCTTTGCAGATGTGACCAAGTTAGGATGAGGACATACTGAATGGGGGGGGGGCTAATCCAACATGACTGGTGACCTTCTAAGAAGAGGAGAAGACAGGGACACTCAGGAAGAAGGCCAGGTGACAGTGGAGACAGAGATTCAAGCACTGCAGCTGTGAGTCAGTGAACATCTGGAGCCACCAGAAGCTGGAAGAAGGAAGGATGGATTCTCCCCAGAGCCTTAGAGGCAACGGGCCCTGCTGACAGGGACTTTGGACTTTGGACTTCAGACTTCTACCCTCCTGGACTGTGAGACAGCAAATTTCTATTGTTTTAAGCCACCCAGTTTGTGGTCTTTGTTAGAGCAGCCCTCAGAAACTAACACAGATAATACTATTTAAATATCTAGGCCTTAGTAGGACACCGGGGCGTGGTCTGTATCCCTCTCCATATTCCAGGAAACAGGTAGGACAACAATGCGATGAAATTTGTCTTTACCCCAGGCCAATGTCACCAGCAACCCTCAGGGAGAAGTAGTAAGGTGGAGGAGTTAAAAGCCTGGGCTCCAGAGCCTGAATTCAAACCTTTCTCTGTCCTATACTAGCTGTGTTACCTTGGGCAAGTCACTTCACTTCTCTGTGCCGCAGGAGCCTTGTGTATAGATAAAGGAAATAAATTTGGGTCTAACGAGGGGTAAATGAGTTAACATGTGTAAAATGTCTAGAACAATACCTGGTGCACAATGAGTGCTTGCTGAGAACAAAAGTTGTCAAGTCATAGATGTTTTGCCCGTCCCCTTGTTTACAGCTTAGCTACAGTGGGTCACTTAATGGACTCCTTTAAAGCAAAAATGGGTAGATAAAGCTAGAAAGATTAAGCCAGTATCTGGAGTTATAGCAAGTTCAAAAGTCAAAGCTAGATGAGAAAAGCCAAGAGCAAAGTGTGTAGAGAGTCAGGACCAGGACTTACAATGCCAGGGGATGGGCTGGAACTCAGATGTTGGAGGACAAGACAGGTATCTGCACGTCCTGGCAAGCAAGACCTGGAGGTGGGAAGAGGGGGAGCCCAGCATCCAGCTCCCTGGCAGAGGGTAAAATACAGGGCCCTTGACTGCCTGGCTATTCTTGGTGGAGGTGGAGGGCTTAAGGAAATCCCAAACAAGGGATAGTTGGGGCTGCTGCCTACGAGGTGCCTGTGCAGAACCCAGCACCATGAACTTCCATCAAGCTGAGAAGTGGGTACTGTTTGGGTAGGATCACTTGGCTATGGGTTACTAGGGATGTGAGTGTCTGACAATGGTGGCTGACCCCTCCTGCTGGTTCCATCAGATATGCCATGGGCTACTAGGGTTCCACCTGCTGTCCCGCTTCCATGCTCAGTTAGACAAGGCCCAGGGCCACCCAGCTGCACACTAGTCATAGCCCAGGAGAGAGCAGCCATGGGTCTGAGGAATAGCCAGTTTGCTCTTCTTAGGGCATCTGAAGCTGTCCCCAGCCTTACTTTCCTGCCCTGAACGAGCGAGAAAGAGAAGGCAAATGTACCTTTGGCCAAAAAGTGTAAATTTGAGAAGTAAAGCAAACAACATCTAATTTGTCAAGATACACACAGCCTCGTGGTGGTTACTGTAAGACAAACCGGCCCAGAAAAATCCCTAGCAGCCTTTCACAGGTCGTGGAAACAAATCTGTGTGTAAACACCTTTGGAAACAAATGGCAAAAGATAAAAACAAAATAGAGCACAAAACTGTTCAGAGGCCATGGGGCAGCCAACCCCCTCCAGGGGACTCTGGACCAATAGCTGTCCGTGACACGGTTCTGGAGTTCTTGGCTTTGTTTCTGTTCTTAAAAACTTGTTTATTCACCATTTCTTCACCACCATGACTCTTGGTAATATGTTTTATCTTTATTTCCTCATTTGTCATCTTCGATCTCCTCTGATTCTGCACTATTAAGAAATAAGCATTTCATTCATTTCCGCTAATCCCACCTCCCCCAAATCATGAATTTTAGTTTTTATTTTTGTGACACTGACACCTCTAAACATAGTGTTGACCATATATTGCTTTCCCATCCACTGTAGACAGTGCTGAGTGTTCCCCATCTCCCCTCTCCTGCCTCCCATTGGGTTCTCCTTTTACAATATCAAAGATTTACAATATTCTCTTTGACAACCGTAATTAAGTTTTCTTTTCTTTGTTAAGTTTTATCTATGTGTCAGAACAAGTAAATGACATTTGCATTTTTATAACCCTGTAAGTGCTATTCCTAGCAGACAAGTTGTTTCCTTCTCAATGGACCTGATGGCTTTTCCAGACCACACAAAGGAGAATGATTTGAACATCAAGATCAAATGGATTCTTTTTCTTATGTGCATTCATGTTGCTCAAGATTGTGCCACATTTTTAGTTCGTTCATTATTAAACAGTCCCTTTTGTAAACAACTTTATGGTTTTTTCCTAAATATTCTAATTGCTTTTCTTTTTTCTTATTGACAAAGAATACCTGCTTCCCAATTCTCAAGCTTTTCAATCCTGCCATCTGCGTTGTTTATTCGTCCATGGGCACAGCTCCAAAATTGTCGTTCTTTATTCCAATCTGTACTGCCAGGGCTGGAGGTCTATGAGCTATATTTCCCAGAAGGTTTTATTAGTAAAAGGCACTAGAGGCTGCTGGGTGAGAGAAAGCATTTCCCCTGCTCTGTTCTGGTGGTAGCAACCGTATGTGACCGCAATCTGTGGATTGGTGGTAGGTATGGCAATAGTGGAGGAGCTGTGGGTTCTGTGCTCTGCAGCAGCAGCCAGAGGGCTAGCTCCTGGCTTCCAGCTGAGTGGCAGTAGTACTCACAAGCTCTAGATGACCCCACTTTCCATTCCAGGCCTATGCCTACTGATCTCTGGGAAGTAGGGACTGAATTATCTCCCCAAAATTTATGTTAAAGCTCTAACCTCCAATATGACTCTATTAGGAGATAGGGTCTTTAAAAAGATAATTAAGGATAAATGAGATCGTAAGAATGGAGGCCTTGTTGTATGATCGTTGTTCCTGTAGGAAAAGGAAGAGACACCAGAAATCTCTCTCTCTCTCTCTACACAAATGCATAAGGAAAATTCTTTGTGAGGACTCAGTGAGAAGCTGGCTGTCTGTAAGCCAGGAAGAGGGTTCTCACCAGAAGCCAAACATGCCAACACCTTGATCTTGGACTTCTAGCCTCAAAAACCGTGAGAAAATACTGGTTAAGCCACCGATTCTGGGGCATTTCTTTTATGTAGACCAAGCAAATTAATACATTGAATAATAGCAATTTCCAATTTTTATTCCTCTGCCTTTCAATGTTTTCTTTTCTCTTTACTTTTTGAAGATTCTATTGACATTTCTTCAAGCTCATTAATTTTCTCCTTGGCCATGTGCAGTCTATTGATGAGCCCATCAAAGGCATTCTTCATTTCTGTTATGGTCTTTTGATTTCTAGCATTTCTTTTGGATTCTTTCATAGAGTTCTCATCCCTTTGCTTACAGTACCAATATGTGCTTGCATGGTGTCCATGTCTTCCATTGGAAGCTTTAGCATATTAATCATAGTAGTTTTGAAGTCCTCATCTGATAATCCCAGAATATTTGCCATATCTGAGTCTTGTTTTGATGCTTGCTCAGCCTCTTTAAATTCTATTTTTTGTCTTTTAGTATGCCTTGTAATTTTCTGTTGCAAGCTAGACATGATATATTGGATAGAAGGAACTGAGATGAGTAGGCTTCTACTGTGAGATTTTATATTTACCTGGCTAGAAGTTAGGTTGTGTTTATTGTTTGCTGTAGCTGTAGGAGTCTGAGGCTAAAATTTCTTCTGGTGTCCGTGTTTTTATGTCTCTTGCAGTTTTGGGGTTTCCCTGGAGACTTCTTAAATAAAGTCTGAGATGTGCAATTCCTTCAACTGTATTCCTTGGTTATTATCCAGGAGCCCTGCTGATGTGATGGTAAGGTGTAGAAGAGGGGAAGCATCCCATAATCTTATGGTCAAGTTTCAGTCTTTTAGTAAGCCTATGCCCAGTGGCTGTGACCTTCTCAAGTGCCCCTCAGTCGCCCTACCCTCCCCAACTTAGGTGAAACAGAAAGGCTGAAGGGACTGGAATTGGGTATTTTTCTCCTCCCATATTGGTTAAGCTCTAATATAAGTTGGTTAGGCTCTAGTAAAATAGTTTCTCTTGAGGACAGGCCTTGTTAAGAACAGAATGCACTGGGAATATCTCAGGACGTTTTCTTTCCCAATTGTCCTGCTGGAGACATAAGGGAATTTTTCTCTCATCTTCACCATGAGAACCCATAAAGAACTTTAGAGGTAAGATTCATAAAAGCATGGGAGTCTCCCTAAGACCAGGACTCCTAAAGTTTTAAAATCTCAATTTCATTCACACAGAGTCTCCAGCAATTTATCTGTGACAAGTTTAGGTTTTTCTAGCTGGGTACTGGTTCCATGGAGGTTTTCACTCCTGGCCTTCTGCTGCAATAAACTGTGATGCCCTGTATCTGCCTGTCTGTCTCTCCAGGATTTGGGGGCAGTGGTTTGCCTGTGACCTCAATATTCCAATGGCTCTAAGAAGAGTTGTTGATTTTTCAGTTTAGCTTTTTTCTTGCTGTGAAGATGGAAGTGAGGACTTCCAAGCTCCTTATGTGCTGGACTGGAAACCCTAGGTTGCTTTCAATACTTTTTAGAGCAATTCCCTGATTACAAACCCTACTCTGTTGGAAATATCTAGAGGAGTTTTTATTTTCTTGACTGGACACTGACCCACATGCTTTCCTACTACACTGACTCTTCCTGCCTGGAGACGTCCATGTCAGAACCTCCTGGGATAATGTTCAAATCCAGACCCCATGTTTCCAAGTCCTGCTGCATCCTTGTCACCTGGGGACTTCCCTTCCTGGGCTATTCCTTGTCATCTGGGGTAGACCTCCTGTTTCTTGGATCCTGTGTCTTCCATCTTTGTTTCTATCTTTGTTTTGTTGGAGTACTTCCTCAAGAAACTCTATAAGAAAATGTTGCAGATTTTGACTGCTTAGTCACCTGAACAATTTGTTTGTTAGTCCTAATATTTTAAAAAAATTGTTTTGCTGGGTACAGAATTTAATGTTCAAAATACTTTCCCTCAAACCTTTGAAGACCTTGCTCCATTGTCTTCTAGAACCCTCTCTCCCTCAGGAGGTCTGATTTTTCATTCTTTACAAACAGGCTATCTTTATTTTTTTCCTCCCTGGATCTTGTAGCATCTTTTTATTCTTAGTATTCTCAAATTTCTTAGTAGAGACTGTGTCTGAATGTGGACATTTTATTATTGATACAGAATTTCACTTGATAGGTCTTTTCAGTCTGAAGACTTCGACACCTTGGCTTTGGGAAAGTATCTCCTGTTACATCTCAGATCATTTCTTTTTCCTCAGTGTCCTCTGCTTGCTCCGAACTCCAACTGTCACAGTCAAATGCTGGCCATCTTTGACTGATTTACTACTCCTTTTTTTCTTCCTCTCCTTCATGTTTTCAGTTCCTTTCTTATTTTTGTCCTATAATCTGGGAAGCTTCCCAATTTTATTCAAAGTTTTATTTAAATACTCATACTCTTAATTTCTAAGATTTCTTCTTTATTATGTAATTATTATTTTTTTCACAGTGTCCAGTTTTTGTTTTACAGATTCAATAACTTCTCATATCTCTCTGAGGATATTAGAATTTTTAGGAATTATCTTCTGATCCCTGAGTTATTTATTTTTCCTATGGGGTTGGTTGTTTTGCTTGCTAATGTTCATATTTCCCTTTCACGCTGCTGTCTTCTTATGTGTCTGGTGATCCTTGATCTTTCTTTCATATTTGGGAGTGAAGCTCCAGGCTGATTGTTCTGGGTGCCTGATAGTTGTAGCTGGTCTGTACCCCATGAGGACTCTTCCTTGCATGGGGCAAGTGACTGGGAGCTTTGTATAAGTAGATAGGGCTTGTTGACTAGAAGCTTTGCTCTGGAACGAGCAGTTGCTTAGATGGCTAGTAAGTGCTAAATGAGGAAGGCCTTATTCTAGACCAGTTCTCCATCGTGGCTGGACCTGGTAAATTTTTTAAAAATCCTAATGCCCAGTCCATATGCAGAATCCATTAAATCAGAATCTCTGGTGGGGGAGGGTGGCAGGGACAGAGCCCAGGCATCAGCATTTTTTAAAGTTTCCCAGGATTCCAATAGACAGCTAAGGTTGAGAAGCTCTACTCTGATCAGTGGCTCTCAACAGTCTCCTGGAGGGTTGTTAAAATAGGAATGGATGGGCCTCAATGTGAAGAGTTTCCAATTCAAAAGTTCTGGGTTGGGCCTGAGAATCTGCATTTCTAATTATTTCCCAGGAGCTGCTGCTGCTGCTGCTGCTGCTGCTGGAGGAATGCATTTTGAGAAGCACCGCTTTAGAGCTAATCAGCCCACACTGGAAACCTAGTTCTTGGGAAGTTTGTTCAATTTGTCTAAAAAAGAGCCTGCTTTTAGCCTGAGGTCATGATTGCTCTGTGCTTTGAGGGGGCGGGGAAGCTGATTGACTTAGCAGCTTCATAAACAGATTTCCCATTATTAGTCCTGCCCTTTCCAGCACTTCTCTCCCCGCCCCCCAAGCCTGTCAGCTCACAGTCTGTGCCCCTCTGGGGCTCAGGGAGGGATGGGGCCTACCCACCCCCAGCCTCTATCTGACAACATTCTGGGCTGAAGGCTCTGCTTTTCTTCCTCCTCTGTCCAGTCCATACCCATCCATTGGCTTTCCAGCACGCGTAATCATATGTTCAAATCTTCTGGCCTCTAATGACCCTGCATCCAGGCCAGCCTGCATGGAAGACTGCTTGTCCTGAACTGCTGAGCCCCCTGTGCATACTGGATGCTTCCCTGCTGCCCCAGACGAGGCTGCTTTCAGGCAGGGCTGTCGCTGGAGCCTGTAGGCAGCTGACTTCCCATGTCCAGACCCCGTGCTTCCAGGACAGGCTATAAGGCAATGTCTTCGAGCACTGTGAGATAGTGCCATTTTCTCCCTTTAGAAATGAGGACCATGAGATGCCACACAGCTGGTAGCCCTGGACTCCCAAGCAGGTCTGTACGGCCTTTGACACCTGTGGTCTTAGAAGGACGCTTCTCCCACAGGAAGTGGCCCCAGGACGCAGGTGGTGCCCCAGCTGGCCCAAGGGGGAACTGCAACTTAGCCATGGCGCCCCTTCTCCCCGTTCACAAAAAGGTACTTGTTTTAAAAGGTGTGTTTAAAAAAAGAACATCTCTTTTGGAAATTGAAGTGAATTGAAGTTCATTTTATTCTGAGAGTTTACCTGTAGCTCTTGAGAGAAACTAAAGAGAATTTAAATTAGTTAAGCTTTGGAGAAGATCTCAGGAGCCTCTAGGATATGCATAATTGTCTGGGGATCTCACAAAACGAGGTTAGAAATCTCTGGCCGAAGCTGGAGAAAGATAATTCCCTGTCTTCCCTTCTTCTGTCTTCCACCTGAGGTCTTCCTCAGGCTCTTTGCGGGGAGAGCAGACCTCAGCCAGGGGGCTTGATTCAAGACCCCGGTGTTCCTGCCCCTTCCTCTGGACAAGGGAAGCCATTGGCTTTCCTGCCCATCTGTACAAAGAGCTACAGTGCTGTTTTCATCCCAACCCTCCACTGAGGAATGCGGGTTCTGAAGAAACTCATTGCCTTGCACCGCCTCCCCCTTATAGGGGCAATCGGGGGCTAGATCGACAGTTTTCAAAGCTGAGTCGAGGTAAAGTTGTGTTTTCAAGGAGAATGTTTGAAAGTCTGCAGTTATGACCAAATGCCACACAGGGACAGGAACACCCAGCACAGTCCCAACTCCCAAGGGCCCCCAGGGGCTCCATGCCCACCCACTCAAGGTCACTCGTCTCACCCATTCTCCTCGTGGGGAAGCCTCCAAGGTTCTCCAGCTGGGGGGCCAAGATCACACCACCAACCCTGTGGGATTCATTGGCCATCTGAGCTCTTAATCCTCTTTGCTGAGCTCCCTATGAGCCTCTGGAAGAAAACTGCCATGTTGCACACAAATCCCCACATGAAATGAGGAGGGCAAGCAAGGAGAGTGGCTTAGAAGGGCACTGTAGGTGTCATGATGGCATTTCCATAACCCATGGGGCTCATGAGCACAGAGGCCCACACCACACTCAGGCACACCCAGATTTAAGAGGGCGCAGTGGGGTGTGCCCCGTCTGTCCACATCTGCCCAGCACCTGAGATATGCCAGGACTGAAGATTATTCTACTCTTGGGAGAGCCTGGGGCGTGCCCCCAGAACCTCACCGAAGAACGCCCTAGAACCCACTGAATCCCTTAATGTTCCTGGAAGCGGGAGAGGCAGCTGTGCACAAGAGAATGAAAAAGAGGAATGGATGGGGGATGGGGGAGAAGATGGAGGGCAGGGGCACAAGCAGAGCAAAGAAAAAGTGGAGGGAAGCGGTTGACATCTCACACTACTCAACAAAGAGGGAGGCCAGAGCCGCTGGAGCCAAACAACCACTGGGGACAGAGCGGCAGTCACTTAAATATTTAAAGCAGACGCCCTGTGAGTGGTGGAGGCTGTTCTCTGTTAATATTTAACTCAGGCTGGGCAGTCTCTGGGAAAACAACTGTTTACAGCGGAGATGAACAAACATCCCAGATTGCTTAAAACTGCCAGGAGACTTCAGGGGACGAGCAGCTGCCAGGGTTTCTAGATCATAGCAACTCTAGATGTTGGGCCCGCTCCACCTTGAGGCCACAGGGGCGGGGAGGCCCATGGCCCTCCCTGGGGTGCGGTGAAAACCATAAACACACATCATGGGGTTGGCTGCCCAGCTCCAGAATCGTGGTTTGCAGGAAACCCAGCCCTGCAGCTGGGCCTGGGAGGTGGCTCCAGGCTAGCTGGCCAGCCCCTCGCTTGGGCCACTGAGCCCCGAAGCCCCTGGCTAGGTTGCGTCTCTGGCCCCAGGCACTGTCCCAGAAGGCCGCCTCTCAGACACCACATGACAGCCGGGGCAGGTGCTCCCAAGTACAGAGGCTCTCACTTGTGGGAAGAATCAGTGGCTTGCTTAAAAGTCCCCGCAGCTCACACTAGAGACTTCAGGGACACCAGGTCAGACTGTTTCCCACAGATGACAGCCAGCCTATTATCAGGGAGCATAGGGCAGGGGTCTTTTTCATGGGCCAGGCCTCCAGGAACCTGACTAGCTCTGTGTGGTCTGGATAAATCAGGCCAGGAGTGAAGGATAATCCACTTACCTCAAACTTTATTCCCTCTGGGTTTATTTTCCCCACTATTTGGTCATTCCCAACATCCTCCCACTTGGACCCCAAGGAATGCCGCCATCTTGAATGCTGATGATGGTCTCCAACGCATCGTGGCGGACACCAGGTCTAACTGAATGAAGCACACTCCCTGTTTCACCATCCAGGGCATGGACTGTGAAGTTGCCCAACCATAAACCCACAACCCTGGGCACCTCCTGGCGTGTCACTGCCCATCCTGCCCAAACCACAGTTGGCCTTGACCCATGGACAACTCTCCAAACGGTTGTTTACACACCTGGCCATTTATTTATTATAAAGAGTGAAATAGAGACCAGTGTCTCACTCTGGCAAATCTTCTAGAGAACTGGGGCCCTGCACGTTAATCCTTGTAAAAATAACTTTTAGTTTATTAGAGCCAAGGTTTAGGTAGATACCTGGCCCTGGGTTTCACAGCACAAATATATTTTTATACTCTGAGAACAAAGTGGCATGAGGCTGTCTAAGATATTGGAAGCAGCTTTTCGGGGTTCACAGCCTACTCCTAAAAACTAGAAAACTGTTGGAACACTGGATAAAACAAAATGACACTAATGTAGTCAGTAATTATACTCTCTCGGTGAAAGAGAGGCCCGCAGAGTCTAGAAACATCTAGAGCCACCGGGTGGTCACTTGATCATTCTCATGGCTGATTTTTTATTTTATGGTGGTCCAGCACCAGGATGGCGTTCCCACTTTTGAGGAATCAACCCTTTTGGCAGGTGGTGAGGGGGCAAGACCCTGTTTCTTTCTGTAGAAACCTAAAAGGCTAGAAATGTGCTCCTCTCTCCCTCACCCCCTGGAAGGGCAGCCAGACTCAGCATTTGCCCCAGCATTGTCCTTAGCCACAGGGAGCAGGAGCGTGCTTGGCAGCAATACATGTCCTGGAGATGGGCTTGGACAAGCAGCTTGGTCACCCAGCACCTATGGGCTCCTGACCATTTTACCAAAGTGATTTTCCAGCCATTTGGTGTCCTTTTCATCAATGCATCTCCCAATGACTACCCAAAACTCTTGTGCAGCCAGGATCCCCTATCAGCACGGCCTCGGTTCAGCCCTCTATTGCTGTCAAAAGAGGAGCCCTCATGTCCAGGCAGCTACTTACTCGAAACCACCAGGGGCCTCCTGGATATAATGCTCACCTTCTCATCTCTTTGCCTGTGGGAGACAGAATGTTCCTGTCACCTCCTCCCACCCCCGCCCACCTGGACCTTCTGATGGACCCACTTGTGACAAACACGGCACAAATTCTGATTGATCGGAATTTGACAGCGTGTTCCTGCAAGTTGGGTAACACTCCTGTTTGTCTGTCACAGGCGGTTGAAATGGGGATGGCAAGCCTGGAAGAGCTATAGCTAATTTCTGTTTTAGCCCCTGTATGCAAAGGGCTTTTCTGAAGGCTTAGTCGGGTCTAGAGGGCCAGGCAGCGCCGCTCCCAGAGCGAATAGTCCTCCTGCTTTGTTGAGTGACTAAAGATACACATGGTTACACAGGGTGACTCGGTCCCCAGCCAACTCGAGGCCACCATTGGCTGAGAGAAAGCCCCCATTGCCAGGTGGAATCAAGGCTTAAAATAAAAACCAAGTTCAGGTGTTGAAAAATAGCAAAAGTGGAAATTTGTAGGCTCCTGAGATTGGGAGCAAGATTTATCTGGCTGGGGTTGTGAGGAGTCATTCGGTGGGGCTCCCACGCTGGAAAACCTCCTGTCATTTGCCTAGGTCAATGGACATCTCCCCCATTTTGATTCTCGTCTTTCATCGTGCTCACCAGAAGCACCTACTGTGCACTGGCCCAGCTGTGAGGCGCCCCTACCCCGCCGCCATCGGGGAGGAATGGGCACAGGTGTGGCGACAGGTATGGGAGGGAGTGTGGCTGGATGGCCACCCCCCGTAGCTGGTGTTTCGACTCCAGACTACCAGGCTCTGCAGAGGAGAAGGGGGAACCCCAAACAGTGGGAAATGTGTTTGTGGGGACTGAGTTTGAAAGGGCTGGTGGGTGTGTTGGAACACACGGGAGCCCCTTCCATCCTGCACAAGCCACTCCAAGGTCTCTTGAGGCTGTCCTGGACACGATCCTGTCCCTCCCATCCGCTGGCTACCCTCAGCCTGGAGAGCCAGTGGATGCCACACTCTAGACTGGGCCGCAGGTTCCTGTTCCCTCTACACCTCTCCTTACCTTTGAGACCCTCAACATCCAGGGATTATCAAGGCATGTCCTTTTATTTGCATGTGTCTGTGCATGACACAGTATTTTTTTTATTGGTTATCTTTACTAGATTATTTTTTAAGAGATTTTATTTATTTATTTGAGAAAGAACAGAGAGAAAGAGAGAGCAAGAGCACGGGAGGAGGGGCAGAATCAGAGGGAGAAACAGACTCCCTGCTGAGCAGAGAGCCCAGCACAGGGACTTGATCCCAGGACCCTGAGATCATGACCTGAGTGGTAGACAGACGTTTAACCGATTGAGCCACCCGGGCACCCTCTTTATTAGATTTTTTTATTGTAGTAAAATATACCTAACATAAATATTACCAATTTAACTATTTTGTAAGTGTACAGTTCAGTGGCCTTAAGAACATTCTTGCTGGTGTGCCACTATCACCACCATATGTCTCCAGAACTTTCTCATCTTCCCCAGCCGAACCTCTGTCCCCATGAGACACTGTCTCCCCATTCCCTCTTCCCCCAGCCCTTGGCCACCACCCCCACCCCCACTTTCTGTTTCTATGAGTCCACCTCATGTAAATGAGATAACACACGTGTTCTTTCGTGACTGGCTTAGGTCACTCAGCATAATGTTCCCAAAACTCATCCGTGTCGTAGCAAGTGTCAGAATTTCCCTCCTTGTTCGGGCTGAAGCATATCCCACTGTAGAGCCAGTCCACATTTTGGTCATCCGCTCCTCGGTTGACCCACAACTTTGTTTTGAATTTTTAGTTTACGTAAGACAAGTTACTCCTGGGCCTTTGGTTTCTTTCATGGAGTCTCTTGTCCTTAAGATTAATTCTGATCCTATGCGCACATCTAGGCTCTTGCTTCTAATGGGCCCGGGGCCTAGAATCCCAGGTGTGCCTCTACGGCTGACTCACCCCTTCCCCCATGACAAATGCCAGGGGATGCTGGCCCCTCCCCGCCATAGTCCATCCTGCCAAAAACATCTGTGTACGGGTCCAGTCTATCATTATCCTTTTTTCCATGTTTCTATTTTTCTTTCTGCTTCTTTTTATGACTTCTTATTTCTGCTTTATATTATTAATTCCCTCCCTTGGCTGAGAATATGTATTATACTTATTTAAAATTGTGGATCTGCCCGAAAATTCTGTTCCCTGGGGTGATGGCAGTCGGGGCACAGTCTTCATATGACAGACACCATACCTCTTGGACTTCACTTTGCCTTTGGCCTCTGGGTTCCTGTTCTTCTTTGGGGGACAGGTAATGGGGAGGAGTTGCCACCCAGACCCTGATCTGGGTGTTTGTGTCTCCCCTGGCCAACCCTGGAGCAGCTGGCAAGGAGGAGGGATGAGCCCCAAGAGCACAGATTTACTGCCAAGCACCCTTAATTGCTGTTGCTCCAGCAGAGTTTTTTTTAACTCCTTGATGTCATTGGCCCCAGGAGCAGGTGGGCTTTTCCGATCCCAGGGAGCAGAGCAGGAGGTGAGGAATGTCTGAGGAAGGCTCACCTGAGAGCCCCCGGCTGTCTTCAGGTCCTCACCCAGCAACACTGGGGCCAGTCCTGACCGGACCTTCCCTTGTACAAAGCTACTGGACTGGGCTGCTGGTCTCACTGGTCTCCATCTCAGAGGAACCACCCCCACCTTCTCCATCCCCCCAACCCCGCCTGCGCAAGTCAAAATGGGGCAGGGACTCAACTAGAACTTCTGGGCTCTCCCTCAGCCCCCTCCCCTGTTGCCCTCTTCCCTGGTGTTTATGCCTGTCCCCTCAGCATCCCCTCCCCCCCGCAACAGTTCCCATCAGTCTCGGGTCTCTTCAGGGCTTCTCAGCTTTGTCTTCCCTCCTTTTCCTGAGGTGTCTCCAAGGCTGATGTTCGTGGTGGGAGAGGGGCAAGGGCAGCACCTGCTTGGTCTCCATCTTGTCTGGACCCAGAAGCCTATTTCCATGCCTGTCCCTCCCCAGAGTCCAGCTGGATTCCAAGCTGTGGCAAAGGCACATAAATGTGGTTGGATGAATAAAATGAAGCATCAGGTGGACCCCGTTTGAGCCCTCACTCAGCACTTCTTTGAGGACCTCCCATCAACTCCTCCTTCCCCGACCCCTGGCTCGGCCCCTCTCCTGAGAACATGTTCCCCACCCCCACCATTCCTGACTCACCTGGCCAGACAGAGGATGACAGGATCTGGATAAAGTCACTTAATGTAAATCCAGTTAAAGGCAGACCACATCCCACAATCGATAGTGAAGAAAAGGCTTGACTGGAAACTTCTTTATTTTATTTTCTTAAAAGATTTTATTTGTTTGAGAGAAAGAGAGAGAAAGCACGAGCAGGGGGAAGGGGCAGAAGGAAAGGGAGAACCAAACTCCCCGCTGAGCAGAGAGCCAGACTCAGGGCTTGATCCCGGGACCCCAAGATCATGAGTTGAGCTGAAGGCAGTCGCTTAACCAACTGAGCCATCCATACGCCCTGGAACCTTCTTTAAAAAGGAAACAATTGGGGCGCCTGGGTGGCTCAGTGGGTTAAGCCGCTGCCTTCGGCTCAGGTCATGATCTCAGGGTCCTGGGATCGAGTCCCGCATCGGGCTCTCTGCTCAGCAGGGAGCCTGCTTCCTCCTCTCTCTCTCTCTGCCTGCCTCTCTGCCTACTTGTGATCTCTCTCTGTCAAATAAATAAATTAAATCTTTAAAAAAAAAAAAAAGGAAACAATTGTGAACATTCCTAAAGACTCGTAAGTGAAAACTTGATTTTGTCCTATATTTTAAAAAATTACCTGATAGGCAACCATGAGCTACTTTTTAGAATGAAAGATGAGGGAATCTATTGTTAATTTTGAGGGCATAGTTTTGCAAGCTTGAATAGCATTAATAGCAAATACTTCAGTGGCGTTTACTACATCCGGGCATTCTTCTAAACTATGGATGTAGGGAGATAGATGACAGATCAGTCCCTCTACAGTATGTGTGCATAAGTATTTACATGCATGTATACTACCCATATTTATTCATTTAATGGAAAGAATAATCAAAAGAGACAAATACCATTACTATCCCCACTTTACAGATGAGAACACTGAGGTGCAGAGAGGGTAAGTGACTTACTAGCACACACAGCCTGTGGTGGGAGGATGTAGTCCCAGCATGTCTGCACCTGGATCCCCCCACCATCCTTAACTTCCTGTCTAATTTCTGCAACAGGCTCGTGAAGAGAGTCAGCCTTGCAAAACCTCAAGAGTCTCACCCGTTTCCCCTTGCACCTCTTTGAACACAGTGTCCTTGAAACTGTTCCCTTTGGAAGTGCTTGTGCAGCTGCCCGTCGCTTTGTCCATCTTCTCCTCATTGATGGGGGCCAGCCTGCCTCTCGGACTTCAGTCTGAATGGTTCTGTGTGTGACTTGAGCGCCCTGCAGACTTTGCACTTCTGCTCTTGGGGGGGTTCCACTGTGAGCTGCGGTGTACTCTCCCAAGCCGGATAGACACTCCGGAATCATCCGGAGCCAGACCTGGGTCTACCCCGGGCAGGGTGAGGCTGGGAGGGCTGCTGTTGACTCACTGGCAGAGGGAGCCCGCTTTGCGTCTGCTCCCATCTGGGCCCCGGGGACGCAGGGGTGGACAGAACAGACACGACACCCTGTTTTCATGGAGTGGACATTCTGTGACACTCGAACAGGGCAGGCAAGCATAAACAGGACACTTAAGGGAAATATACAGAGAGAGATACATGACTGGGGAGAAATGAAGCAGGAAAAGAGGATAGGAAGTGCCTCCTGGGAAAACTGCAACTTAAATAGGGTTGGTGGGCAGGTGGGTGCTGGGTAGGGGCTCTCTAAGATTATGAAGAGAGCCTGAGAGGGACGGCAAGGTGGTAAGGTAGGGGACAGCCAGGAGGCCATCAAGGGTGGGCGGAGGGTGCACAAGGCAGGCAGAGTGGGGGATGTGATCTCACGGAGGGGATCAGAGCCAGGTCACATTGGCTCACATGATTATAGGGACTTTGGCTCTGTCTCTGCATGAGCCAGGGAGACGCAGGAGACTTGGAACAGCAGTGGGACAGGTCAGCCGCTGTGTGAAAGAGCAGGATGGCGTGGGCCCATGGGTTAGCATGGATGGTAGTGCCCCCTGCCCCGCCCCCCACCTCCCCCTTACCCTGACCCAATGCCGCTGGCACGCAGGGGGCTAAGAGCCCAGCTGCCTTCTAGAGAGAATGGAGGAGTGAATTGAAGATGACAGGTGTACACAACTCCTTGAAGAATTTTCTAGAAAAGGGAGAAAGATAGTAGTAACTGAAGGGAAGTGAGTCAGGGAGGACTTTTTGTTGTTGTTTTTTCATCCTTGGTCTTTAAGACATGAGCAAAGAGAAATAACCACAGGTGTCCAGCTGGTGAACGAGATCCAGGAGGGAGTTCAAAATTGCTGGGGCTGGAGGGGGAGGCCCCCTGGAAGGATGTCCTCCAGTAGCCAAGAAGAAGTGGGATCCTGGGCCAAAAAGAGCTGTTGTTCTCCACCCACAGGGTAGACAGAAAAAGAGGTAGAGCCTATGGGCCCCACCTTGGGAGTGGAGGGTTCGGGCCCAGCGCTGGGGTCCCTTGGCTCTCGTCCAGCCCTGTCTTCTCCGCTGTGCTGCCTGCCCGCCACCGACACTTCCTCGACCTGCCTACAACTGGATAGCAAGGCACTGCCTGGGGACTCACAGCAAATCTCTGCTGAGCTGAATCGAGGGTGACGTGGCAAGTAGTGCCCACATCGGGGTCGCCCCTGCAGGGAGACAGGGATCTGGTGACTGCCCAACATGGCAGAGGTGACAGAAGGGGTGGTAGGTCCTGTCACGGTGGCGCTGTGGCCTTGCACGACTCTAGCAGGCACCCCAGTGGAACAGTATCTTCAATGGTAGGCAGGAGCCCAGGCCCACCTGTCAAGCCAGCTGCTCCAGTCCCTGGATCCCAGAGGTGCTGTCTCCTGCTGTTCTTCCCTGCTCTGGATGCTAGTTGGGATCAATCTGCTCCCTGCCTTTCTAAAAGGTGCTTGCCATTCTTGCAAATCTGCAAGGACGGGGTCTGGATGAAAATCTGCAGGCTTGCTTTGTCCTGGCCCCTTGTTGCCCCCTGGGACATTCTAGCGGGGGTGCGATGTGGGGGGCATTCTCATCCCATTCTGGAGTCATCCCCAGGGCTCCCCTTTCATGCCGACCCTACCTGCGTCCCCAAAACAGCACCATACCCCTCCAACTGTCTCTCCATTCCCACCCACCAGACAAGCCCTACTCTAGGCAGGGGTGGGGGGACTTCCGAGGGGCTGCCTTCAGTGACACTCAGATGAGAGAGGGCTTTACTTCCTATTGTTCCTGTCTTCCCATGTGTTTTCTTTGCATTTATATGATGTTTTCTCTAATTTTGGCTTCAGCATTAGTGGAATGCTTCCGTTCCTATTTCAACTTTTTAAAGAGAAGCTCAAATTCGAATACAAATGAGGAATGTAGCTAAAAATGGGAGATGTGAAGAGTAACTTTTTTTTTTTAAGTCAGTGCAAATATTTTTGGAATTTAATTTTCCTTAGGGGGGAAAAAAAAAACGACTTGCAGACAGAGAGTCTGCACCCTGTGTTTGAGCACCCGTGGCCTCTGATGTCTTTATTTGTAAATATAACACGGTGATAGATGACTCCACAAACCTGTGCTTCCCTCCCAGCAAAATGAGAACAATGGCCCCTCTTCCTCTTGCCAAGCCTCCTCTGCTTCTCCGTCTTCTTCACATCCTCTCTTCCCCTCCCTGTCATCTTTGGTGATTGTGGGCAATAAGATGACAGCTTACAGGAAACACTTAGTACCCTTAGACAATGACAGTCTATGAGGCAAGAGACATTGCCACTTAATTACAAAGCATATTTCAGCATAAGCATTCGGAAAGCGATGCACACAGGTGGGAAATGCCATCCACTCCGAGCGAGCAGAGACACAGGGGAGAACGTGTATGAAAAGGGGACCAGCAAGCTACAGTGGAAATCTGTATGTTCAGCCTTCGGGGCTGCTGTTCATGCTCCATTACTCCAGAGATGTTAAAATGGTGACAGAGATAAAAATTCTCCTTCTGGGTCATTCGGGCCAACCCTAAGATGGTCGATCCACGTGGCCAAAAGCCTTCTCTCCATTCATAACCAGTGTTTTCTGGTCACCCCAGAGAAGTCTCCCAAAAGGTCTGGGGCTGGGGTGAGGGCATTCAGCTTTTCATGAGTTGGGTCAAGGGTAATAGTGCATTAAGCAGGTTCTTAGCCCAGGATCATTTGATTTTACTTGGTGGAAATCATGGAAACCCTAATGGTCAGCCATAGGTTACTGGCCAAAGAAAATATATGTCAATAAATTTGTGACTGTGTAGCCTTCCAAAGTGAATGCTGGCATGGGAAGCCATTAATAATACATTTGGGGAAAACACTAGCTAAAAAAGCTTATCTTTGGTGATAACGTCAGAATAAAGGATACCTACCTCTTGGGAGGGTGTGGGGGTTATTGACAAGCAAGGGGCCCTGGGAGGCCTCTGGCTGCTGGGAATGTTCTCTATCTTGATTGGGTGCTGGGTCCATAGGTGTCTACACTTACCAAAATCATTAAGCTGCATGGTTGAGATTAGAGCACGTCACTGTGCAAATGTTATACCTCAATGAAAAAAAAATGTAGCAAACTAAATGTTCTGCAAAAATTGTATGTATAGTATGAATATTTTTAAAAGTTAATGCGGCAGATTGGATTTTCCCAAAATGGCAATAGCAATATTCCTGCATGCTCTTCCAGAACCCCATCTGGAGTTAGAGTCTATGTCCTCTGCCCTTGAACCTGGCAGGTCTTTGTGACTGGTCCCATTACTAGTATGTGCTGGAAGTGATGCCAGGTAGCTACTGAGGCTGGGTCAGAAAAGCCGTTCTCACCTGGCTCTCTCCATCTCTCAGAATACATTCCCTTGCAACACAGCCATCATGTTGAGAGGAAGTTCAGGGCACTTGGAAGAGGCCAACTGCAACTTCTGGCCATGTGAGGGAATGAAGGAGCCTTCTGCAACTTTCCAGCCCCCAAGCTTCCAGTCTTCCAGAGGAGGAGGCCCTAGACATCAGCAAGCAAAGATGTGCCATCCCCACTGTGCCTGGTCCAAATACCTTTCCCAACCCACAGAATCATAAACGGTTGTTTTATACTATTAAATTTGGGAAATAATTTGTTACATGGCTGTTCTAGTCTGTTCAAGCTGCTATAACCAAATACCACAAACTGGGTAGCTGATAAACAACAGGTATTTCTTACATTTCTGGAGTCTGGGAATTCCAAGGTCAAGGTGCTAGCAGATTCAGTGTCTGGTGAGGACATCCTGGTCCCTTCACTGATGGTGACTTCTCACTGTGTCCTTACACAGTGGAAGGGATGAGGGAGGTCCCCATAGTCTCTTTTGTCAGGACACAACTCCCATTTACGACTTAATCACCCCCCAAAGACCCGGCTTCTCAATCCTATCACCCTGGGGATTTGGTCTCAACCTAGGAATTCGAGCAGACACAAGCATTCAGACCAGAGCCATCATGACTAGAAACGGTTGGTCGGGTGTCTGTGCGTATCCTTGGAGGACATTGCGGATTATCTGAATAGAGGGATGGGAGCTGCTCTGCAATTATTGCTTTTCTCATTTTCTAGTGTTTCTGTAGATAAGGTGGCATCATTCATGTTATGAAAAGCAAACTTGAAATAGTATGGATGAATTTCTCAAGTGGAAACAGGACTTGTTTTCAAGACTGTTATGGGAGGTCAGCCAGCACTCTACTGCCCTTCTGGCACGGGGGCAAGTCGGGTTGCCAAGGGTAGAATGCGCTCCGGCAGAAATGAACCAGCCTCAGCCGCAGCAGGAAAGCCTCCCGCACCTGTGTTTGCGGGTGGGCGCTCAGCTTGCAAGGGAACGAATGGTGCGCATGTGCGAGTGTGGAGGTGGGCGGGGCTCCTGCTGGGCCAATGACGTATTCCTGGCTAACCACTTCCTCTCCCAACACCTTCCAAAAATCAAGCTAATTCGGGAGATGTGCTTCAAATGCTGCACCTAAGAACAATATTCAAATATGCATATCGGCGCCCACATTTTGAATGGCCGGCATGTATATTGCAAGACGATGAGACAAACCGACTTTGATACACATTCAGTGGGCTCCGCACGTCCCTGGCCACAGAGCAAGAACGTCAAGGTCAGGCCTGCCTTGCAGTGTCTGGCGAAACAAGGGGGACAGAGACACCCTCACCCTTTTCCTCCCCCTACACCAAGGTGGTGGTGTGCACCTTCCCATTCCCCTCCCCCACCTCCCATTTCCTAAATCTCCTTAAAGCGTCCTCTTTCTTCAGTGTTTAAGGTTCAAAATAGCTCCCCATTCGAAGTGGTTTTCACTGAGGAAGACAGCTTGGCTTAGGATTCAGATTTCAGTAGAAACAGGGGAGTTAAAGCTTTCTTTTCTCTCCCCCCCTTCTTTACCCATCATTATTTATTTACCAGGACAGTCTGAAAACCCTGAACCAGTCAGGGTGGGTTTTGTTCTTGATCTACACACCCGATGAAACCCGGAGTCTAGGGGCTCGTCCTCCTATTGGTTTCTACCTGAGGCTCCACAAGTTTGTCTCAGGGAATGATGAGGGGTCGGAGGAAGGCAGCGAGGGCTCAAGGGGAAAGCTAACCCGAATGCCCCCCTTTGGCTGCAGGCAAGTCATAGCCAGCCTGCTGTTCACAAGAGCACCGACCGGGAGGATGGTAGAAGGGCCGCCCTTCATGTCTCCCCGGCAGAGGGCAGGGACGTGGCAGGGGACTGTCTGAGCCTGTCTTGCGGCTCATCCAGGCAGGGGCCACGTCAGGAACACCCTGGGGCAGGAGCACAGGGCTGCTGAGGCACCAGGGCATCAGAAGCCCTGCAGAGGACCAGGGGAACTGGAGCTCAGTGGGGGCTCAGGGCTAGCTCAGAGGCTGGGGATCCAGATCCAAGTAGGCCTGGATCTGCATTGGTGGTGGTGCTCCGGGGCAGAAACTAGAAAACCAGAATATGCCAAAATAGGGCTGGCCTGCTGGACGAGGGGATGGGGAGAAGGGCTAGGGGAATAACCGGAGGTGTTTGCTGGCTGGGGTCAGCCCACCAATGGCTGCCCACTCACAACTGGAATTCTAGGGACCCTTGTACCCACTCCTACCTTGCACTGCAAAAGTCCAGTGACTCTTACAGTGGGGCTCCCGGAGCAATCCCAGATGTCCATCAATGGTCCTAACAAAGTGGTCTGGGGTCTCTGAGGACAGACTGGATGAAAGCCCAAGGATCCAGGTTGTGTTTTGGGGATGAAGAACTTGATGGAACAGGCATCTCCCTGGGCACATAGAGACCACCAGATGCTTGGGGGGCTGAGGAGCAGAGAGCAGGACAGGACAGGGCTGCGGGTCTCCAAGACAAGACCACTGGGATGCTCCTGGGTCCCTCCCCAGGAAGAAGACTGGGACAGGGTTTTCCATGCTGGTGCTGGATCACCTGTGGCATGTGGTGTCCTCGTCCTGCGATGACTGCCCCCCCACCCCCACCCCTGGAGCTCCTTCTGAGTCCAGCTCCTCAATTTTAGTGTCTCTATGCCTCATAGGGCACAGATCTGGGGCCTCAGAGGAGGCAGGGGAAGCCTCATGCATTCTTCTCTCCCAAGAATTGGGCACTGGGGACCCCAGTGAGGGTGCAAGACTTCAAGAATGCATATCCACCACTCTGGTCCCCATTGATCAGGTCACTGGGCTTAGTATAGTCTGAGACTGGCCTGGATTCAAGCATCCTCTCTTCATCCTTTCCTGAGAGTGCCTCCTATTCCCCTTTGATCAGGGTCATTGTACCCTGGGCCAGGATGCCGGCCAGCCCCTGCAGGGGAGCATCTGGTGTGTACCAGGAGACAGGCACAGGTGGAGAAGGCAGTTTCCCTGCAAAAGGACTGAGGCTCCAAGTCCTGCCCATTGTCACCTTGATCCCTTTATCGAGCCCCTTCTCTGCCCTCTCACCGTGCCCATCTTAGCCCAGGCCAAACCTCAGGTCAAGGTCACCCCCTCTCCACTGTCCTATTTATTGTTCTGTTTCTTGTTTTCATGGCTCTGCCCACAATCTGATATTGTCTGGTGAACCTCTCTGCTGTCATTCATCTCCCTTCTAGGCTGTCATCTTGGCAGGGACAGGGACCTGGGGTCCACAGCCACTCCCCCCACCCCCCCACCCCCGCTGCCATCTCAGTGCCCACTGCTGGGCAGAGGCAGGGCTCAGTGCCACAGACATGGAATAGCCAGGTTCAATCCTGCAGACAGCAACACTGGGCTGAATGAGGTGTCTCTGCTGGCCAGGTTATGGGCCTCTGGGGTGGGTGTGAGGAGACCACACACAGAGATTCCGGGTAGGCTTTCCATGGGCAGGAAGGGGGTGGGCGGACGGCCCAGTGCACACCTGGGGCCCTTACAGGACAGGCTGAGGCCAGCTGCCAAGTTTGGGGGTTATCTGGACCTCCTTCTTTCCACTGCTAATTTCCTTGCACACCTCAGGCCCCCGCTACGGCCTGCCGCTCCTTCCCTCCCCCACCCTCCTCCTCCTGGGCACTGGCCTGGGCCTAAACCCCCTGGGCTATGTTCTGTTCAGGCCCACGTGGGCACAGCCCCCACTGCCCACAACCCAGGTTTGCAGGGAGAGCACCTGTTCTGCCACACTAGCCGGGGGGCCTGACCATGGTCACTGTCCATGCACGTGGCCAAGGTCCAGGGCCAAGTATCTGCCAGGCCAGTCCAGGTTGCAAAGGGCATGAAGGGCAACCCCACCCATCTGGGGCTTGAAGGGCAGGAGCTGGTGAAAAGGGATGGAAAGGAGTAGACCTGAGTGAGGACTCAGAACTGGACCCAGAACCAACCGGGCAGGAAGGACTGGCTCTTCTCATTCCTCCCTCTTGCTCCCAGGGAGCAGCCTCTGGGGGCCCCACCAGCCCTATCAGTGTTGGTCCCTCCTCCACACTTCCCCACCTTCTCTCCCCCTCTCCTCCTTCCTTCTCCTGCCTCTGAGGAATCGTGTCCAATCAAGGTTGTATTCTTGATTCTCGCATGAAGAAGTGAACCAGTAGCAACAGCCGACATCTGTTGGCCATGGATTGGGGGCTGGGCTATTTCCTTGATGTTTGCTCACTCCTCACAGTGTGGGCACAGCCACCTTGCCGCAGGTGAGGACACCAAGTTCGGGAAGGCCAGTGGCCCAGTAGCCAAGGTGAGAACCCTGGAGCCCACACCCGACACCAGGACTCCACATTCCCCAGAGCTTGGGGCTGGATGGTTATTTACCTCAAAAAAGGAAACAGTCTAGAAGCCATGGCAAGTAGTAGCCTTTTTATTTTCCTGTGGTCCTGTGTAGACCTCCCCGCAACCCCAGCCCCCTGAACCCCCAGGAGTCTAGCCAATAGTATTCAGTATCCAACAGGAACTGAGGATTCTAACAATGACCCGGAACCCCAAAACACTAAGCCTTGGCAAAAGTTCCTATCCACGTCCACTGCTCTGGTCCTGACAGCAGTGCCTGAAGCCAGAGGGATTTCCAGTGAAGTCCTCAGTTAATACAAACGTGTCACTACCCAGGAGTCCCACCGCCCACTCTCTGCCGACTCTTTACTTCCCATCTGTCCCTGCTACCTCCCCCAGCACTGCCCGTGGCGCCTCAGGGGCCACCACACAGGCTGAGAACGGGTGGCACAGAACGTTCTCCACTTCCTGGCAAGATAACAAGGAAGCCTTATTTAATAATGAAGACAGCGGGGGTCTGATATCCCACCCCATGTCCATTCGTGTGGGTTCAGGCCCGTGGGAGTCTGTGCTGCTCTGCATGTCTCAGCCACTGAGGCCAGAGGCCTGGCCCTCCCCACCCCCGCCCCAGTGTCACGGGCCTCCCTGCCCATGTAGACTGTCTGGACAGCCAGTTGCAAGCGACCATGTGTGTGGGTGGAAAGAAGTCTGCTGGGAAAGCCAGGCTCCAAATAACAATATGGAAAAAATGTTACAGAGACGCGCACTAACATGGCTTCGCCGCAAGCCTCCATCATTAAAATAAAAAGTGAGGAAAATTGGCATGGAAGTAAGGAAAATTACGGCGTATTTCCTGCAAGGAATATATGGGACATCCTTGGAAATTTCTTGAGGCATAGTAAGTTTACTGTTCCTCTTCTTACCAAAAAAAAAAAAAAGAACAACAAAAACAACTATATCTTGCTGTGGCTCACCTGTCCTCCCCTCCCCCTCAAAAGCAGTTATTTACAGCTGTGAAATATTCCCTGTTTAGGGCAACTTAAGAGAACAAACAGTGCTGTTAGAGTTTCCCCCTCACAGTGAAGAATTTGGCACTCGGTCAGGATCTGAGGTTTGGGTATTTGCTTACAGCCATTAATTGCTGTATAAAGCCTTTGAAAAAAGCCCTGTATCTGGAGTTTTTGCTATAAAAGCCCATTTAGAACCAGTGGGAAGCTGGCCTTCAAGTTCTTGTCGACAGAGACTCCAGTCCCCAAGCAGGAACTCCCAATTACACATTGACTGGATAAACATATGGAAGCTACCTGGGGGGTCATTAACCGGGAAAATCCCTCTTGGACCCTCCCATTGTGGGATGCCCAGATCTGACCCCAGTACTGCTGTCCTTGTGCCCACAAGAAAGCCCAATGAGAATTGCTGTGGGATTGAGGACAGAAAGGTTTCTTTCTCTTTGCTTGGCACGAGATGCAATCTGGTCAAAATAATCTCACAAAAGCAACGCTCTCCTTTCCCCATTGTGATGATGGCCATGGAAGTGGAAAACCGGTGGAAACCACAAAGTTTCCCACTCTGAGCCTGGGTCATTTCCCCACAGGATTTTAAGTGTTGACCCTGCTTCTTCCTTTGCCAGTACATTTACTAGAGTCCTTGATTCCTTCAGAGTCTGGCACCCCCCACCCCATGTCAGGACTCAGTCTTTGTGGTCAGGATTCCATTGAGCCCAACAGGCTCAAATATGAAGTAGCTCACATCAGGCCTTTGAGACACTGATGTTGGGGTCCTTAACAAGGAGTGAACACTGATGGTTTAGAAATATTTTAATGAATCAGGTCACTGAGTGAACTTGTGACAGAGAGATCACTGTCTGTAAATTCATCAACAGCTTTCCAATTTCCACCCATCAGTTCTGTTTGGCAATGTTTAATACATATGGCTCAAGTGAACATTTACACTAAAAACATTCTTTTGAGTAATGGCCAATAAGCATAAGAAGTAAGGCTCCACCTCTCTAGGGGTCAAAGAGAGGTAGCATCTAAAACTCCATCCTATTTTAAAAGTAGTATATTTTAAAAGAGTTGAAGATAAGATGCCATTGGTACAGTTGGTGACACCCAGTGCTGATGAGATGTGGAGAAACAGACTTTCTTGTCTGCAACAATGAGCAAAGATTTTTGCCATCTTTCTGGAAGGCATTTTGGAAGTATTTTTAAAAGCCTTAGAACTATGCACACCAATTTCTACTTCTAACAGTGTTGGACTAGCTGGTTCAGACTAACCCCTCCATTAAGAATAACTAGAAAAGTAGACAAGAATATATAAAACATTTGCTTGAAATCACTAGAGTGATCCCAAGACAGTTAGGACTTGTAGGGTCAAGATCCTGGAGAGAAGGAAACACAGGAGGATAAACATGACATTTAGTGCCTCTTTCTCTCTGGATGCATTTGCCAATTCACAAGCAGCTGAGAGATTGAGAAGCTGATCAACAGTGACCAAGAACCTAAGAAATTAAGCAGAGTGATTGGCAGTCTCGTAGGATGGGGGACAAAATGCAGTAGAGGGTATACGAAGGAGGAGTCCAGGTGGGTATCCCAGGCTTTCATTTTGGAGCTCTGAAGAGTTACCTAGAATGACTAACCCTTCTGCTTTGTCTGGGACTGTCCTAGCTTTAGCACTGAAAGTCTCTTGCTCCAGAAAGCCATTCAGTCCAAGGCAAACTAATTACCCTCAATTCATCCTGAGACTAATTTTGAAGCCCAGCTTCAAACCAATTTAACCCTTCAACCCTGATTCGATTAAGTAATCTGCCTCCTCCTGGATGTCAGCCAGAAGCACAAGTAAATATTCTCTGGAGAAAGATATCACTCAGAGACTCAAATTTACTCTGCAACTCTCATTCACAATGTCCAACATTCAATAAAAAAATAACCAGGTATGAAAAGGGCAAGGTTACACAAAGAGAAAAAAAGGTGGACCATAGAAACAGATCCACTGGAGATCCTGACATTGCTGTTGTCAGGCTCTGAAAAACTAAAATAACTGAGATTAATATGTTCTAGAAATTAAGTGATAAGGTGAATATCTTCAGTAGCATCCTGGAAACAATCCATGAAAATTTTAGAACTTAAAAATATGGTAGCTAAACTCAAGGCAAGAGTTAAGTGTAAAAATTAGACATAGTTAAAAATAAATGAGAGTGAAGGTAGGTTAGAAAAAAATATATACAGACTGAGGAGAAAAATTTTAAAATATAGAAATAGGATTCCTATAAAAATATGGAAAATAATTTAACAGAATATATATAATTAGAGTCCCAGAGGAGGAAAGAAAACGAATGAAGGCAAGAAATAGTATTTAAAGAGATAATGGATGAGAATTGTCCAAAAATGATGAAAGACAGAAAGCCACATATTTAAGAAGAGCTATAAAGCCCAAGCAATATAAATGAAAAGAAAACCACACCTAGACACAACCTACTTGAATCTTGAAAACCAACAAGAAAATCTTGAAAGCAACTGAAGGAGAAAAGCCTTATTTTCTTCAAAAGAATCAATGAAAGCTAGTGGACAATAGAAGCATATATTCAAAGTACTGAAAATAAATTTCTGCCAACGTAGAATTCTATATCCAGAAAGAATACTGTTCAAAAGTGAAGATGATATGAAGACATTTTCAGACAAGTGAAAACTAAGTTTTTCACCAGGGCACTGGCATTAAAGAAACTATATTGGGAATTGCAGTAACTACTAAGGGATAGAAAGAAAATGATCACAGAAGAAAGAATAGAGATTCAGGGAAAGAATGAGAAGAAACAGAATGTGGGAGGCAGCTGGGTGGTTCAGTGGGTTAAGCCTCTGACTTCATCTCAGGTCATGATCTCAGGGTCCTGGGATCAAGCCCCAGCTGGCATCTCTGCTCAGCAGGGAGCCTGCTTTCTCCCACCCCCTTTGCCTGCCCCTCTTCCTATCTGTGATCTCTGTCTGTCAAATAAATAAATAAAATCTTAAAAAAAAAGGAATGTGGGTAAATGAAGATCTGTACAAGGAACTGTACAAAACAACAATGATGATAATGAATTGGGGACATTACAGGACATTTCATAATGAGGAAAGATCAATCCACTGTGAAGACATAATAATTCCAACATAGTCTCAAAATTGTGGAACAAAAATTAACAGAGGAAAAATGAAAGAAAACATACAGCCAAATGAGTTTCCCACAATACTGAGAGAGAAACACACCTCTCTTAGTAACTGAAAAAACAAGTGGACAAAAAAAAAAAAAAGTCAGTAATAATATTCAAGATTAAAACAACAAATTTAGCAAATGATCTATGGATACATGCAGAACTCCACACTCCCAGATTGCAGAATGTGTATTGTTTTTAATTGTACATGAAATAGTAGCTAAATATGTTCATAATCTGGGACAGTGCAAATCTCACACATCTCCCAACATTGAAATCATGTTGAGTGTATTGTCTAACCACAGTAAGTGAAGCCAGAAATCAACAACTAGAAATCCCCAATTTTACATTAAGTTATATGTTTCTAAATATCCCAAAGGTCAAAGATGAACTCATGATGAAAATTGGAAAATAACTTGAATGGAATGATAATTAATAGGACAGAACAAAACCTATGAGGTGAAACTATAGCTATGCTGAATGGGGTATGTTTGTGAAGGAAAAAAAGCTAGCAATTAATGACCTAAGACAAATACTGCATGATTCCAGCACTATGAGTCACCTAGAATTAGAGTAGTCCTAGTTATAGAGACAGAACGTAGAATGGTGGTTGCCAGGAGCTGGGAACAGAAGGGGGAGGTGTTGTTTAATAGATACAGAGTTTCAGTTTTGCAAGAAGAAAAGAATTCTGTGGATGGCTGGTGGTGATGGTTGGACAACAAGGTCAATGTCAGAAAGCTACTGAACTGTGCACTTCAGGCAGTAAGAAGGTATGTATTTTTTGTTTTGTTTTGTTTTTTTTAAAGATTTTATTTATTTATTTGACAGACAGAGATCACAAGCAGGCAGAGAGGCAGGCAGAGAGAGAGGAGGAAGCAGGCTCCCTGCTGAGCAGAGAGCCCGACGTGGGGCTCGATCCCAGGGCTCTGAGATCATGACCTGAGCCGAAGGCAGCGGCTTAACCCACTGAGCCACCCAGGCGCCCCAAGAAGGTATGTTTTATGTTATATAGATTTTACCACATTTTTTTAAAGTTCTAAGTTAATGAGCTGAGCAGCCGTCAAGGACTTGAAAAAAAGAAAGTCAAAGTAGGCAGAAAAAGTAAGAAGAAAAGAAGATAAAAAGAAAGATAACACATATAATAGCAGAAAATAACTACACAGAAAACAAATTTATAATTAGAGGTGATTAACAAGCTAGAGTTTGTTTTTATAGTTTTCTTCGCTTGTTTGTTTGTTTGTTTGTTTAATGAGTGATAAAATCAACAGCAAGTTGGGTTTCCCAGGAAGCAGATTCTGGGATGAAGATTAGCATGTAGGAGATTTATTAAGGAGTGCTTTAGGGAACCAGGCCTGGGGAAAGGAAGGTCAGGTAGGAAACCAGGATCAGGCAGAGGGAAAACTTGAGCTCCAATTTAGTATCAAAAGAACCCTCAGCCAAACATCCAGGCCAGTGTGAAGCCGAAATGACTGAAGAGTTGTCCTGAGTTGGGACTAGGGGCCGGACCTTTCTATCCCATGTTGATCAGTTGTGGCCTCCCTGCCACCCTAGTAAGAGTGTGTGGCCTTCAGTCAAGGCAGCCCTCGGAGGGGGCTGACAGTAGAGGGTTATGTGCCACCAACTCAAAGCTTCGGAGGGGAATAAGCACTTCATTTCTTTTTTTTTTTTTTAATATTTTATTTATTTATTTGACAGACAGAGATCACAAGTAGGCAGAGAGGCAGGCAGAGAGAGAGGAGGAAGCAGGCTCCTCGCTGAGCAGAGAGCCTGATGCGGGGCTCAATCCCAGGACCCTGGGATCATGACCTGAGCCGAAGGCAGAGGCTTAACCCACTGAGCCACCCAGGTGCCCCATAAGCACTTCATTTCTGATGGGGTATTCTAGATAGCTCTTTGCTTTGTGAGCAAAAGATAAAGAATGTCACAAATTACCACTGCCAGGAACACAACAGAAAACAGAGCTAAAGATCCTGTGGAGACCTGAAAAGAAAGCAAGAGGATTTTATGGAAAAAATTATGCCAATTAATTTGGAAATGTAGATGAAAGCGACAAATCATACCCCAAAATAGCTTTTCAAAACTGACACAAGAAGAAATGGAAAATATGAATAATCTTGTAAGTATTAAATGTATAATTAGAAAACACTCCTGTAAAGAAACTTCAGGTCCAGATGGCTTCACCAGTGCATTCTTCCACATATTTAAGGTGGAAATATACCAATCTCATACAAATTCCTCCAGAAAATAGAAAATGAGGAACTAGTACCCAATTTACCATCAAGCAAGCATAACCTTGATAACCAAAACCTACCAAGATTGTCACAGAAAAGTAAAATTACAAATCGTTGTCACAAGTCCTTGATATATAAAAAGATATTCCAGGAATATAGAGTTGGTTTAACATTTAAGAAGGCAATGTAATTCACCACTTTGACTGAATAAAAGAGTCCTATAAGTACCTCACTGTGTGAAGATAAAGTATTTCAGAAAATCCAACTCCTCTTCCTAATGATAACTGTATATAAGCTTGGAATAGAAGGGAATTTCACATCAGATGAAAGATATCCACAAAAAAAATCTTACTGCAAACATCAAACTTAACCAGGAGATATTGAAAGCTTCCCCCTTGAGACTAGGAGACACAATCCAGCCTGGATGCCCACCAGCCGTTGGACAGGTAGACTCCTCCAGCCTTTAGAGGTCATGGGGGAAGCATCAGTGGTGGAAAGGAGTACTCTGACTGTAGGAGGGGGTACAGAAGTTCTGTGAGAAGCAGTCAGGGGATGTGACACAGCTAAGATGCAAAGAGTGAGCTCTGGGCAGGCAGCAATGACTCTCCCCAGACTTGACACAGCTAGCCTTTTGAAGTGAGGAGTGATGCACCCCAGGACGTTGTTGGAGCACAGGGCTCAGGACACATGATGTCCCCAGCAGATTGCAGCTTGTGCAAATGTTGACTCTGAAGTAGCACAGCCTCCTCCACTAAGTGAGGGTCAAGGTCTTGAGATTCTGGCCAAGCTGTAGCCCCATTTGCTGTGCTGCAGGGCCAGGCAGATAGTGGTAGACAGTAATCAACAGCAGCAGGGGATGGCCACTCAGCACTTCCCCAGGAGCCTGTTTACACTTACCACCACCTGCCCCTACCCACACTACCCCTCCCCCACCCAGGGGCTCTTCTTGACCCTAGGGATGGGGAGAGGCATCTAGAGTGACACCAGACTTCTCACCTACCTTGGTGGTAGTTGTTGAGGAAAAGGCAATCCAGACAAGTAAAGCCTGTGTATCTTTTGAATAAAGGGAGAGTCCATGTTGTGCTGCTGAGTTCTGTGGAAGAGGAAACTATAAAATCCCATGGCTGCTGCAGCGGCCCTCTGAAACCAAAGGAAGAGGGAGTTTCACCCTTTTACAAGCTCTGCCTTGGGACTTTGGGTCCCTTTTATTCCTTCAGAACAGTCTGAGAAGACCGGATTCAGTGCCCCCATGCATTGGCTCCTATTTCTGGGTGTTGGGGGCTGGGGGAAACTGGGTCCCCTTGTCTGTGAGCAGGAACACAGTGACAATCTGCAGATCGGGCTGCTTCCACAGGGTACTTAATCTTCAGGAAAATGGGTATGATCTGAATAGTGAGGAGATGACCTAAGTATCGACTGAAGGAGACAGAGTGGATATAGAGAAGAGAACACAAGGACATAGGCACGTTTTAAGGGGGGAAATCACTAAACCAAGCTCTTTAGAGTGAGGCCCTTGAGCGTGAAAGCCAAGGGTTGTTCCTGAGCTTTGGGGACACACTCCTGCAGCCTGGCACCCGTTTTGCAGCATTTTGGCCTCCAAAGGGGGCAGCAGAGATGTCCCTTCTCTCAGAATTTCTTCTGGGGTTTAGAACAATCCGTAAAACCAATTATAGCAAGATGCGCCACAGACACTCCATCATTTCCTTTTTCCAACTCAGGGGGCCCAAGGACAGAAGACCCAAAAAGGAATGCTCCATGCCCCTCCCTCCTGGACCAGCTTCCAACAGTTCTCCCAGTAGGAACCCTCCTCTCCACCACATACCAAGGGACCTTGCTTGACCCTCTCTTTGTAGCTCTTAGGGACCACCCCTTTGTACTAAATGCTTCCTCAAATCTACAGTATTACAGATCATAGTAGAAAACATGCTAAGTATGAGGAAGAAACAAGCCAAAACATAAATCCCTCCCAATGCTTTTATATTTACCCTTCCAGAGGCTTTTCTGTGTATGTATTATGCCTCTGCTTAGTTTCTTTTTTTTTTTTTTTTAGAAAAATGAGCTTATTTCCAACATATAGTCATACATTTTACTTTCTTCATTGAATATCATGAAAATTCTATGCTATTACATGGATAGTTACAATTGATACTTTTGACTGCACAGTATTCTATTTCCTGGATTATTACAACGGAGCAAGCACACTACTGTTGGGCATTTAAATTGAAAATTACTCTGAAAATTCTTTTGCCATTGACACTGAATTATTTTACTCCTTTAGGTGATATATTTTTTAATTTTATTTATTTATTTGGTAGACTGTGTGCGTGCATGCACACATGCACAAGAGAACGTCTTTTCAAAGAAACTAAAAATTGTCATGAACACTCTGATTATTTCATTTTTCTGGCACCTCTGTAGTCCCAACCACTGTATTATGACATTTGTTCTCTTTCAGTCAGATAAATATTTACTGCACATCCATATTTCTTGGAGGGCCCAAAAGACATATGATATATGGCTCTGATCTCTAAAGAGATAATAGTCCTATTAATAATAATTTTGATTGTATTAGTTTCCTTTTGATACTATAACAAATAGCCACAAGCAAAGTGGCTTAAAACAACGCACATTTATTACCTTAACAGTTTTGCAAGTCCGAAGTCCAACATGGGTCTCAGTGGATTAAAACCAAGGATTTGGCAGGCTGCATTCCTTTCTGGAGATTCTGGAGGATAATCCATTTCCTAGCCTTTTCCAGCTTCTGGATGCTGGCCACAATCCTTAGTTCTTCGTCCCTTTAACCATCTCCAAAGCCAGCATCATTATACCTCTCTGTGCCTCCCTCCCTAGGCACAGCTTTCTGCTGAATGCAAATGGGAAAGGTTGCTCAGTTCTAAGGATTTGTGTGATGACTTTGGGTCCCCCTGAAAAATCCAGGATAATCTCCCCATCTCAACGTAACCTTAATTACATCTCCAATACCGCTTTTACCCTGTGATCTAACAAATTCACAGGGGACAAGGATATGGACATCTTTGGTGGTGGTGGGCCTTATTTTGTCCTCCCCATGATAACCATTACCATTTGCTGAGTAGTTGTTATTTTCAGTGCTTAAAGAAGCACTTTACAGAGAGATTCTCTTACTTTACCCAGCCCCTAATCCATGAGGCCAGTGTTATGATTTATCCTCACTGGACAGATGAGGGAACTGAGACCAAGAATAATGATTTGGGAGTTGAGGCTAATTCTCAGGAGTAGCACAAGTCAGTGAGAATTATAAGCCTTCTCGCTTTATTTATTTACTTACTTATTTACTCATTTATTTACTTGTTTATTTAAAGATAGCATTAAAACCTTAACATAGACCCAGAACTTTCTGGGGAATTTCTGTTTATAAACAATGAGCTGGCCAACTCCGTTTTTAATACACCGTGTTGGTGATGGGTTATGAAATCCTCTTCCGAAAAGCTTCTGGGCTGGGTCAGGACTGAAGTCACCCCACCGCTGAGGCAGGGGTTTAGGCCACCATTTTGCCAAACATGGCATATCGTCCATGGAACCAGACATGGCTCTGTGTAACTTACAGACTCCAAATAACGCTTGTGAAAGCTGCTAGGTTGCACGTAGGCCCTCATTTAAAAAAGGGTGAGTGGACTAAATGACTCAGCTCTCATCTGTTGGAAAGAGATGGGTCTTATTCAGCTTTCAAAAGGCTTCTCAACAGTGTCCTGTCTGTGGACATGAGAGTTTAGCTCATTGCCCTAGTTGCAGCACAACGGAGACTGGAACACAAGCTCCAGAGAGAATGATCATATGCCCTCAGACCTGTGGGTCAGTCATCCAGAAGGGGAATACAAGAAATACAGAAGAAACAAGTCTGAGTAGCCTCCTGGTGCCTCCAGGGCAGGAGGAATTTCTCTTCCTCACAGGAACTAAAATGAGGGGATGTTGGCATCCCTTGGGAGCAGGGTTGCCAGATCTAGTAGGGGGAGAAACAGGACACTGGCTACATTTGATTTGGATTGAATTTCAGATAAACAATGCAATATAAACCTGACCTTGGTCCACAATTTCAGCAAAGACAGCTACAAGGCATAGATCCCCTGAGTGAAGAAAACCAAAGAGAGGAGGTTGTATTTCACTTCTGGGGCCACGCAGGACAGAGGAAGAACAGGTCCAGCAGGTGACGGGAGGAATCACCTCTCAGGATCAGGAAATTGGGGCCCTGTTATAAAGCAGGTGTGGACTGGTCAGAATGGCTAACATTAACAAGTCAGGAAATAACAGATGCTGGCTGCAGAGAAAGGGGAACCCTCGTATTACGCTGTTGGTGGAAACGCAGGCTGGTACAGCCACTCTGGAAGACAATATGGAGGTTCCTCTCAAAGCTGAAAATAGAGCTACCCTATGACCCAGTGATTGCACTGCTGGGTATTTTCCCCAAAGATACAGATGCAGTGACCTGCACCCCAATGTTTATATAGCAACAATGTCCACAATAGCCAAACTGTGGAAAGAGATAAATGTCCATTGACAGATGAATGGATAAAGAAGATGGGGTATATATGTATAATAGAATACTCTCAGACATCAAAAGAATGAAATCTTGCCATTTTCGATGACATGGATGGAACCACATGGATGGACTATGCTGAGCTAAATAATTAGAAAAAGACAATTATCATAGGATCTCATATGTGGAATTTAAGAAACAAAACAGAGGACCATAGGGGAAGGGAGGAAAAATAAAACAAGATGAAATCAGAGAGGGAGACAAACCATAAGAGAACAAACTCAAGGTTGCTGGAGGGGCGGGGGGTGGGGGGATGGGAAAACTGGCTGACGCATTAGGGAGGGCACATGATGTAATGAGCACTGGTATTGTATAAGACTGATGAATCGCTGAACTCTACCTCTGAAATTAATAAAACATCATATGTTAATTAATTGAATTTAAATAAAAATAATAAATATGTAAATAAATAAATAAAGCAGGTGTGGACACAACCCCCTGGGGAGAGTGTCCAATGTCGGATAGAATGTGTGATGGGGCACAAGAGAATTTTTGTGAACCTCAAAGGACGGGGTGACCTCAGCTGACACTCAGGCTTCACAGAAGAATGTACTAGATGCTGTAGGCACACCAAGAAGGGCATAACTCTAATCCCAAGGGAATTTGGAGGGATTCCTTTCAAAGCAGGGTGCTAGAAGAACTAATAGTGGGGCTCAGGGAGACAGAGAGAGCTGATAGAGGGGAGTAGTCATGAGGCAGAGGGCCCAGGAAAGCACTCATCTCATGGGCAGTTCCTGAGTGACATTTTATTCCCTTGGTGGGCATGCATGGTAAGGGTGGGGACGTAAGCCGGGCATGGATGAATGGTTGGGTCGGATCAGCATACCTGAGTCTGCTTGTGAACAGTTTCAAATGTCCTGCTGAGATGGTTGGACTTTGTTCCAAAATTATGGATGGAGGGAGTGGGGTGTGATCAGACCAGTGATTAAAAACCAAACCAAACCAAAGTTACTTCAGGAGCTGAGGAGAGGATAACACAGAGGGCTTTGCATCAGCCACTGGAGAGGCAATGTGTCATTTTCCTCCCTGGACTGGTCATCACTTCTCTGGCTGTGGAATTCCTAGGGAATGGAAAATGAATCGAACTGTAATCCCTATGGGTTTAAGCTGTTTGATTTTACATGCCATTTGGAATTCATCTCCTACTGGGAAGTATTTACACTTCAAAGAGAAACTTCAGTCTTATATCAAAATGGCTAGTTATACAAGAGGTTGTCGAGAACTGGTTAACTAGCAAATGTGTTGGCTGGGACAAGCCCAGGTCTTAACTGGGAGGAAGCAGCAGGAATTTTGAAGACAAGCAATGATGGCAGAGAGTCTGTCCCATCTGCCAACAGGCAGCTTCCAATTCCAGGAAGAGCCAGAGAGAAGCTGAGCGTTGGCCAAGGAAGAAATTTTATTTTGGGTCATTATGAGCTCTCTATTAATACTTGAAAATTATAAATGGATCAGCCTACCAATGAAACTTAAAAGCATTTAAGGATGCTGTGTATATCTGACCAATGGTCATACCTGGAAAGAACAAGACAGATACTTCCAGCTCAGCTGTGAAGGGAAAGGTGTCCGGGGCACAAAAGTCAACTGATGGGTGTGTGTGGCTGAAACAGTCACTCTGTGAATCCCACTGAGGCTTCTCTCACTCCCTTGATAGACTCTTGGGATCTCCAGGCAGCTGGGTGACGCTGCTGATGTGTGGTTCTGAGAAAAGCTTTCGCTGCTCCTCAAGATATGTGCATTCAATTTACCCTCCCTAACTCCAGCACCTGGGTTCTGAATGGATGCCTCTTTGAGTGGCCACACCTGTTCTCAGCCTTCTCTCTGGCTTGGCCACAATCTTTGGGTGTATGACCCGAAGCTGGTTGCCCAACCCCACTAGAGAAAGCATTGGCTCTGGCACTACAGCAAGGGACAACGATTTTAAGTAGCATAGTCCAGCTTTTGGTAATTCTCTCTTCCCAGCACCCCACGAAAAGCAGTTTCCATGGAGGATCCAGCGGTCAGATGTTTTCAGCTTAAAAATGTCAGCACCCGGAAAGCTCAGTCGGTAGAGCATGAGACTCTTAAAAATGTCAGTCCTCCCAGAATGTTGCCATGGCATGAAAAGCCAGCTTTTCCAGGATTATACTCTTGTGACCACAAAGGATAAATATTCTCAGGAGAGATTCGTGCTCTGCATGAATCAGGGGTCTCTTTCTCTCTCTGTCTTGTGGGCGCATTAGAGATGTTACCCACACAAATTCTTTCATCCTTGCGAGCTCTCCAAGCTGGGCAGGAAACGGGGAGGATTTGATTCAGGTGCACTGTGGTTATTTATTCCCTGGCCAGCTCTCCAGAAAAAGCTGTCTGGTCTGATTCAACCAACCAACGAGCTATTTTTGAAAACTGCTGAACAATTGTTGACTGTGTCACACCAGCCTCTGGGCACGTATCAACAGGGCACACAACTCACCATTAAGGGAAGGTGCTCCCTGGAGTGTTTGAACTTAGGCTAAGGCCCCAAACCTGGGGACAACAGGAAGGAAGCACCTCCCTTATTTCAAAAGAGCACCAAAGAGCTACCAGAAATCCATTCTGGGATTTGTTAAGTCTACACTGGTGTTGCAGGCCTTGTCCCTGTGGCACCAGCAACAAACAATAGAGAATTGAGAGAAATGGGGTCAGGGAGGGATTTGATAGGAGCGACAGGTGATCACCTAGGCAGGGGTTGCTGAGAGGAGTCCCTCAAACCATGTTAAGTCGTGCCAAGAGACTCTTTAGAGATTGGGGTGCTTTCCGAAAGGGGAGATAGATGGCCATTGCATTTTCTGGTTAAATCTTGCCCCACTGGGTGCAATCAATCAAGCTGTACCTGGTGGAAGATATTCTGATATATTTGATAAGTGTGCTTTGGTGTCTGAAAATGGAAATGAGCAGAGGGAATGGTGCTCTTGGAAAACTCCAAGGTTGAGAAACTGGCTGGACCAGCCCAAGACTGCAGGGCGAAGGCAACGGGCAGTGGTGGGACAGTCCAAACTCAGGCCACTGGATATGGTGGGAAACTGTGGATAGCCATAGAAGGTGTCCAGCTCAAGGAATGTTGAAGGTGTCTTATCTCAGGGAGTGGTGTCCTGGGACAAGGGGACTCCAGCAGAAGCACCAAAGAGACCACCAGGTGCAGGAGGTCAGTGAATTGTGTTTGTTGGTCAGGGACCCAGGAGAAATTCGCCCAAGATGGTTAGCATGAAGAGATTTGTACAAATCAGGTTCACTTAGGTAAAATCTATGTAAAATGAAATTTATTCTTTCTAGACACATCATTTAATGAGCTTTCCCAGATGTTTACAGTTGTGTAACCATCATAACAAACATGATATAGAACATGTATATTGCTCCCCAAAATTCTGTCACGACCTCCTGCAGCCAGTTCCCTCTTACCTCCAGTCCCTGGCTACCAATGGCAGGTATTCTGTCCTTACAGTTTTGTCTTTGCTGGAACACCATGGAAATGACGTCATAGAGCATGTAGCCTTTTGTATCTAGCTTCTTTCACCTGGTATAATGTTTCTGAGATCCATCCATGTTATTGACACATGCAATGGATAGCATGCTTTAGTCAATGGATAGCGTTCTACTGTATGGATGTTAACTTTATCCATTCATTTGTTGAAGGACTTTTAATTGTTTTTATTTTGGTGATAATGAATAATGTGACTATAAAGAGTCACAGGTCTTTGTATGTATGTATGTTTTTATTTCTCTTGTATAAATACTTAGGAGTGCAAATTCTGGATCATAAGGTAAGTGTATGTTTAACTTTCTAAGAAACTGGCCAATTTTTTTCCCAAAGGGATTGTTATCATTTTGTATTCTTGTCAACAGTATATGAGAGTTTCATTTCTTTCCCATCCTTGTCAGCATTTAGTATTGTCAGTATTTTGAAGTTTAGCCAATCTAATAGGTGTGCAGTAGTATCTCATGAGGTTTTAATTTGCGTTAAACTAGTGACTAATGATGTGGAGCATCCTTTCTTGTGTTTATTTGCCATCCATAGATCTTTGGTGAAGTATCTGCTCAAATATTTTGCCAATTTTTGAGTTGTTTGTCTTCTTATTGGATTAAAGAATTCTTTGCATAATTTAAATGCTGCAAGTCCTTTGTCAGATATGTACTCTGCAGATGTTTTCTCCCCGTCTGTACCTTGTCTATTCATCTTTTAAAGTGTCTTTTGAAGAACTAAAGTCTTAAAATTTTGATGAAGTCCCATTTATCAATATTTTTTCTTTTGTATTTGGTGCTTTTTGTGTTGTAGCTAATAAGTTTATGTTTGGTGCAAGCTCACACAGTTATTGTCCTGTCTTTCTTTCTCAAAACTTCACAGTTTTAGCTCTTACATTTAGGTCTACAGTCCACTTGTTGTTAATTCTAAAATATGGTGTGAGGGGAGGATTGAGGTTCATTCCAAATGGATGTCCTATTGTTAGGACGGCATTTGATGAAAAGAACAGGGTCCCTTTTTATTGAAAAATAAAATACTTCCAGAAAAGCACATATGTTATAGCTATACAGCTCAATAAATTTTCACAAACTGAACAGATGTGTTGTCAGCTCCCAGATCAGGAAACAGACCACTTCTAGCTCCCCAGAAGGCCCCTCTTATTCCCTTCCAGTCGCTATGCACTGGCCCCATCCTATCCTTAATAGCCACTACCCTGACTTTCAACAGATATTAGTTTTGCCTATTTTTAAACTTTGTATAAATGTAATTATGTAAGACATCTTTTAATCTGCATTCTTTCATTCAACATTATATTTGGGTTCTTTTTTAAAGGAGATTTTTTTGTTTGTTTTGTTTTGCTTTTTAATTTTTTAAAAAAATTTTATTTATTTTTAAAATTTCTTTTCTGTGTTCCAGATTTCATTGTTTATTAAGGAAATTTTAAAAAAAGATTTATTTATGTATTTTGAGAGACTGAGAGAGATAGTGCAGGAGGAGGGGTAGAGGGAGAGGAGAAAGAGGATCTCAAGCAGACTCCCTTTTGAGTGGGGCATCCAACGTAAGGCTGGATCTCTCATGACTTGAGCCAAAAATCAAGAGGGGTGGGAGGTTGGGGGAGCCAGGTGGGGGGTATTAGAGAGGGCACGGATTGCATGGAGCACTGGGTGTGGTGCAAAAACAATTAATACTGTTATGCTGAAAATAAATAAATAAATAAATAAATAAATTTTTAAAAAATCAAGAGTTAGAGGTTTAACAAATTGAGCCACCCAGGCACTCCCCAAATATGTAAGATTTATCCATGTTGTTGCCTACCATTATAGACGACTGATTCTCACTGCTGTGTCATATTCCACTGAATGACTATACCGCAATTCATTTGTCCATTCTTTTGTTAATACTCATGTGTGTAATGTCTAGGTTGGGACTTTAATGAGTAGTGAACATACATTTTAACTGGGTGTATTTTGGGGCATGGAGTTTCAGGGGTATAGGTTTTGTGTATGTTCAGTTTTATCAGACACAGCAAAGACTTTCCTAGAATGTTCACACCACTTTGTATCCCCTCGCTCCACATCCTCACCAGCACTTGGCATTTTCCACCATTTTTATTTTTGCCATTCTAGTGAGTATACAGTGATACCACATTGCAGTTTTTCATTTGCCATTTCCTGATGACTAACAAGTTTGAACTCCTTTCTATATGTTTATGAAACATATGGAAGAGGCTAGTTTTTGTTTTTGTTTTTATTTTTATTTATTTTTTAAAAGATTTTATTTATTTATTTGACAGAGATCACAAGTAGGCAGAGAGGCAGGCAGAGAGAGAAGGGGAAACAGGCTCCCTGCTGAGAAGAGAGCCCAATTTTGGGCTCGATCCCAAGACCCTGGGATCATGACCTGAGCCGAAGGCAGAAGCTTAACCCACTGAGCCACCCAGGTGCCCCTGGAAGAGGCTGTTTTGATATGATCTTTTGTAAAGTGTCGATTCAAGTGTTCTGTTTATTTTTATGTTAGATTATGTCTTCTTATAGGTGTGTAGGGGTTAAGTATGTATTCTGTAAACCAGTCCTCTGTCAGACTTCTATGTTGTTGATGGCTATTTCTCAGTCTATGTGTTGGGTTTTTTTTTTTTTTTTTTTTTGAGAATTTTTTTGAAGGTGCCATTTCAGGTGGGATGTTGTGCACCTAGGGCTGGTGACAGCAGGAAGTTCTTCCTGCTCTGAGGATGAAGTTCGATGGGATGAAATCATATTACTTGAGCCCAGTGAGGGCTGGAGCTGAGAGAGTGGGGTAGCCCAGCTGGAGTCACGATCATGAGGGCCACACCACTGCCAGGTGCATCCCTGAGGCAAAGAGGAGTAGGAAATCCCTCTGTCCTTTCACCTTCTCGTCTCCCATTGGGGCCTCCATTGGCTGAACCCAGAAATCAGTAAGGAAGCCCAAAAGGTGTAGTCTCCAGGAATCACAGGAGTCAACCTCTGGATCACAGAGGAAGACAGAGGAAGAGGAGGTATGGATCAGGAGAGGGCAAAGAGAAGGAGCAAGAGATTGCCCAAAAACTATCTCTCAGGTTAAGACATTATGCAGTGTGTATATCCCCAGCGAGTCTCTAAAGAATCCACAAAACGTGGTCCTTAAGAGAGCCAGCATTTAGAGGATTGCCACATGAAGATCGTGGCAGCAGAACTAGTTACGTGGAAAAGAAAAAAGACTTTTTGCTCCCTTCCTTTAAGCTTCTACTTCCTTTGCCCCAAGCCTAAAGGAGCTGGGAAAGGGAGAGGAAGGAAGAGAGAAAACTAGGAAAAGGACCCACGATGCCCATCCCCACTGCCTGGCTGGGACAGGGCAGAGCTTGGCTTGGATGTGAGATTCAAATTTCGATTGAGACTGGACTGGACTGGACTGAACACTTGAAAGTGAGCCATCTTTACAGAAACAAGGCTTGTTCTTACCATTAAAAATGCCTGGAAAACTGAAGTGAGTTGACTCACTAAGATGTTGTCAAGGGAAGGATGATGTGAAAGAACATACCGGAAGGCCAGTGTGGAAGGAAGATCAAACCACTTCCTGTTTGTTCCTCACAGGTTCAGATTGTTCAAAAGACTAGTTTTAAGTAACTTAAAGCTCCCTTTCCCAGCAAGCTTGAGGCTATGTACTTCTCATGCATTGTCTTATACACATTCACAACCACTCTGTGGGTCAATGCTAGTATAATCTCTGCTTTATAGATGTGAAAATTGAGGCACTGGGTTACAAGACCATATCAGCCTGGTTTGAAGTCCAGCAGATCTGATTTCAGAGTCTAAGTTAAATTTTTTTAAAATAAGACTTTATTTTTAGAGCAAAAAAGACTTTAATTTTAGAGCAATAAAGAAGACTTTATTTTTAGAGCAAATAAATTTGAACCTAAATACAGAGAGTTGCCCTATAACCCATGCCTCACACATATACAGCTTCCCCCACTATCACTGTATCACATTCGTTAAAATTGGTGAATCTACACTGACACATCATTATCACTTAAATTCCATAATTTACATTAGGGTTCGCTCTTGGTGTCATGCATTCTATGGGTTTGGACAATTGTATAATGACATGTATTTACTATTATAGCATCATACAGAGTTATTTTCACTGCCCTAAAATTCCTTCATGCCCTGCCTATTCATCCTTCCCACTACCTTCAACCCTTGGCAACCACCAATCTTTTTAATGTCTCTGTAGTATTGCCTTTTTCAGAATGTCACATAACTGGAGTCCTACAGTATGCAGCATTTTCAGATTGACTTCTTTCACTCAGTAATAAAAATTAAAGTTTCCTCCATGTCTTTTCATGGCTTCATAACTCCTTTCTTTTTAGTGCTGAATAATATACTGTTGTCTGGGTATATCATAGTTTCTTTATCCATTTACCTCCTAAAGGGCATCCTGATTGTTTCCCAAGTTTTGCCAATTATAAATAAAGCTGTTATAGACATCTGTGTGCAAGGTGTTTGTGTGAACATAAGTTTTCAATTCACTTGGGTAAATTAATACCAAGGAGCACAACTGCAGAATTGTATGGTTAAAAATATGTTTAGTTTTATAAGCAGCATCCAACTGCCAAACTGTCTTCTAAAGTGCCTGCACCATTTTGCATCCCTACCAGCAAGGAATGAGAGTTCCTGTGGCTCCCCATCCTTATCAGCATTTGGTGTTGTCAGTGTTCCCAGTTTTGGCCATCCTAATAGGTGTGGAGTAGTATCCCATTGTTGTTTTAATTTGCATTTCTCTGATGCTCTATGATGTGGAGCACATTTTCATATGCTTATTTACTATCTGGATATCTTCTTTGATGAGGTGTCTGTTAGTGTCTTTAGCCCAATTTTAACTGGGTTGTTTCTTTTCTTATTGTTGAGTTTAAAGAGTTCTTTATTTATTTTTGGATAACAGTCCTTTATCAGATATGTCTTTGCAAATATCTTCTCCCAGTCTATAAAGTGTCTTTTCATTCTCTTGACATGATCTTTCACAAAGGAGAAGTTTTTAATTTTCATTATGTCTAGCTCATCAATTGTTTCTTTTCATGGATTGTGTGTTTGGTGTTGTATCTAAAAAGATAGGTCATTTACATTTTCTCCTATGTTATATTCTAGGAGTCTTATAATTTTACATTTTACATTTAGGTTTATGATCCATTCTAAGTTGATTTTTGTGAAGTTTATAAAGTGTGCCTATTCTTATTTTTCTGTATGTGGGTATATAGTTGTTCCATGGCCATTTATTGAAAAGAGTGTCTTTGCTCCATTGTATTGTCTTTGTTCCTTTGTCAAAGATAAGTTGACTGTATTTATGTGGGTATATTTCTGGGGTCTTTATTCTGTTCTATTGATCTAGTTGTCTTTTCTTTTGCTAATACCACATTGTCTTGATTACTGTAGCTTTATATTAAGTGTTTAAGTCAGGTAGTGTCAGTCCTTCAACTTTGTGCTTCTCCTTAAATATTATGTTGGCTATTCTGTGTCTTTTCTCTCTCCATATAACCTTTGGCTTCAGTTTGTCAATGTTCACAAAATAACTTCCTGGGATTTTGATTGGAATTATAGTGAATGTAGAGATGAAATTGGAAAGAACTGAAATCTTGACAATATTGAACCTTTCTGTCTATGAACATTGAGTATCTCTCCATTTATTTAGTTGTTCTTTAATTCATCAGAGTGTTTTAGTTTTCTTCATATAGATTTTTTTATTATGTTGAGTTAGTCATCATTAGTCTTTGATGTAGTATTCAATGATTCATTATTTGCTTATAACATTCAGTGTTTGTCACAACACGTGCCCTCCTTAATACCCATCACCTGGCTAGATTTATATTTTGTTAGATTTATACCTAAGTACTTTATTTGGAGGAGTGCTAATATAAATGGTACTTTGTTTTAAATTTCAAATTCTACTTGCTCATTGATGGCATATAGGAAGGTAATTGGCTTTTATATACTAATCTTGTACCTTGGGGTGCCTGGGTGGCTCAGTGGGTTAAGCCTTTGCTTTGGTCCAGGTCATGGTCTTAGGGTCCTGGGATCAAGCCCTGTATCAGGCTCTCTGCTCAGCAGGGAGCCTGCTTCCCCCTCTCTCTGCCTGCCTCTGACCTTACTTGTGATCTCTCTCTCTGGGAAATAAATAAATAAAATCTTTTAAAAAAAATCTTGTACCTTGCAACTTTGTCATAATTGCTTATTAGTTCCAGGAGTTTGATTTTTAAAATATTCATATGCTTAATTCTTAAGCCACTGTTTTTTTAAAAAAAGATTTTATTTATTTATTTGACAAAGAGAGAGATCACAAGTAGGCAGAGAGGAAGGCAGAGAGAGGGGGGAAGCAAGCTCCCTGCTGAGCAGAGAGCCGAATGTGGGGCTCAATCCCAGGACCCTGAGATCATGACCTGAGCTGAAAGCAGAGGCTTAACCCACTTGAGCCACTCAGGTGCCCCCCACCACTGTTTTCTGATGAAGACAGCATTGTGTTTTATGCAAGGTTGGAAAACTCAAAATAATCACCATAAACCCTATAAAAGAGAATAAACTAGTATGGCCCACAAATATAAGATGAAATCCACAATATTGGAGTTATAAATATTTAGATAAGCCCAGACTAGAAGACAAGCCCAAACCACCATCAGAATGAAATATGATATGGTCTAAGATATATCCTTAACTTTTGATACAGCCCTCAGTCTGAGTTCTTCAGATTGATCTTCAGTTCAGTTAAGGCAGCAATTTTCCATTGTATTTATTGTACAGACTACATACATTCTAGAAGTTTCCTTTATGATACACTGTTGTACATCTTGTCCCAGCAATTTGAGGGCAGGCAAATTCCACAAAATTGTCAGTAAGAACATGCCATGCTCTTTCTTTCTTCATCATAATTGACAGATTGTCCTCTGCATTCATTGTACTGATGGTTAAAGGAAGATTCCAAATATCTTTTTATATTGATCATTTATGATATTCCACCAAAGAGTTATTCCATAAGTCTAAGAATTTAAATCTTCCTTAAGCACTAAGTTCAAGTAGGCAATGGCCATTTTTAGATCTAATCCTTTCCATCTTAGAATCATTGCAAAATTAAAAGTAAACTGGTAAAAATCCTTAAGTCATCCTGGTTCTTTCGATTCTTTTTCCATCTTGGGTATCTGGGCCCTTAGGTTTCAATGTCATACCATCCATGAATTCTTGTTTGGGAAACTTACACTGTGTTGCTGCTCTGAACTTCCATGTAACAATCAACACAAAAATGCTGGCTGGCTCTAGTGCTAGGTCATCATAGGACTATTGTATATCATCTATTCCAATTTTGTTTTCATCTTGAGAAACCTTGTATCTATTGTATTGTTATTATAACTTCTTCCTGTTCAAGGATGCTTTTACACTCTCTCATATATAAAGTTCAGGATTTCGGAAAAAATTGTCTGTTGCAACAACTAATTTCCAGTCATTTTGAGACAGAAAACTTTATGGCTGTTTTTTTACTAGACTGTATGAAGATCATATACTGACAAATTTTATCCTTCTGCAATGATTTCAACTTGCTCTTGTTGTTCTCCTAGCTTTTCCTCTCCTCCTCTGCCTCTACAGTTAATCAGTTCCAGGAGTTTTTTTGTTGTTGTTGTTGATTGTTTCAGATTTTCGACATGTATGATCATGTCATCTGTGAACAAGGATAATTTTATTTCTTCCTTCCAATCTCTATGCCTTTATTTCCTTCTCTCGTCTTATTGCATTATTTTAACTTCTAGTAAAAAGTTGAAAGGGAATGGTGAGAGGAGATATCCTTGCCTTTTTCCTGATCTTTGTAAGAATGTTTTGAGTTCCTCAAAATTAAATATAATATTAGCTATATATTTTTTGTAGATATTCTTTATGAACTGGAGGAAGTTTCCCTCTATTCCTAGTTTACTGAGAGTTTTATCATGAATGAATGTCAGATTTTGTCAAATGCTTTCTCTGCACCTATTATCATGGTCATGTGATTTTTCTTTTAACCTGTTGATGTGTTGGATTATATTGATTGATTTTCAAATTTTGAATCAGCTTCCATGCCTGAGATAAATTCGACTTGATCATAGTATATAATTTTTAAAATACATTGTCAAATTCAACTTGTGAATATTTTATTGAGGAATTTTGCATTTGAGTTAATGAGAGATCTTGGTCTTTAGTTTTCTTTTCTTGTAATATTTTTGTCTGGTTTTGGTATTAGGGTGATACTGACCTTTTACAGTAAGTTAGAAAGTATTCCCTCTGCTTATATCCTCTCAAAAAGATTGTAAGGAATTGATATAATTTCTTCCTTAAATGTTTGGTAGATCTCACCAGTGACCTGTTTGAAAGGTTATTACTTCCATTTATTTAATAGATATAGGCCTATTTGGACAATATATTTCTTCTTGTGTGACTTTTGATAGATTGTGTCTTTCAAGGACTGGTCCATTCCATCCAGGTTATCAATTTGTAAATACAGATTTTTTTCATAACATTCCTTTATTATCCTTCTAATGTCCACAGGATCTGCTGTTATGTCCCTTCTTTCATTTCTGGTGTTAGTAATTTGTATCCTCTCTTTTAGAAAAAAGAGAGTTGGCCTGGCTAGAGGTTTATTAATTTTACTAGTCTTTTCAAATAACCAGCTTTTGGTTTTGTTAATTTTTTCTACTGATTTCCTGTTTTCAATTTCATTGATTTCTGCTTTGATCCTTATTATTTCTTTTCTTATGCTTACTTTGTCTTTAATTTGCCCTTCTTTTTCTAGTAACCTAAGATGAAAGCTTAGATTATTGATTTTGGATCTTCCTTCTTTTCTAGCATACGCATTCAATGTTATAAGTTTCCTTCTAAGTACTGCTTTCACTGCATCCTACAAATTCTTTTAAGTTGTTTCCATTTTCATTTAGTTTAAAATATCTTAAGATTTCTTTTTCTTTGACCCATGCATTATTTAGAAATGTGCTGTTTGATCTACATGTATTTCAGGATTTTCCAGTTACTTTCTGTTATTGATTTCTAGTTTAATTCCACTGTGGTCTGAGATCAGATGTTGTGATTTCTGTTCTTTCAGATTTGTTAAGGGGTGTATTATGGCCCGGAATGTGGTCTGTTTTGGTGAATGTTCCATTTAAGGTTGAAAAGAATGCATTTTCTGTTGTTAGATGAAGTAGTCTATAGATGTCACTTATATTCAGTTGATTGTAGGTGTTGTTGAGTTCCTCATGTCCTTACTGATTTTCTGTTTGGTGGATCTCTCCATTTATGATAGATGAGTTTCCAAGTCTCCAACTATGATCATAGATTCAACTACTTATTGTTGCAATTCTATTAGTTGTTATCTCACATAGTTTGACAGTCTGTTGTTAGGTACATATATCTAAAGGATTGTTATGTCTTTTTAGAGACTTGACCTTTTTATTATTATTTGTCCCTCATAACTTTCCTTGATTTGAAGGCTGCTCTGTCTGAAATTAATGTAACTACTCCTCCTTTCTTTTGATTACTGTTATCATAGTATATTTTTCTCTAGCCACCTATTTCACAACATATGTGTCTTTTTTTTTAAGATTTTATTTATTTATTTATTTGACAGACAGAGATCACAAGTGGGAAGAGAGGCAGGCAGCGAGAGAGAAAGAGGAGGAAGCAGGCTCCCTGCTGAGCAGAGAGCCCAACATACATGTCTTTAAAGTGGGTTTCTGGTAGACAACATATTGTTGTATTTTATGTTTTATTTGTTTGTTTTAATTCTAGTATAGTTAACATACAGTGTTATATTTCAGGTGTGCAATATAGTGATTCAACAATTGCATGCATCACCCAGTGTTCATCATGATGAGTGCACTCCTTAATCCCCATCACCTACTTAATCCATCTTCCCACCCACCTCCTCTCAGCTAACCATCAGTTAGTTCTCAATAGTTAAGAGTCTGTTTCTTGGCTTGTTTCTCTCTTTTCCTTTTCTTGTTTGTTTTGTTTCTTAAAGTGTGCATATGGATGAAATCACATGGTATTTGACTTTCTAGTTGGGTCTTATGTTTTGATCTACTCTGATGATCTCTGTATTTTAATTGGTTTAGTTAGACCATTGACATTCAAAGTGATTATTGAAACAATTGGATTAATATGTACCATATTTATTATTATTTTATTTTTGTTGTCCTTTCTCTTATTTTTCTCTTCCATTCTTTTTCTGCCTTTTGCATCTTTAATTGATTATTTAATGATTCCATTTTCTCTCTTTTCTTAACATACACGTTATACTATCTTTGTTTAACCCTTTTTAGTGGCTGTCGTAGAACTTGCAATATACAATTACAACAAATTTAAGGCCACTTTCTAGTAAAACTATTCCATTTCACAAGTAGTGTGAGTTCTTTCTAATAACAAAATAATACTAAACCCTACCTCACATACTTTTTATATACATATATATTATATATACACAAGTATATATAAATACATTGTTACCATTATTATTTTGAACAAACTGTTATCTGTTAGTTCAATTAAGATTCAGAAAAACAGAAGTTTTTCTTTTACCTGCAGTTATTTTTTTCTCAATACTCTTCTTTATGTTATGTAGATGTGAGTTTATGACTATATTATTTTCCTTCTCTCTAAAGAACTTCTTTTAACATTTTGTGCAAGGCAGATTCACGGGCCAGAAATTTCCTCAATTTTTGTGTGAGGAGGTCTTTTTTTTTTTAAGATTTTATTTATTTGACAGAGAGAGAGAAATCACAAGTAGGCAGAGAGGCAGGCAGAGAGAGAGAGAGGGGAGGAAGCAGGCCTCCTGCGGAGCAGAGAGCCCGACGTGGGGCTCTATCCCAGGACCCTGGGATCATGACCCAAGCTGAAGGCAGAGGCCTCAACCCACTGAGCCACCCAGGCACCCCTGTGTGAGGAAGTCTTTATTACTTTTTCACTTTTGAAGGATAATTTTCCAGGATACAGAGACCTAGGTTGAGAGTCTTCTTCTCAAAACTTCTAATATTTCACTCTATGTTCTTCTTGCTTACATGTTTCTGAGAAGTCAGATGTAATTCTTATCTTTGTTATTTTATAGAAAAATCTTTTTTTTTTTTTTTTTGTTTTGCTTCTTTTCGGCTTTTTTTTTTTTTTTTTTTTTTTTTTTTTTTTTTTTTTTGCAGTTATTCTGCTTGAGGCTCTCTAAGATTCCTAGATCTGTGGTTTGGTATTTACATTAATTTGGGAAAACCCTCATTTTTGTTTCAAATATTGTTTCCATTTTTTTCTTCCTTCTCATTCTGGTATTCTCATTATGTGTATCTTATACTTATTCTAGTTGTCCCAAAGTCTTTGGATATACTGTTTTGTTTTTCTCAGTACTTGTTCTTTTTTTGTGGTTTCTACTGATATATGCTCTAGCTCAGAAATTCTTCCCTCCACTGTGTCTAGTGTACTAACAAGCCCATTAAAGGCATTCTTCATTGCTGTTAGTGTGTTTTATCTCTAGCATTTGTTTTAGATTCTTCCTTATGATTTCCACCTCTGCTTTCAATGTTCAGCTGTTCTAGTGTGTTGTCTACTTTGTCCATTAGAGCCCTTAGCATGTTAATCATAGTTGTTTTAAATTTTTGGTTTGATAATTCCAACATTACCACCATGTCTCATTCTGAAGCTAGCTCTATCTCTTCATATTGTAGAATTGTTGATTTGAAGCTAGCTCTATCTCATATTGTAGGACTGTTGGTTTCTTATTTCTGTTTTTGCCTTTTTATATGCCTTGTAATCCTCCCCGCCACCCCACCCCCCAGAATAGCCAGACAGGATATACCAGGTAAAAGAAAGAGGAATGGCTGTAAATAGGCCTTTAGTAATGTGGTGGTGAGGTGTAGGGAGAGGGAAAATGTTCTATAGTCCTATGATTAGGTCTCAGTCTTTTAGTGAGACTGTGCCTCTGGACTGTTGACTTCACAAGTGTGTAGTTATTTATCTTCCCCCTTATGTAGGACAGGATGACTAGGATGTGCTGGAGTTGGATATTACTCTTTTTCTGCTTGGAAAGCTAGAGCTTGCTGGAGCTGGATATGTCCCTTCCCAGGTCATTTAGACTCTGAAAATACCCTTAGAATGTGGTTGTCTGATGGTGCAGAGCCTTTCCATTGCAATATGGACAAGTTTGAGAGTTGAAAACTTGGAGGAACACAGTCATGGGGGGTCCTCCTTAATTGTGTGAAATTTAGCTCCAGGATTTCCTCCACACTGAAATAAAAATGTACTACTGCAATGACACAACCACACATTCACTAAGGAAGCAGAATCCCATGTTCTTCCTGTTTTCCATCTGATTACTCATGCTTTTCAGATGTGGTTGGGAATCGAAGGCTAGAGTTTCTGGAGCCCACCTTTCCCTCTGTTTGGATAATTGGGATAATATTTGTTCTGCTACCAGGCTTTTAGTCCATCTCCTGTTTGCCAGAATTCTGCTCAAGGATCAAGGACAAAGTGTTGTTTATAACTTCAAAAAAGTTCTCAAAAATGCAGAGTAAAACCACAATGAAGTGTCACTTCATACCCACTAAGATGGCTATAATTTTTTAAAAGCAAATGAAGTGTTGGCAAAGTTGTGGAGAAGTTGGAACATTTGGGCACTGCTGGCAAGAATGTAAACTGATGCAGTCACTGTGGAAAACAGTTTGACAGTTCCTCATAAAGTTAAACATAGAGTTACTATATGACCCAGCAATTCCACTTCTTGGTATAGACCCAAGAGAACTGAAAACAGATATTGAAACATGTGCATGCACCTTCATGCTCATAGCAGCTCTAATCACAGTAGCCAAAAGTAATAGATAACCCAAAGGTCCATCCATGAGTGAATGAATAAACAAACTGTGGTTATATACATTTGATGGAATGTTATTCAGCCATTAAAAAGGAGGAAGCACAGATACACTCTACAGTGTAGATAAACTTAGAAAATATGCTGAATGAAAGCATACGTGAAAGGGACCAGACAAAAGATTACATATCCTATTCATGGATTGATTCCATTTATATAAAATGTTCAGAATAAGTAAATCCATAGAGACACGAGAGCAGGTGGAGGGTTACCAGGGGCTGGGAGGATGGGGGGATGGAGAATTCAAGCAATTGTTTAATAGGGGTAGGGTTTTTTATAGGGTGATGAACATATTCTGAAATTAGATAGAGGTAATGGTTGCATAACATTGTAAATGTATAAACACCACTGAATTGGTCACTTTAAAATGGTTAATTTTTGTTATGTAAATTTCAAAGTTTCAGGAATGAATTGAGTCTGGAGACCCAAGGTCATCTGGAACCTCTAGGTGTTCTTTTACCATCTTTTCCTCTCTTGAGCAATTGATTGGGTGCTTGATTAGACTCATTGATTGGTGTTTTTCCAATGCGTCCTTGTTTGTCAGTTTCAGGATGCTGTGGAGAGAGGTCACTGTATCTCTATTTTAAATTTCATGGTTTCTAGAGGAGCAATCATTGCCAGTCCATCCTGCAGATGGAGAAGACAGAATTTGCCCAAGACTGCTTCTCAGGGTAACAGTGGGGCTGGATGTCAGCTTGCCCAACCCTGCTGACTTGTTATGACCACTCTGCTTTGTTCCCAGCAGCTATAATGTGAAGAACAGAGAGCATGCAACATGTGAAATTCATAAGCTACAGGAAGTTGTGCTAGCCCAAGGTAGCAGCCAGTTCCCTATGGTGTCCATGTGTCGTGATGTTCCTGAGGCCCAGCTCCTTCTTCCCTTGGGTTCTGAGGAGTGTCCCAGGTTACTTCTAGGACAGGTCCTGCGCATTAGCACCCTCACAATCCGCCCAAGTCCTATCCAATAATCTAGAGGATGGGAAACTAATGTTTGAATTTCCCAGACTCCCTTGCAAAGAAGGTTTCACATGTCACTGAGGTCCCACCAGGCACACACACCTGCAGAACATATAGAAGTTAATATTGAGCACTCCAGAGTGGTGACCACACTCAAGAGGGATCAGACTTTCTACAAGTAGAGTGGACCTAGGGGCTCAGCTCTCCTGAGCTGCAGATCTGGAGAGTCTGTTGCCCCAGCCCTGAGCAGTGGTAGGGCAGAAGCTGCAGTGGTGTTTTTAGAAGTTGAGTCCTGTGGTCTGGTCAGGCTTCTCTTCTGGCTGTAGGACCTAAGCTTGACTAGCCCACAAATTCTACCCACCACATGATACGCTATAATAATTTCCTTTCTCTGCAACAAACTTGTGGATTCTATAGTCTGCCGCTTAGAAAGAATGCATCACACACATACACAGACAAAGAGTCGTCCTGATAGTTTGGTTTGGGTGTCTGTCCACCTGAGAGTGAAGCAGTCTTAATCAATGCAGTAACCAAATTCATTATCCAAATTGTCTATTTTTTTTAAAAAAAACAAACTTTAGGGGTGCCTGGGTGGCTCAGTGGGTTAAGCCTCTGCCTTCGGCTCAGGTCATGATCTCAGGGTCCTGGGATGGAGCCCCGCATCGGGCTTTCTGCTCGGCAGGGAGCCTGCTTCCCTTCCTCTCTCTGCCTGCCTCTCTGCCTACTTGTGATCTCTCTCTCTCTATCTCTCTCTATCTGTCAAATAAATAAATAATAATAAAAATCTTAAAAAAAAAAAGAGGTTGGAAAAAGCTCTTTCATCCAAGTAATAGAGGTCTCCATTTTCAGGTAGCTCTGACAGTACTTTCTCAGTTAAAACATCTGAAATTTCATTTTTTTTTTAAATTTTTTATTTTTTATAAACATATATTTTTATCCCCCGGGGTACAGGTCTGTGAATCACCAGGTTTACACACTTCATGAAATTTCATTTTTATAGAATGGGAAATGTGTGAGTGGTACAAGTTAACTGATTTGTGGGGAACCCTGAATAGTTGAAATTTTACCTGACAAAAGGTTTAAAATTAAAAATATTGAAAATAAAATACTCATCTTTATTGGGTCATTAGCTCTAATGTTCTTCTTGAGTTCTGAGGGCATGAGGCCCAGAGAGTTACTCAAGAACACAGAGAGAGTAACAGGATTAGAACGAGAAGCCCTGTATCACTTGGCACTGGTTTCATCTCTCTTCCAAAGCACAGTATCTCCAGAGGCTAAGATTCAGAGCTGTGGCTTAGCCAGAAACAACAGAAGAAAAGAGAACAGAGCCTTATCACATATTTTTTATTTATGACCATGCTAGCAGAATTTGAAGTCAGAAGAATGGATCTGTGAAAGATGTATTTGGCTGAATCCTTGTTTGTTATTCTTTTTCTGAAGGGGGTTATCAATTCAGAGAGAAGAGCACGAGTTCATGCCCATTCTTCCCTCTTACCCATCACCAGCCTTGCCCACACGGGATGAGCTGTGCCTCGATTTTTCACGCAGCCCTTCACAAAGATTGGACTAATGTGTCTAAAAGTTTCATGAAGTTTCTGCTGAAAGAAATGTTGCTTCTTTCCTAAAGACACTCCAACAGAGGCTTTTTTCTTTTTTAAATAAAGCATGGTAACAGTCCGCAGCAACTATCATAAAGAGAGATTTGTCATTGCAGGGAGAGGTGTTGTTGAAATGGATAGGCAGTCTCAAGTCATGATCAGCCTTCCTGTGGTGCGTCTGAGAGGCACACAGGAGAGAAGCCTGCCTCTGGACTCCTGCCTCGTGTGTACAAGAACTAAAGTGTACATAAGGTCAGCAACCATATGAAAAGGGCGGCTGTTCCTAGTACAAATGCTACTGAAAATTCACTCAGAGGAGAAGCAAAGGTCTTCATCAGAGTAGAAGAAAAAGAAAAAAAACAATGACTTTGTCAAGAGCAAATCACTGAAAAATGAGAAGGGCGGCTTGTTACCTAATGCGTCTTCTGGAGATAGATGGTATTTTGTGGAGTCAACCAAACAGGAAATGAATCAGTGTTTGAAAAAAACAGTAGCTACCCAAGATTTTTCTTAATTCTCTCCAGACTTGAAAACAGTAACAATGTCAGCATCCGGAAACGTAAGTTCTCTGCCGTGTATTGAGGAATAACACAAAGTTCAACAGCCTTTATAGGTTTTGGAAATGGGTTTTTCTGAGGGAGTGGATCTCACACTTCAATGGAAACCTTAACCACCTATTTATCTTTGCCAGAAAGACCTCAAGTGGCAGCAACTAAGAGTTTGGCTTTAAATGTCCTTTCTCAAATGGATGCTGGTAGCATTGTCTGACTTTTTAAATTTTTTTTAACTAATGTAAGAATGGGAAGCCATTTTGCCTACCTTGATTTCTTCCCCTCAATGGATGGAGGTCCTTTCCCTATAGTACTGCCCCCCATCTCCAAGCCAGCAGACTGGACAGGTGACCATGTGTTTGGCCACGGGTGGTAGGGATGGGGTATGGAGGAGAACCTCCAAGGGAAAAAGCCACCACTCAGGCCACCAGCAAAAGATCCTGATGGTCTCTGGTAATGTCTGTGCTATTTCTAAGGACAGAGTGAGCCTAAGTTGCAACTGGGTAGAAGGAACATACAGGAACAACAGGATTTATTGCCCCAAGAAAAAAAGAACAGAAGGCAGAACCAAACGGGTAGAGACACAGAATTATGAGAAAAGATGAGAGGCATGGGGAAATCTTTCATGATGGAAACGTATCTCAAGGTCTGCAAACACTCTCTAAGGATGCCAGCAAAGAGGCCATGGAATAGAAAGGCTCACAGACCATACAATGTTTCTCAAATCATACTTGTATTGAACCAGTTGGAAACATAGAGAGAGAAGTCAGGGAAAGGGATGGGAGAGGCAGACCCAGAATAGGAGCCAACAGGGCGTTTGCATTTCTGACTCTCTGCCACATCAGCCTTCCCTGCTGATGGTGTGGGTATAAGGACCAGAATTGAAGGAAAAGGGCTCAGCAGTTGGCTCTCTTCTCTCTCAGAGAGATGCTGGATAACTGTGTCGGGCTGGGTGTCAGCTAAAACTCACCAAAACCCGCAGAACAACCTACACTGCATGTTTCAGGTAACCAAGGCATGACTGTATCAATTTGCTAGGGCAGCCATAACAAAATGCCAGACTGGGTAGCTTAAACAAAGGAAATTCATATTCTCCTGATTCTGGAGACTAGACACCCCAGATCAAAGTGCCATCTGGATTGGTTACTTCTGAAGGATATAAAGAAAGAATTTATCCCAAGCCAGAATCATAATGCTATTGTTTTAATATATATATATATATATATATATATATATATATATATACCAGAAAATAAGAAATTAGCCTTGTAAATTACAAATGCAAAGCAAAAATTAAAAACTCAACAGAAACCTTAGCAAGTGGAGAACTATTCCAAGAAAAATAAAAGACAAAGGTATTAAAAAAAAAAAAAAACAGGGGAAAAAAAAGACACTAACTGGAGCGTGTAGTTCATGCAAAAGTGGCCATTAGTCTCCACCTTTCCCTGTCTTAGTCAGTTCAGCCCATTTTAAAAAATGTACAGGCTGGGTGACTTAAATGACAAATATTTATCTTTATCATTCTAGAGATTGAAAAGTCCAAGACCAAGCTGCTGGCTGTCTGGTGAGAGCCCTTTTCCTGGCTCACAGATGGCATCTTCTCATTGTATTCTCACATGGCAGAGAAAGAGAGCAGGATCTCTCATTGTCTCAGAAGACAAGATTTCTCATGTCTCAGAAGAGCACTAATCCCATCATTAAGAGTTCCACCCTCATGACTTAATCACCTCCCAAAGGCCCCATTTCCAAATACCATCACATTGGGTATTATGGTTTCAACATATGATTTTTAGGAGGACACAGACATTCAGTCCATGGCACCTACCCTTAGTTACTGCCTATAAAAATTGAAGCCTTTCTTTCCCCTTGAACCAGGGTTATACTTGTAATTTGCTGTAACCAATAGAATATGACATACAAGTTCTGAGCCAAGGCTTTGGGACCTTGTACATTGCTGTGTGCTTCTTTGGAATTCTATTCAACTGCCATGTAAACATATACTAACATTAGACATAGACTAACCTGCTGGAAAATGAGAGCATGTGGAGGGAGGTGAAGCTGACATTTATACCAGCCAATTACTAGCAACCCCAACAGCTGACCACTGATGCATGAATGAGCCCAGCCAAGACTAGGAAGGCTGTCCAGCAAAACCCAAACCAAAGTACTGACCTCCAGAATCTTCAGCTAAATAAGTAGTTGTTTCAGCCACTAAACTGGGGAGTGGTTTGCTACACAGCAACACCTAACTAATACGGTGCATTAGTCAAGGAAGACTAAAATTTCAATAACTTAAGTGTCAAAAAGCACGAACAAAGGAGAAAAAGAGAAGGAAATTGCCATAGGCATATTACAGCAAAATTTCCCAGGCCTAACAGATGAGTTTCCATATTAAAAGAGGCCACCAGGAGTGCAATTGCAGGGTCATAGGGAAGTTCTATTTTTAATTTCTTGAGAAATCTCCACACTGTTCTCCAAAGAGGCTGCACCAACCTGCATTCCTACCAACAGTGTAAGGGGCTTCCCCTTTCTCCACATCCCCTCCAACACATGTTGTTTCCTGTCTTGTTAATTTTGGCCATTCTAACTGGTGTAAGGTGATACCACAATGTGGCTTTAATTTGATTCTCCCTGAGAGCTAGTGATGATGAACATTTTTTCATGTGTCTGATAGCCATTTGTATGTCTTCATTGGAGAAGTCTCTGTTCATATCTTCTGCCCGTTTTTTTTTTTTTAATATGATTGCCTGTTTTGTGTGTGTTGAGTTTGAGGAGTTCATTATAGATCCTGGATATCAACCTTTTGTCTGTACTGTCATTTGCAAATATCTTCTACCATTCCGTGGGTTGCCTCTTTGTATTTTTGACTGTTTCCTTTGCTGTGCAGAAGCTTTTGATTTTGATGAAGTCCCAAAAGTTTATTTTCGCTTTTACCCCAAAGATACAGATGTAGTGAAAAGAAGGGCCATCTGTACCCCAATGTTTATAGCAGCAATGGCCACGATCGCCAAACTATGCAAAGAACCAAGATGCCCTTCAACGGACGAATGGATAAGGAAGATGTGGTCCATATACACTATGGAGTATTATGCCTCCATCAGAAAGGATGAATACCCAACTTTTGTAGCAACATGGACGGGACTGGAAGAGATTATGCTGAGTGAAATAAGTCAAGCAGAGAGAGTCAATTATCATATGGTTTCACTTATTTGTGGAGCATAACAAATAGCATGGAGGACATGGGGATTTAGAGAGGAGAAGGGAGTTGGGGTAAATTGGAAGGGGAGGTGAATCATGAGAGACTATGGACTCTGAAAAACAATCTGAGGGGTTTGAAGTGGCGGAGGGGTGGGAGATTGGGGTACCAGGTGGTGGGTATTATAGAGGGCACGGATTGCACTGGGTGTGGTGAAAAAATAATGAATACTGTTTTTCTGAAAATAAATAAATTAATATAAAAAAAAGAAATGGGCAGAGGACATGAACAGACATTTCTGCAAAAAAAAAAAAAAAAAAAAGAGGCCACCAAATTTCCACTCTAATGTATGAAAAAAATTCTACACTAAGGATATCTTTGTGAAATTACAGAATACTAGGAGAAAAGAGAAGCTCTTATAAACTCTCAGAAATGAAAAAATAGTCATATAAAAAGAATCTGGGGTAAAAATGACATGGGACTTTTCATAGACAACCCTGGAAGCTAGAAGACCATGGAGAAAATGGCTTCAAAATTTGGAGAGAACATCTAGGTTCTTTCCATAGTTTGGCTATTGTGGACATTGCTGCTATTAACATTTGGGTGCACGTGCCCCTTCGGATCACTACATTTGTTATATTTAGGGTAACCTAGATGTCCATCAACAGATGAATGGATAAAGAAGATGTGAGATATACACACAATGGAATACTATGCAGCCATCAAAAGAAATGAAATCTTGCCATTTGCAATGATGTGGATGGAACTAGAAGATATTATGCTGAGTGAAATAAGTCAATCAGGGAAAGACAATTGTCATATGATCTTCCTGATATGAGGAATTTGAGAGGTAACATGGGGATTTGGGGGGTAGGGAAGGAAAAAATGAAACGAGATGGGATTGGGAGGGAGACAAACCATAAGAGACCCTTAATCTCACAAAACAAACTGATGGTTGCTGAGGCAGGGGGTATGGAGAGAGTGGTTGGGTTATGGACATTGGGGAGGGTATGAGCTATGGTGATTGCTGTGAAGTATGTAAGCCTGACAATTCACAGACCTCTACACCTGGGGCTAATAATACATTATATGTTAATTTTTTAAAAATTTTAAAAATTTGGAGAGAACAATTTTTTCCTGTTAATAAGTCTATACTCAAAGTGTGGGTATTTAATAAAGATATTTGCAAACACTCAAGGTCCAAAAAATGTGCTGCCATGCATCCTTTCACAGGAAGCTACTGTGCCTCATCAAAATAAATGGATGATATACATATACTTCTATCAAGTGTACTTGTGTTACTTATGCCTATCCAAGAGAATTAATATCATGTCCACACAAAAACTTGCCCATGAATTTCATAGCAGCATTGTTCATAATAACCAGAAAGTATAAACAATCTGAATGACCATCAACAGATAAATGGATAAACAAAATGTGATATATCTATACAATGGGATATTATCCAGCCATAAAAAGGAGTTAAGTACTGATACATGTGATAACATGGATGAACCTCGAAGACATTATGCTAAGTGAAGGAAGCCAGACACAAAAGGCCACATATTGCATGGTACTGTGGCTGTGAAATGTCTAGAATAAGTTAATGCATAGAAACAGACAGTATAATAGTAGTTTCCCGGACCTGGAGGGAGGAAGGAATGGGTAAATGAGTGCTAATGGAGATGAGGTTTCTTTGGGGGCTGATGAAAATTTTCTGGGATTAGTGGCACAATTCTGTGACTATGATAAAACCACTCATTTGTATAGTTCAAAGGGATGAATTTTAAGGGATATGAATTATATTTCAATTAAAATTGCATACATACTTTGAGAAAGTTGAATTTGGCAGATTCAGAAAATAAGAGCCTTGACGTAGGAGAAAGTCCAAGGGAATGCCAAGGATAATACTACGGTCCTAGGACAACACTGTGCAGCCATGGAAGTCACAAAGTCAGATTAGACCAGCAGAAAAGGAACTCTGAGAATTTGAAAATGAAGCTGGTATTGTATAAGTTCCTTATATATTTTGGATATTAACCTCTTATTGTGTATACCATTTGCAAATATCTTTTCCTATTCAGAAAACACTATGGAAGTTCCCCCCAAGAATTTAAAAATAGAAATATTATATGACTCAATAATTCCCATTGTTGAGTATTTACCCAAAGAAAACAAAACCACTAATTCAGAAAGATATGTGTACCCCTATGTTTATTGCAGCATTATTTACAAATAGCCAAGATATGGAAATAACCTGTATCCATCAATAGACAAAAGTAAAAGATACACACACATAGCGGAAAGAAAGATGTACACAC